>NC_050455.1:41575861-41875861 GCF_903995425.1 Onychomys torridus
TTCAAAATTAGTCTTACTGAATGTGATGGTTTGAAAGAAAATGGTCCACAAAAGGAGCGGCACTATCAGGAGAAGTGGCCTTGTTGGAGGAAGTGTGTCACTCTCTGGGCAGGCTCTGAGGTCTCTTTTGCTCAAGCTTTGCTCAGTGTGACACTCAGTCTACTTCCTGTTGTCTACATAACAACATGTAGCATCTCTTTCTCCAGCATCATGTCTGCCTGCACACCACCATGCTCCCTGCCATGATGATAATGGACTAAACCTCTGAAACTGTAAGCTGCCACTTCAGTTAAATGTTTTCCTTTATAAGAGTTGCTGTGGTCATGGTGTCCCTTCTCAGTAATAGAAACCCTAACTAAGACACTGAATTAAATTTATTACCTCTGTGAGTCATTAGATACAGCAGATTATTTTTTAATAATCCCTAATATAGTGGATTATTGTCAGTTCTTTGTACTGATTCATCTTTGCACAGAGAACTCACTGCTTCACTGAGTTTACATCTTCATCTATGTTAAAGTAATGAGCAATCTTTAAAGAGTTAAGCGTGACTAACACTAGGTAGTATGATGTCATCTGAGGCGCCACTATAATTAGAATTGTGTGGGCAAGGAGTTTTTCATTTTCATAGTAATCTTTATTTCTAACTTTCACATAATACAGATTTTTATCCTAGCCTTCCAACTTTTAACTATCTTATAGTCTGGGATGGAAATGGCCAGAACTATCTAGGCAAGAATTTTAAAGACCAGGACAGAAAACTGTCAAATTCAGATACAGTGAAACAACTCTAATTCACCTGAAAACTGGAGGCAGGAGGACTGAACATTCCTGGTCTTCCTGGGCTACATTATAAGACTCGACCTTAAATAAACAAATGAAAAATAGAACAAACAAGATATTCAAGAAATAGTTCAGATCTCTTTATCATACTTTCTTTTGTTTTTTTTTTTTTGTTGTTGTTGTTGTTTTGTTTTTTGGTTTTTTGGTTTTTTTTTTTTTTTTTCCGAGACAGGGTTTCTCTGTGTAGCTTTGTGTCTTTTTTCCTGGAACTCACTTGGTAGCCCAGGCTGGCCTCGAACTCACAGAGATCCGCCTGGCTCTGCCTCCCGAGTGCTGGGATTAAAGGTGTGCACCACCACCGCCCGGCTATCATTCATATTTTAAATGGTAATAAAGCACACATTTTCAAAACTAGAGTATACTTAGAGACCCTTATTTCAGAGATGCCAAGTGCTCACATTTAGCCCTATGTAATTTTCATTAACAAATGATTCTTCTTGTTGTTTTGTTTTTTGAGACAGAGTCTCTCTGTGTAACAGCTCTGGCTGTCCTGGAACTCACTCTGTAGGCTAGGCTGGACTCAAACTCCCAGAGATCTTCCTGCCTCTGCCTCCTGGGTGCTGGGATTAAAGGCGTGTGCCACCACCACCTAGCTCTAACAAATGATCCTTAAACTAATTATGAGGAAGACTCGAATCTATCAAATCAGGAACTCAACCAAGAGCACTGGGTAACTGAGTTTGTAAAGATATCCAAGTGCTGGTACTCAGACAGGAGACTCCTGTCTACGAACTGGAATTTCACGTCTGCTGCTCTGACTTCCTGGGTCAGATGGTGTATTCATATAATTGAGCATGTCTGAAAACTTCCCTGGGTAGTTCTCTGGATAAAACTAAATAAATAAAGTGTCTAAACCCAGTAAATAAGCTCTCAGAGCCTGCCTACCCCCAACATGTATCCCACAGGGTATTTATAGGCTACATAAGAAAGGAGGTGGTCCGTGACAAGCTTAAGGTTATACAATGGAAGTATGTTTCTTCACTCCGGAATTTCTCAGAGCCTTTATGTTGTGACTTTCCTGGGGGAGCGTAACAGTGGATATCTCTGAACTAGGGTCCCAAGATGTACAGTTTTAGAAATGCTGAACCAGATGAACCATGACTTATGGACGTGACGTTGACTTTATACATTTTAATTCTCATAGAACCTAAAACGATACTGAGTAATACATGTAAGATTGGCTCACCGACTGAATTCTCAGTGTCTAAGAGGTGGGATTATCACACAAGGTGTGAAGGAAATACAGGCTTAAAAACTCTTAAAGACAACAAGCGAATCTCTGCCATTTCCTCTGGTATGTGTTAGTATTTCATTTCTCCTTCTGGACTGTTGGCATGAACCAGAGTCACCACTAAAGCAATGGCTCCCTTGTGAGTAGCTGATCGGCCTTTCGCCTACTAAAACCAAATACAAGGCTTCATAGATCTAATGCTCACATGAGGAAGAAAGCCGTAGCTGTGGGGCAATGTTGGAACCGTGACAGCAGAAACACCAGAGGAGCCATGGAGCTTAACATGCCTCGGGAGGTGAAAACATCTCACATGTGCCAATCTCTCTGATCAACATGGATCAGCCCTTAGACAAGAACATCAGAGGGATACCAAGAAGGAGAATAGTCCGAGCCTAAGAGAATTAGCTTGTTAGTGCTGGGGCCACTCCAGCATGGGGGTCTCAAGAGCCTCATTTGCCAGGCCCCTGCAGGAAACCTACACGTGGCGTGCAAAAGTGGAATTGGCCAATGAAGGATAAGAGGGAAATGAAATGCCCCGTGGCTGTCAGTATTTCACCTGCTCAAGGACTGAGGCAAACGTGTTTGATAGTTTTAGTTAGCTTGGTGCTAAACAGCCTGTTCCATTTCACTGGAGGAAGGCCAGCCAGAGTGGAAACCAAATGGCTGAGAATTAAAAGGTTTATGGCTTGTCTTTTCATAAGGGGAGGAAAAGGAGAGAAAGAGAGAGAGAGACAGAGAGACAGAGAGAGAGACAGAGAGAGAGAGAGAGAGAGAGAGAGAGTCCATATCTCAGAGTGTTTGAAACCAAATTGTTTTTCACAGTGTGCAGCATGCTTTGATGGAACAGGGTGGCTCGCATGATGTCATCTACAGGGATTAAGAAAACAGTGTACTGAGGTTAACAAGCTGCAATCGTAGCAGAACTGGAGAAGGAGTATAGCTGGGCTAATTCATCAGTTGCTTTTAGCTGCAGAGGCCCTACAGAGGCAGAAGCCGGTATACACATTTTGGCAGATGACCGATTAGCTCGGTCAACAAAGACCCTGACAGCAACGAACACTCTTTCTAACTTCATTTTTCACCCCTGAGAGAGGGAAATCCCACTAACGCCAGTCACAGCCCCTCAAAAGCTGCCAAAAAGATAAGTGTAAATATTCTATAGGCTCTCGAAATCTGCATTGCATCAAACAGACCACGCCTAGTCTCCAAGTTAAAGTCCATTTACCCGATATATATACTGTGTCTCATTCGTTACTTTTACTCTTACTGTTTTCCTGTTAAAACTAACTTGAGAGAAAAACTAACCAAAAACCAGAATTGGAAACAGCTGAAGTTTTTAGTTGCTGTATAATTTACTTTCTTTCAAATACTGTATTTGGTTTCAGAGCTGTGTGGTGTACACTTGTAGTCACAGTACTCTAGAGACTGAGGCAAGAGGCCAGCCTAGGCTGCATAGCAAGGCTATGTCTCAAACAGCAACAAAGATAATTTCTAATTATGAATGTTAATGAATGCTTTCCCATGCTTGAAGAATATGAATGCGTTGAGTGATGAGCTTTTATGTTGTGGTAGCGCCCGCGCTACCACCACCCATTTACCATGTCCCAGCGAGGGGCTGTGAATCGAAAAACAGAGACAAAAGACAGCGGGTCATTCGTGCCAGGGGATGCAGAATGCTGTTTATTGAAGAAGGGAGGGAACCTTAAATACAGGCTTACAGCACAATGGAGGAACCCGGGAGGGCAGAAGTTCGCTACTGAATGTTCTACATTCTTGCATCTAAGCTGTTTACACCAAATGCAGGATACACAAACAAAGAACTTCCCTTAAGCATTCAGGAGGGTGGAAACCAGCAGGAAATCAGCATAGGGAGGACATCAAGGTCAAGGTCAGGCAAGCAGGGCCGCAGTTACCCAACTTGGGAGTTCCAGGGCCCTACACTTTTAGGTAAATGAGCTGTTTACAATAAGCTAGATGTAAGGAGATAGATTTGTTTTATATAGAAATGGAAAGATGGGCAATAATTAAAGAAAATCAGCCATAGTAAAGACAATAGGTGACAAAGTTGTATAAGTGATAAGATACTATCTAGTTATCTGGTAGGGGAGAGGACAATGTAACACAACATAGATACATCAGAGAAGAGACACACACACAAAAAGGACATTAGGGAGTTGAAAAATGTTGAGCCATGGTCTGGAAGCAGGAACCAAGAAAAAACTTCCCGGAAGACCTTTGATTTGAGATGTTGAAGCGAGGATGTAGACACTGAGCTTGAGGAGTAAGTCAAGGGTAGCATGAAATGTGGAGATGAGCGAATGTCCAGAGAACGCTGTTAAAAAGGTCCTGTGTTAAAGGCTTGGACTCCAGCTGATGCAGCTGTGGAGAGATGGTTGGGTAAGGAGAGTGCTCGCATCCTCAATGGGTTAATCAGCGAAGAGCTCACAGCTGAATGAGCTGTTAGGAGACATGGTGGGAATGAGTGTGTCACTGAGGGAGAGCATCTTTGCCCCTAGCCTCTTCCTGTCTGTCCGTGTGCTTCCCAGCAACCATGGGGTGAGCAACAGTCTTATGATGCTCTGCCTCCTTACCTCCCCACAATAACAGGGCCAAGTGACCATGGACTGAAACTCCTGGAGGCTTGAGCCAAAAAAGGTTTTCCTCCTTTAAGTTGATTTCCTCAGGCTTTTTGTCACAGGGGCAAGAGGCTGCTGGTGCTGGCTAGTTTGTGTCAACTTGACACAGCTAGTCATCAGAGAGGAGGAAGCCTCAATTAAGAAGGCGCCTCAATAAGATCAGACTGTATTTAAGCCTGTGAGGTATTCTTAATTGTTAACTATTAGAAAGCCCAGCCCATTGTGGTCCCTGGGCTGGTGGTCCTAGATTCTTTAAGAAAGCAGGTTGAGCAAGCCATGAGGAGCAAGCCAGTAAGCAGCACCCCTCCATGGCCTCTGTATCAGCTCCTGCCTCCAGGTTCCTGCCCTGTTTGAGTTCCTGTCCTGACTTCCTTCTCTGATGAAGTGTAAGCAAAGTAAACCCTTTCCTCCCCAAATTGCTTTGGTCATGGTGTTTCATCACAGCAATAGTACCGCTGACTAGGTCACTGACTAACGCGGTCCTGGTTAGTTTAGCAGAATTATGTGCACTTAAGTGAGAGGGGAAGAATAGAAAGCTGATCTAGGGTCATTTTTGAAGGGTTTTGAATGCCTCGGGACTTGAAACTTGAACAAAATAATGGAGGGAGTCATTTAAACTTTTTGAGAAAAAACTTACCAGAATCAGAAAAACAAGCAATAGCTACAGTGTCCTGACAGTGTTCCAGGCGGGGAGAATTCACGCAGGGAAAGTTCAAGTGTATCATCATACCAAGTCTAGTTGGAAGGTAATGAGAGAGCATTGGGGTGGTAATGCTCAGAGGAGCTGAGACAAGATACAAAGATAATATTCAAGTAGCATCAAAGGAATGTGACCACTAGTCATACGGAGTAGCAGATATTGAAGAAAAGAACAAGCTGGCTGGGGATTTGGCTCAGTTAGGGGAACATTTGAGCAGCATGCATCAAGTCCTGAGGTGGAAACCCAGTGTCACATAAAACAGGAATGGTGGTACATGCCTGCCATCCCTGTATTCAGGAAGGGAAAGCAGGAGGTTAGAAATTCAAAGATCTTCCTTGGCTACATAGTGAATTCAAGGTCAAATTGGGCTACATGGGACCCTGCATCAAAAAGGGAAAAGAAAGACAGGAAGGAAGGAAGGAAGGAAGGAAGGAAGGAAGGAAGGAAGGAAGGAAGGAAGGAAGGAAAACATCAATTACAGGAAAGTAAAATAGATTGTAACAACTTTCACGACAGGAATGGTGAAAAAGTAGGACTGTTTGGGAATCCTTCAACACTTCTTAGAGTTTGACAGTCTCATCTACATGCAAATATTTATGGAACTTAGCAGCATCTATTGAGGAGTTGAGGTGCTGATTATCACTCACGTAGAATAAAGAGTGAATCCCCTTCAGAGAAAATTCCCAGTTCTCCAGCAAATATCTTATAAGCTCTTGTCATGTGCCGGGTGCTGTCCTGAGCATGCTAAGAGAAATTTAAATGTAATCAGGCTTACAGAGTAGGAGTTGAGAATCGAGCAGTTTTCCACTCTGAATCCACCACCTAGAGCAAGCACATTTTTCCCCAGCTCGTTGATGTCCCAGAAATAGCACTGTGTCTATAATCACTTGGATGGTGGTTGTTAGGTTTGCCAGGTATAACATTTTTTAGAATCATAAGAGAATTTGTGGGAAATATTATTATCAACAGCCATAAGGGCAGGTTGGGGTGAGGAGTGAAGTAAGAGCTAAACTCCCAGAGTAAGCACAACAGAGGAGACTTTTAGAGAAACGGGAGGTTAGAGCCTGAACCTAAGCTCCTCAGTAGTGTGTCACTTTCCATCACAATGAGCAACAATGGAGCCACCAGGAAGGCTCAGCAGCATAGCCAGGTTGAGTTCAAGGGTTGAATCCAAAAGCCAGAGTAGTGATATACATTTCTAAGAGAAGTCTCTGCCCAGCGTCAAAGAAGAGAGCCATGTAAAGATTGTAGGAATCTTACTGTCCCACTGTCCCACTGGCCCATTTATTGATACTTACTAACCTACTGTGTGCACAGCACCACTTACTGAGTATGCCCATGCACAAAGCCAACACAGTCTCTGGCATCATGAAGTCTATGGTGAGTGAGGAAGGTAGATGTTAATCAGATGGCCAATGGCAGTAATAAAGAGGTTTATTTCTTGTAGCCTTGCCCTCCCTGCCATAATGGACTATATCTCCTCAAACTAGAAGCCAACATAAGCTTGTTCTTCCTTAAGTTTATCATCTAGCATCTACCTACCTATCTGTCTATCCATCTACCTGTCTGTCTGTCTGTCTATCCATCCATCCATCTGCCTACCTACCTATCTATCTATCTATCTATCTATCTATCTGTCTATCTACCTACCTACCTATCTATCTCTGTCTCTCTTTTTCTCTCCCTCTGGCCCCCCTACACCCACCTTGCTCTGTCTAGTCCCCTCTTTCCTACTTGTGTGCCCTCACACTGCCTCTCAGTGCCAAGACTTTTTGTGTGTGATTTTTTTTTCATGTGGGTATTTTTATTCTATAATACTTATTTCGTTGTTTGAAAAGTCTTTATTGTCAATGAGTTAACAAGCAAAAACCCTGCCTTCACACAAGTGAAGAGAGGCAGAACACTGAACAAAATGGGAACGAACTCAGAGCAAGTGCCTGGAAGCAGTGCTTTACAAGCACAGGGCCTGGAAGATGGTAAGAACAAGTACAAACCCTTCCCCTTCTCTGATACCCTACATGTAACTCTTTGCACTTTGCCCCTGCTTTGGCTGGCCCAGGCATCAGGAGGGGGAAATCCCAGAACTAGTGAGACAAAGTGAGTTCTACCACCTGAGGCAAGTTCTAGGCCTTTTCCAAGTCTGATTTTTCTCACCTGCAAGTCAAATGCCCTCCTGTCTTGCAAGATGTTTGTGAAAATAGAAAGTACTAAGGTCTGAAGAGCCTTGTAAGATGCTGTCTTAGTTAGTCCTTCTATTGCTATGAAGAGACACCGTTACCATGGCAACTTCGTATAAAGAAAACATTGGGCTGGAGAGATGGCTCAGAGGTTAAAAGCACCTACTGCTCTTCTGGAGATCCTGAGTTCAATTCCCAGCAACCACATGGTGGCTCACAACCATCTGCAATGATATCTGGTGCCCTCTTCTGTATACATAATAAAAATAATTAATTAATTAAAAAAAAGAAAACATTTCATTGGGGTGGTAGCTTATAGTTCAGAGGTTTAGTTCCTTATCATCATGGTGGGAAAGCATGGCGGCATGCAGACAGATGTGGTGCTGTATTTGAGAGTTCTACATCTTGACTCAAACACAGCAGGAAGTCAACTGACTGTCACACTGAGTGAAGCTTGAGAAAAAAAAAAAGACCTCAAAGCCTGCTCCTACAGTGACACTCTTCTTCCAACAAAGACACACTTCTTAATAGTGCCACTCCCTTTGGGAGCCATTTTCTTTCAAATCACCACAGATGCCATGCAGATAAAAGTGCAATTACCGGAAGTGAAAACCCACCTGTACACAGCATAGTTGAAGATGATTAAGTCCCCAAATACTAAGTGTCTGGATATATTGTTTCTGGATAACTTCTATGACATAGATTATGTGTGTGATTTTCATTTGGATATTTTTCCTCTGTAAGCCTTACGTCTTTGTTTGTGAAGTCTAAATTGCCAATGAGTTAACAAGCAAAAACCCTTCCCATCAACTCATTTGAACACAGGCCTATTCAACAATAACTTATTTTTCCTCTCTGATAATTTAGCACCAAACAAAAACAAGCATCATGCTTGGTGCGATAACACACACCTTTAATTCTAGCACTTGGGAGGCAGAGGCATGTTTGAAGCCCAACTGATCTACATAGGGAGCTTCAGGCTAGGCAAGGCTACAGAGTGTGAACCAGTCTCAAAAGATTAATTAACATTCAACATTGCATAATCCAAGTGTTTGGGATCTGGAGTAGAACTGTTGCCTATCCTATTTTGAGCACTTAGGCAGTGCCAAATAGGCTGTTATGCAGGAAACTACATAATCCTTACCACATTCACAAGAGACTAATAACCACTCCTGCCACTTTTCAGATGAGAAATCTGAGGCCAAAAACTAAAATTGCCTGGTAAAAGACTAAGCTGGCACTGGAATATATATCCAGATGTTCTGCCCTCCTAACCATGATTGTGATTCACCAAGGAGAAAGAGGCACAGAGGATCTGGAGGGTGACTCCTCTACAAGCATTTGTGTTACATCTTTCCACATTTAATTAAGGGATCACCTCCGACAGAATCCACCAAAGCAAAGAACTAAGAATTCTAAGGGATAGTTGACTAATGGACAGGGGTGGATTCCCACTGGAGATTTGGTTAAGAAATGAAGAAGAATTTATTGACAATAAGAATTACTGAACAAAGAAATGAATTACTGGAAGGAACTAGGTGATGTGAAGGGACCTAAGCAGTCAACTTTGTCTTTTATAGCTCCCAGTAAATTCAGTTAGGAAACTAGAATCAAAGGAATAAATAACTAAATTATAGCTAGTGTAACAATAGTGCAGTATATAAATGGTTATAAAGGGAAAATTCAAACACTAAGGAGAAAAAAACAAAAACTTAAAACTCTTTGGAGGTCTGGGGATACAGCAACTTAGAAAAAGCACTTGTCTGACATATCCAAGACCCTGTATTCCATTCCCAGCACTAGGATGTGGGGATTATCTCTTGAGCCAGGTATGGTGGCTCCTGTCTGTAATCTCAGGCCACAGAAGGTGAGAAAGAAATATCATAAGACTATCATAAAGAAATATCTATCTGCTATAGGAAGATAGAGAGGAAACAGTTCAAGATGTGGGCTGAGGCAAGAAGCTCCCACATAGAGCTGTAATAGTGCAGGAAGAAATGCAAAAGTCTACTAGTGGGATCCATGAAATTAAAGAGCATCTCCACAACCTAGGACACCATGAGCAGAGTGAAGAGTCAGCTTACAGAATGGGAGCGAACTCTGCCAGCTGCACTTCAGACGATATGTTGTCATCCACAGTCCACACAAAAAGGGGCCAATGAACAGTTCTCAAAGGAAGAAACACAAGGGACCAATCAATATTTTTTTGGTTTTGGTTTTGGTTTTGCTCTTCTCAAGACAGGGTTTCTCTGCATAGCTTTGGAGCCTGTGTTGGAAATGGCACTGTAGATCAAGCTGGCCTTGAACTCACAGAGATCTGCCTGCCTCTGTCTCTCGAGTGCTGGGATTAAAGGCATTTGCCACCACCACCTGGTAGCCAATTAATATTTTTACATGTTCAAACTCCTTAACCAAAAAGGAAATACAAGTTAAGACTCCAGTGGGCTTTGCGTCTCACCCCAGTCAGAAGGCAGAATGGATGTGGGCAAAGAAGAACTGGTAGTCACTCTCAGAGGAAGTGTAAACTGGAGCAGCCTTCTGTGGAAATCAGTAGAGAGGTGTCTGAGGCTAAAACTAGAAGTCCCAATTAGTCAAAGGACTTTCTGTCCTATCACAGAGATACCTGTATGTCCATTTACATTGCAGTCCTCACAACAGCCAAGAAACCAAACCAGCCTATTTTGTTGGTTGATCTTTGATCTTTTTATTTTGGGGGTGGGGGGGAGCACCACCAGCTTCCAAATAAATCCATATACAGAGGCTTATTTTTACTTAAGACTGTCCAGCCTTAGCTTAGTTTCTAGCCAGCTTTATTTAACTTTACTTATCCCATCCATCTTCTGCCTCTAGGCTTTTCCCTTTCTACTTCTGTATATCTTTTTGTTTTTTACTCTGGGGCTTGTTGTATAGCTGGGTGGCTGGCCCTTGAGTCTTGCTTTTGCTCTGGCTCCTTGATCTCTCTGTCTCACCTCCCAGATTTTTCCCTCTATATGTTTTCCCTGCCTGCCAGCCCTGCCTGTCCTTTCTCCTGCCTTGCTATTGGCCAGTTCTTTATTAGACCATCAGGTGTTTTACACAGGCACAGTAACACAGCTTCACAGAGTTAAACAAATGCAACATAAACGAAAGTAACACACCTTAAAATGATATTCTACTACATTTCCCCCTTTTTTTGTCTAAATAGAAATGAAAGGGTTTTAACTTAAACATAGTAATACTATATATAATAACAATTATCAAGGATTACATTCATAGTATTTTGTCCATTTGTAGTTAGCATATTCAGAGAAAACAATGCATTATCTATCTTGTCTTAGTGAATCCAAAGTTTTACACCTAACTTACTTTCTGTCATAACTAAAGAAAACTGTAACTATAACTGTTGAATCTTCAACTCCATCAAAGACCCAAAAGGATGTAATATTACCTAACAATAGAGATATTTGGCTGCCTAGATAGTCACCCAAAGTTCCTCTGCAACATTGGGGCATCCATCTTTAGCCTACAGGCCTAGACTATCTGGCAGACTTTTTCTGAAGCAGGAATGTTGGACTGTCCTGCCTTGTGGAAATGTTCATCGGTCACTTTCCTCTGTCCTGTAGAATATCTGGCAGATTCTTTTGTGAAGCAGGATTTTGAAGGACTGTTCTGCCTTGTTTTGACCAAAGTTCAACATTCTCCTCTGTGTCCTGTATGTCCAGTCTGCACAGCACACTGTCAGCAGTCAAAGGCAAGAAGTTTCTTTGCCCAGTGGCTAACCTTGCCACAATGAAGGTAAACTCCATAAGGAGTTTCTTCAATGCCCATCATCTTCTCTGAAGTAAATTGGTGCTTCCAGGATCAGATGTGTCTCATTGTCATGAAAAACTTTAAATTAATAAAACATTTAAAATGCCATATTCTATATGTCTTTGAAGTATTTGAAGACCATCGATCTAAAATATATTTATTTAACTTAGAAAACATATCTAACATATCTATAAATTTGATTGTTATAAGTGACTAATTATTAACCTATTTTTTATTATCCTAATAGTTTATAATAATAGCTTTTAAAAACTAGAACTTTAGCCAGGCGGTGGTGATGCACGCCTGTAATCCCAGCACTTGGGAGGCAGAGGCAGGTGGATCTCTATGAGTTCAAGCCTAGCCTGGGCTACAGAGCTAGTCCAGGACAGGCTCCAAAGCTTCAGAGAAACCTTGTCTCAAAAAACCAAAAAAAAAAAAAAAAAAAAAAAAAAACTAGAACTTTATCTTACATTTTTAAATGAACTGTATTGATATAATATCTTAAACAAGAATAGAAACATATATACAATATGTTGTAACAAAAATAACTTTAAATTTTTTATCAATATACAAAAATCCTTTAAACAAGTAGAAATATTCATACAGTGTAACAAAACTTTAACTTTGTATCAATATATTGTATTTTCCTAAATAACAAACATCTATAACCCATCAAATAACCAAAAAACATCCACATCCTCCAACTCTTGGAAATGTTGGCATAGTTTTCTCCATATTTCTTTTTGCTGTCTGTGGACAAAGTATCTTTAGGGTCCCAGAGAGAAAAAGTTTAAGATAATGACCAAGTCCTGGGAAGACCAACAGTAACCTTAGTTGATAGATATCACCTGTCAAGATATCACTTCCTCTGGGCAGTGATGGCACATGCCTTTAATCCCAGCACTCAGGAGGCAGAGCCAGGCAGATCTCTGGACTACCAAGTGGTTGCAGGAAAAGGCGCAAAGCTACACAGAGAAACTCTGTCTCGAAAAACATATATATATAATCTCCTGAAGGAGGTCTCGCCTGATCAAATCTGATCCATATTAACCCTGAAGGAATCCACAGCCTCTCTTGTCCTATGGGAACAAAACTCCACAGCACTTTTGATTTCCATTTGAGAAATAAAAATTTTGACTTTTTAAAAGTTGAACCATTCCTAAAGTATATAGGCTGATTTATTTCAACAGTCCCTCTTTCAATTCCAGGTCTCTTTGTAGCTGTTGCTTGTTCATTAACAATCAAAAAATTCAAAATCAACATAATGCTCAGGATCCAGATTAGCTGTGTATTTTTTTAAATCTTACATGGCTTTTTGTTGTTGTTGTTTTCTCTTTAAAGATTTTCTTCTACTTAGTATGCTGATTCTAAAACTTAATTTAAAAAAGAAGATCATGAGTTTGAGCTAGCCTGGGCCATATACCAAGGCCTTAACACACACACACACACACACACACACACACACACACACACACGCACGCACGTGCGCTCGCGCAATAGATAGATAGATAGATAGATAGATAGATAGATAGATAGATAGATAGATAGATAGATAGATATCCTTAAGGCTCAATAATAACAAAAAAAAAATCCAAACAACAACTTTTGTGAATTTTTTTATTTTTAAAATTATCCTTTTTTTGAGATTATAATATAATTACATCACTTCCTCGTTCCCTTTTCTCCCTCCAAAGCCTCCCACACTCTTCCAAATTCATGGCCTCTTTTTCATTAACTGTTGCTATATACATAAATGCATATACTTACATATTCCTAAATCTATGGATGCATGCATGTTTTCAGGGCTGACCATTTGGTATTGCCAAACCAGTTGGCACACGCCTCCCTAGAGAAGATGATTTCTCCTCTTCTTGGCATTCCTTAGTGGCCTGTAGTTCTTTGTTCAGGGCTCGGGGTTCTTGGGCTTTCCCCCACCCACTTTAGCATGTCTATTGCTGTTGATCTAGCTCAGCTCATGTCTTGGCAGTCATGTTGGTGAGACTTTGTGGGTGTAGCTTCTGACATTACTAGGCGACACAATCTCACTGCAAACTCCCTGATCCTCTTTACCGTCTCTCTCCCCCCTCTTCTGCAACGACCCCTGTGCAGAAGTGCTGTGTGTATGTTTCTGTTGGGACTCAGCTCCACAACTCGGCATTTTGATTGGCTGTGGTTTTCTGTGATGGTTTCCATCTGTTGCAAAGAGAGCTTTCCTTGGTGAGGACTACACTTGTCTGTGAGTATAAGGACAGATAGTTATGATGTAGTTAGGGATTACACTAGTTTAATAAAGAGGCAGTTGTAGGTTCTCCTTCAAGACCCATGACTTCACTAGTCCTGGGGAGAGAACTAGTTACCTTAAAAAACCCTATGATGCACATAAGGCTGTGTGTAAATATACATATATAGTTTAATGAAATTCTTTCACCTGAGCTGACCATGTTTCCTCCAAGAGGCGAAGACACAATCTAACAAAACCCCCAACACCAGGCATGGAAAGCCCTCTTTTGACTCGTTGATCAGAGTTGGCCAAGAGACTTCTGTTTTGCAGTACCATAATGCTAACTTTACAAATATGCCTCCCTTCTCTTATTTTTCAGATTTATTTTATATGTACCTGCATTAAATACAAGCACCATGTTCTTGCCTGTCACCCGCAGAGGCCAGAAGAGGGTATTGGATTTCCTAGATGTTACAGAGAGTTGTGATCTGTCACGTGGGTGCTGGGAATTGAACCCAGGTCCTCTATGAGAACTGCAAGTGCACGTAACCTATGAGCCATCTCTCTAGTCCTGTCTCCTTCAGCTTTAACAGTCTTGAGTTTTTGCTCTTTTTGCTTTCTTATCTTACCAATTACAGCTTGCTTTTTAAAAAGTATTCCTTTGGTTTAGGCTTTAATTGAGAGGAAATGAACTATACTTTACAACATGTAAACTCAAAATATGTATTGCTCTCCAATTACCTTTATCAAATAAAATTCAGCAGCGGAAATTTTTGTTTTTGTTTTTTGAGACAGGGTTTCTCTGTAGCTTTGGAGCCTGTCCTGGACTAGCTCTGTAGACTAGGCTGGCCTCAAACTCACAGAGATCCACCTGCCTCTGCCTCCCTAGTGCTGAGATTACAGGCGTGCGCCACGACCGTCCAGCGTGGATTTTTTTTTTTTTTTATTAAAAGCTTTGTGCTATTGGTCTTATTTATTACATGTAGAGTGCAGAATCCAACATGGATGCTAATGTTCCAAGTTATGAGTTGACTGTGTTTGTATAATGGAACCTCTAGTGAGCTACCTAATTCTTTTTCCAGAATGTTAGAATACCAGGCTGCCTGGCAAGCTATTAAAAAAAAAAAAAAAAAAAAAAAAAAAAAAAAAAAAAAAAAAAAAACTTTTCAAAAGCCCTTATAGCACAATGCTTCCTTTGTATTAGATGTAGTGACTTATTCCCACTCCAGCTGGAGAATTAAGTTTGAAATACTGTCCAGAATATTCTGCCTCAAAGTGTGACATGCTGTGCCGCTTGATGGATATTGGGAGCCTGTTAAGCATACTCTCTCAGTGATATCTTCACTGCGCAAGCCTCTGGGCCATTCAAACATTTCCCACAAGCCAAATGCTCCTGTGACAGAGGCCTTAGTTCCATCAGTGCTTTAGGCCGACCTAGATGGATTTAGTATGCAAAAATGCAGATAACTCAGGACTAATTATCAATGAGAAGGAAACCGTCACAGATGGTTTTCGCTGTACCAAAACATGCACACTGGGACATGGACATGCCTTGAGGACTCAAATCTGGGTTAGAGCTAACCTAAAATTTTCCAATTTAATGATCCCTTCAGATATTAAAGCATGGAAAGAAAAACTTAGTGCCAAGTTTTACATAAATGTAATATTCCATCTAAATACATCTTGGTAGAATAAAAGCCACTCAGTGGAAGTATAGATTTTATTCAATCTAGCACTTGGAGATAGAAAAAAAAATGAGCCATAAATTATTTTAAGAAAATACTTAAGTTGCTTGTGTTTTCTCAACAATTTGTTTTACTCATTTGGCTCGGTGGGGGAAGAAAGCATGCTCCATCCATAACGCTCGTTAAGGACCTGTGCCCGTGAACTCCTAGAACAAGGAGAATTTAAGAACCTTTCAGAGGGAAAATATGATCCTCACTGCTCCTTCGCTTCCCTCCCTGAGACATGCCTCCTATTAAAATTCTTGGTTTCCAATTTACTCACTTAAGATAAATGATGCCAAAATTCTGAAAATCATTTAGGACCACTCAAACTATTTATAAAGGAGCTAGCTCAGGCATGAAGTGCTGGGCTCCATCCCCAGCACCTCATAAAACAGGTAAAGTAGCTTAAGCCTGTAATCCCAGTACTCTGGAAGTGGAAGCAGGAGGATCAGGAATTCAAGGCCATCCTCTGCTACCAAGAGAGAGTTTCAGGCCAGCCTGGGCTACATGAAGCCATTTCCAGAAGAAAAATTACAGAAAAAAAAATAGTGTTAGTTAACAGAAGAAACTTTGTTATCACAAGCTTTAACGGAATAAATGAAAGAGCAAGTACTGTTAGACAAACTGAAAGAAACAGACTCAGAACCTGATAAAGTTGTTTTTATACTTTCTGAGAGGGCAGAGAATGTTATTCCCCTACGTTTCTATTTCCTCATTTTTTTAATAAAGAAAAACCATACAGACAGCTACGTCCATTCTGTCTTCCTTTCTGTGAACCATACTCCAGATCCAGCAGACACGCCCTCATCCAGAAACTCTTATCCCCAAGCCCCCTTCGCCATGGACCCTTACTACAACCCGTATCTCGGATGAGAATGCTAGCATTCCTCCAATCCCATGATAGAAAGAAAACGGTGAGGCTGGGAACTTGGGACGCTTTCACCCTCTGCTCCTCTCTGCCGTTCTCACCAGCATCCTTGGCTGTCCTCCTTGGATCTAAGTCACCTTCATCCCAGGGGCAGCAGCTGACAGGATGCTGTTCTCACCACTCTTCGACTTAGTACAGCTAGCCCTAGCCAGAGAAAACAGTCAAGAAAACAAAGGAAATGCCACCCAATGGGGAAATCCCCAGACACCCATGTAAAACGCTGCGTGTAGCAACAAGTGTCTGTGACCCCAGCCCTGGCGACAGTGACAGCAGATCCTGAGAGCTTACTGGCCAGCCAGCCTAGCCCAAGTGACAAGCTTCTGACTCAGTGGAAGACCGTGTCTCAAGACGACAGCACAGAATGGCAGAAGAAGAAACACAAAGTCCTTCTCCAGGCTCCATATGTGCCCACATGGCCATACATACCTACACACATATGGTACCACACATGTATTCTACATTCTCTCTCTCTCTCTCTCTCTCTCTCTCTCTCTCTCTCTCTCTCTCTCTCTCATACACACACACACACACACACACACACACACACACACACACACACGCAGACACCATAGTCAATAGATTTAAAAAATGACAGAGCCTGGCATTGGTGGCACACACCTTTAATCCTAGTACTCAGGAGGCAGATGCAGGTGGATCTCTGAGTTCAAGGCCAGCCTGTTCTACAGAGAGAGTTCTGGGACAGCCAGAGCCACACAGAGAAACCCTGTCTTGAAACACAAAACAGCAACAACAACAACAAAGACAGAACTAGTCTGCAAATTCAGTAACGTGGCAGAATACAAAGGTAACACACAAATATCAGCAGCATTCCTATACAGTAATAATAAGTTATCCACAAAAGCAATCAAGAAAATAACCCCACTTACAATAGCATCAAAAATAAATAAAATGCTCGGGAAATAATTTAATTATAGAATAAAAAAGAGACTATCATACTGAAAAGTAAGTGGCATTAAAGAAATCGAAGAATATACAAATACATGGAAAGCATAACCAGACTTCAGAATGGGTAAAGAATCTCAAAAGAATTCTCAAGGGACTATATCAATATGTTCAGCAGGCATATGCTAATCATCAGGGACTGCAAACTGAAGTAACTACGTCACTCCACACCCGTTATCGGGAAGACAAGTTATAGCAGAGGTGAATGGGGATACAGAGGAAGGGAACCATTGTTCCCTGCTGGTGGAATGCAAATCAGCATACATTAGGGAAGGCAGTACGACAATGCCTCCAAAAACCAATGTTAAGGCACCATGCAACCCAGGAATTCCAATGGAAATGTAATAAATATGTTGAGAGATGTCTGTGTTCCTGTGTTCATTGTATCATTATTCACAACAGTCAAGATATGAGACCAATAGGGGAAAACTGACAGATAAAAAGAAAAAAAAGTCAGGTGGTGGTGATGCACACCTTTAATCCCAGCACTCAGGAGGCAGAGGCAGGTGGATCTCTGTGAGTTTGAGGCCAGCCTGGTCTACAGAGTGAGTTCCAGGACAGCCAAAGCTGTTACACCTTGTGTCAAGGGGGAAACAAAAAGACAGTTAAAAAAATATTCCAGACACGGTGGCACATGTCTTTAGTCCCAGCACCCAGGAGTCAGAGACAGGGAGATCTCTATGAGTTCCTGGCCAGTCAAGGCCACATTGTGAGACCCCTGTCTCAAAACACTAAGGGGTGGGGGAGAAAAGAAAAGAAAGAAAAAGAAGAGATGAGGAAAAATTGGTTTATAAACCTGCGAATGTGAGAGAGGGGAAATTGAACTGTTATTTGGTCTTAAAGAGAGACAGAAATTGAATATTATTTGGTCTTAAAGAGAGACATTAAAAAAAAAGAAAGAAAGAAAAAGAAGAAATGAGGAAAAATTGGTTTTTAAACCTGTGAATGTGAGAGAGGGGAAACTGAACTGTTATTTGGTCTTAAAGAGAGACAGAAATCCTGACTTTCGGCCTTTTCCAAGTATGGCAACAGTCGGCTTCTCTGTATTTTCCTCCATATCTAGAGTGGTCTGCATTTTCTACCATTGCAATAACTCACAAAGGCCTTGGCCAAGGACTCTGTGCACCCCTCTACTTTTATCATAGACAACTTGCACAACAGCAAGCTTGAATGTGAGCATCAGTGCTCCAGGCCATATCTGAGCAGCCACATCATGCTGCAGAAAACCATAAACAGAGATGGAAGGCATCCACCCACAGATCAGCAGTCTCAAAAAGACCTTGAGTTATGCACAGTAATTCCACTGTATTTCTGGGGCCGTCTCACACCCTCCTCTTCTCAAAGCATATTTCCAATGTCTTTCCTTAGGCCCTCAACTTCTGGATTCTCCTTTACCCTATGCAAAGATCTATGACCTATTTTCAAAATAGTTTCATGATTTTGACCATCCCTTAGCAAAACAGAAACTACTTCTTTCTGTACCAAAACTGACCTTCACTTGCATGGGGCCAAAAGGTCCCCTGAACCAACAGCACAGGCATCATTCAGAAAGATTGTTTTTATAAAGACAAAGCCTCTGGTTGCACTGAGCATAGAGGTTTGTACTTATAACCCCAGCATGTGGGAGGCAGAGGTATGAAGTTTGAAGGCAGCCTGGTCTACAAAATAAAAAGTCAGTTCTCATACACAAAAACAAATGCACAGGCCACATTCTCCAGTCACTGAATCAGAAATTCTGGGAGCGAAGGCCACAACCTGTGTGTTAACATTCCTTCTAAGTGATTCTAGAGTAAAACTGAGAGCTAATTATACAGCAGAACTGTCTGTTATCTTCTGTAAACTCCAAGACAAGCTTTAGAGTCCGCCCCATTGTGTCCGTCCCATCGCGTCCCTTCTCCGTCTTAGATACCGAGCCTTTTACTCTCGGCCCTTCTCCATTGCCGTAGACAGGTTCAAGTCATGCTTAGTGAACCCTTCCCTTATCCAGGACCACCTCACATGACTGGCATCATCTCGAGTGTTCTTCAAGACATTCTATTCTTCTGGTTGTTTCTTCTATCACTCTAGTTTTTCTCTACTTACTGGACAACTCTCTTCTTTCCCACTAATTATGGACGATTTCCCCTTTCATCTTATACTAGTAATTTCTCTAAGTAAACTGCATTGTGTTTGAAGTTCATCTGTCAATTAATTTATGTTACGAGTGCAGAGTTCTGCCTAAGTCATATCATTTCTTCAAGGTCCTCAAAGAATTCTAGATACTTCAAATGCATGATCCCTCCCCCACAAAGAGTAAGAACTCCATGTTTTTTTCTTTTTTCAGAAAAGGGTATCCTCTTTCTTTTCATCCTGGTGGAACTTTCTTCCCCTTATCTAATTACCATCTCCTCCCATTCCTCCAGATCTCAGCTCCAATATCTCTTCCTTAAAAAAAAAAAAAAGCTTCCTGTACCAGCCTAATGCTCATCACACTCAACTTTACTTCACTTGCATTATTTAATTGGCACTCAGCCCTTTAATATAAGCTGTATGCAAACAGCACTGTAGTGATTCATCAGACCTGACATCCCCAGGGCGAGGCACAGTTCCCGGCACACAGCAGCCACTTAAAAAAAGCTCATCCATATAAGATAGCTTAATGATTATGGTAGCTCTGGGTTATTTTCTAGTGGAACTGATGTTTTACATGAACACAAAAGACTAACAATTTAGAAAAGACCTATAGGTTCATTTGTGAAAATAGAAAATTAGGAGGCTGGAGAGATGGCTCAGTGGTTATGAATACATATTGCTCATGCAAAGGACCCAAGTAGGGTTCCCAGACCCCCATCAGCCATTTCACAACCACCTGCCCATCCCATCCAAGGGCTCCGGTGTGTTCTTTAAGCCTCCATGGGCACTTGTACTAGTGTGCCTATAGTCACACACAGGTATATACATTATTTTTTTTAAATAAACATGAATCATAAAAAAAAAAAAAAAGATGAAGAGAAAATTAGGGGCTGGGCTCAGTGGATAAAGTGTTTGACACACAAGCATGAGGCCATGAGTTCAGATGCCCAGAACCCATGTAAAAGCACTAAGTAGGTATGGTGGGAAACCATTAACCCCAGTATTCAGAAGGTGGAGAAAGACTAGTTGATGCAGTGGGCTTGGGATTCATGGAGATCCTGCTTCAATATATAAGGTGAAGAGTAATTAAGGAAGATACCCCAAACCAACATTGGGCTTCCACATGCATGGGTGCACACACACATACAAACATAAATATGCACATGTATGCACACCACACACACATACATGTACAAAAAATTCCTGGAAAGTAGACTGAGTTCTATATATGACTTTAGCAACAGGACATTCACATGAAGGAAAATGGCTGGTCACCAGTCAGCAGGAAAGAAGAGGCAGGAAACGAGAACAGAGCCACACAGTCACTCTGAGATGTCACACGAACACTGGATGGGTGCTGTCCAAAAGGGAAGGTTATGTTTGTGTGAGGCTTCAAAGCTCTGTTAACTGCTCTGAGAAATGTCAATCAAGGATCTCAAATAACAGAGTATCATCTTTGTACCTTTCCCCGCTCACCCTGAAACTGCTTTTATGTATTTCAAATGCCAAGGAAACCATGAGGCCTGTGAGAAAACACACAATGCAAGAGAATACAAGTGCATAGGCTTAAAAGGCTAGGTTGTGGTTTGTCTACTGCGCTATGTTTTGAAAGATGAGACACACACTGAGAGTGGTGGTGCACGCCTTTAATCCCAGCACTTGGGAGGCAGAGACAGGCAGATCTCTGCATTTGAGGCCAGGCTGGGCTACAGAGTGAGTTTCAGGAGAGCCAGGGCTACACAGAGAAACCCTGTCTCAAAAATAAAATAAAATAAAATAAAATAAAGGACACTGCCGCTGTTAAGATTGACAATACCTGCTTGTCCTTATAAATGTATTTAAACTATGAGAATTTAGATAAGCACTAGGTATGAAACAACCCCATTAGCCTAAAGAAAGGTTTGTTTTGGCCCGCATAAATAGCAAGTCAGAAGTCTTTCTAACTCTGTCAGATGATCAGTATGTCACAGCTTTCCCCCATGAGGGGAAACAAAACTTAATGATCATTGACTCTCTCTGAAAACAGCCAAAATCGCGTCAACAGATGGGTGACTTGTCAATTAGCCATTTGTTAACCAGTATGGGTCTCTTGGCACCTCTCAAGACCTCAACAAAATGAGAGGGGAGGCATGAACAAGGATGGAAAGGTAGGCCTCCCGAATCTCGTTTTTAATTTTTCATCATATTTGATATGCTTGGTGGGAAAATAGTGACATGAGGAGAAGGTGAATTTGCCGAACATCAACTGGAGCCCTTTCACCAAGACCATTCTGGTCTTCCATGTTCTAATGTAAAACCGTTAAACTCAGCCATCCAAGGTGGAGAGCACAGTCCCTATTCTCTCCAGTTACTTCAAAGACATAACAGGAACACAATACCACCACAGACTGGTGTGCACAGGAGCTCACAGAGGCTGTGGTAACACACATCAGACCTGCACAGGTTCAAGCCAGACTGGGTCCCAGCACTGAGAGGGGGAAGTAGAAATCAGTTTTCTCCAAGGAAGCATTGTAGTGGGTAGCCATCCCAGCATTGGCCTGGAAGTTCCAACACCCATTGAGGCTTCAGTAATGATCACGCCCACAAGGCAGGGCAGAGGGAGGAGCGGAAGACCGAGGAGCAGGAGGAGGTGGTCTCTTGGTTCCGGGACGCGGGACACTAGAGGTGGACCGAGCAGAGTTCTCCAGAGAACACCGCCGGACTACACTATACCTTTGCCTGCAACCTACCCCTTCATTTGTAAGTTACCCCACAAAATAAACCCCCCTTTTAACTACGTGGAGTGGCCTTAATAATTTCACCAATAAAGCATCACTGGGTGTATCAACTACACTCTGGGACAGACCCTATGCATGCTTAGGAGTAGTTGGCCAGCACAAAACAAACCCCATATATTTTGTTCTTTGGCATTTTTGTTTTGTTTTGTTTTACTGGGTTTTTTGTTTGTTTGTTTGTTTCTTTTGATTTTTACTTTTTGTTTTCTGTTTGATCGGTTGGTTGGTTTTTGGTTTTTGTTTTGTTTGAAAGAGAGAGAGGAAACACGTGAAGTTGGGTGAGTAGGGAGGTGGGAGGATCTTGGAGGAGTTGGGAAAAGGGAAAAAAAACAAATCAAAATATAGTATATGAAAAAAACTTAAATAAAAAATGGGAAACGATGAAAAAAATATCAGTGTGTCCTAAAAAGGTATTCAGTGTTTTCTCCTAAAATTTTCATGTCAGTTTCTTCATTAGGACATTAAATGTTAATGTTCAAGGGCAAATCTAAACATTTTAAGTAGAAAAGAAAATTGTAGCCGGGCGGTGGTGGCGCAGGCCTTTAATCCCAGCACTCGGGAGGCAGAGTTAGGCGGATCTCTGTGAGTTCAAGGCCAGCCTGGTCTATAAAGCGAGTTCCAGGAAAGGCGCAAAGCTACACAGAGAAACCCTGTCTCAAAAAAACAAAAACAAAATCAAAAAAAAGAAAGAAAGAAAGAAAGAAAGAAAATTGTATCCAAGGAAAAGTTCTCCATCTCTAAGGCGTTTAAGAATCGACAAGATGGGGGCTGGAGAGATGGCTCAGCAGTTAAGAGACACTCTCCCAGAGGTCCTTAGTTCACTTCCCAGCAACCACGTGGTGGCTCTCAACCATCCATAATGAGATCTGGCGCCCTCTTCTGGCAAGCAGGCATCCATTCAGACAGAACACTGTATACATAACAAATAAATCTAAAAAAATCAACAAGATAATAGTTAAAATTTATGCTCAGATTCATAACACTTTTTTTTTTCAGATTCCATCAGAACATGGTGGTCATGCTGTAATCCCAGCTTGCAGAAGAGTGAGGTAGGAGAAGTGTAAGTTCAGGGTCAACTTAGGCTATAAGTTCAAGGTCAGCCTCAGCTACATAGGGAGATCCCATCTTTAAAAACTGAGGAGAGGATTGGAGCAGGGCAGTGGTGGCACACGCCTTTGATGCCAGCACCTGGGAGTCAGAGGCAGGGGGAGCTCTGAGTTTGAGGCCAGCCGGGTCTACAGAGCGAGTTCCAGGACAGCCAAGGCTGTTACGCAGAGAAGCAATGTCTTGCAGGGAAGGGAAGATTAAGAAGACAGGGTTGCCAGTATGAAGACTTGCCACACAAGTCTGACAACTCCCCTGGAACCCACATAAATGTGAAAGGCAAAAGCAGCTCCACAGAGTTGTCCTCTGACCTCCACACCTGCCCAAATCATCATCATCATCATCATCATCATCATCATCATCATCATTTTTAAAACTAAAAGAGGAAAATGCAAGCTGCTGAAATTATAGTGTCAAAGCAAACTAGACTACTGAAATACTTTCAGTGTTCTGGAGGAGCCTTTTACCAGGACAGGACAACTTTTACACATCAAGCGCTTCTCAGACTGTCCCAACAGTCTCCTGGAAGTCCTGCTCACTAGTTCAGGCTCATGGTTCTGCAGCTCTGGGAAGCTGCTGGGGATGATGTTGTTCATCCTCACATCACCTAGTGAGTACCGTGGTTCCTGTTTTCGTTAGGGTGACTGTTGCTGTAATGAAACACCATCACCAAATCAACTCAGGCAGGAAAGGGTCCATTTCAGCTTCCATTTCCAATTAACAGTCCATCACTGAGGGAAGCTGGGGCAGGAACTCAAACAGGGCAGGAACCTGGAGGCAGGAGCTGGTGCAGAGACCATGATGGGGTGCTGCTTACTGGCTTGCTGGCCTGCTTTCTTACAGACCCCGGGACCACCAGCTCTGGGATGGTACCGCCCACTGTGGGCTGGGCCCTCCCCCTCAATTACTAATTAAGAAAATGCCCTACAGCTGGATCTTAAGGAGGCATCTTCTTAGTTAAGGTTCCCTCCTTTCAGATAATTCTAAATTGTATCAAGTCGACATAAAACTAGCCATGACAGTTCCTTACACTGATACTCAAACATCAGAGGCCACCAGCATCCCCCTCAAAGCTAGTCAACACACAAACTGCTGGTCCCACACAGTTTCGGGCTCCTACGACCCCCAGAGGTCCAGACTTGACCGCTAGAGTAGCCAGCACAGAATAGCAGCGGCTACCAGAACCTCGAAGAAGTAAGACAGATAACTTCCCACACTGTGGATCTGGGTGGAGTCAGAGCGCCTACATTTCCAGCAGGTTCATGGCCGGCCCTACCTTGTAGGCTGCAGTTACAGGCCAGTCACTGGGGCGGAAGGATCTTTGAGAATTGTACTTCAGAACCTGGATATTTTCCCTTTTCAAACTCATTGGAAAGTAGTTACAAACAGCAAAGACTTGCCACAAATGCTACAAAGGATCCAAAGTACCGTGGTCTGGTCTATGATTTCCTCTTTGGAAAACGAAAAGCACGCGGAACACAAAGGACAGCAGGTTTCCATTTCAGAAAAACAGCAGTGAGACTGGATAGCACAGCCCATAATCTCAACACTTGGGAACCTGCGGCTGAAGGGGCTCGGTATTGGTGGACACTCATTTTTGGCAACGATCAGAGGAGTTTGTGCACCTAGAATGTAGATTTCTTTTACCTGCTTATTACACCCTGAAATGATGGGTCACTTTCCTCTAAGGCCTCACGGCACAGTGACAGGCAACCGTGACAGAAAAGCCTTCCCCGCAGAAGCTCTCACTGAGTGTGGAGGACGGTTTACAGGAGGAGAGCTTCTCACTGTTTTCATGTGACCTTATTCTGTGATTGAACTTGCCAGAGACGACAAGACTGCTACTTGTCACCTCCGTGTTTCCCACAGTGCAAAGTATAGAATAGTGTAAATGCCCTAGGGGCCTTCATCAAAAAATAAAAATAAAAAAAAAAACCCAAATTTTCTATTTCTACCAAAATACATTTTCTATTCCTTTGAGAAACATTAGGGGTTGTGTTAAAAGGATTTATCCAATAAGATTAACACAAGATGCTACCAGTGTTCAGCATGGTAGAAATGTGTGTATGCAGCCATAAAGATCCCTAGGAGCTATTACTGGTCAGACCCAGGCAATGTGAGACATGGAGCAGGCTCTCAGTTCTCAGGGAGTGTGTGCTGATGGTGAGGCAGGGACCTACAGAATAAGTAAGCCAACAAGTGCATTTGATCAGGTCATAAGTGATCTGAAAAAGAACCAAACAGCCTCAGGTGATAAAGGAGAAGCTGCTCCACCACACTGCCAAGTCAGAGGAAGTTTCTCTGGTAAGGCAACATGAGTCATGAAAGATAAGAAGTCAACCACAGTGTTCATAAAATTCCCTAGGCCGCCAGGTGTTGGTGGCGCACGCCTGTAATCCCAGCACTCAGGAGGCAGAGGCAGGTGGATCTCTGTGAGTTCAAGGCCAGGCTGGACTACAGAGCTAGTCCAGGGCAGGCTCCAAAGCTACAGAGAAACCCAGTCTCAAAAAGCAAAACACACACACACACACACACACACAAATCCCTAGGCCAAGAAAGCTCCTGAGGCTTCAACCCTACCCAAAAAACTATAGTCAGCTGAGACTGGTTCTCCAGTGCCAAGTGATCAGCCCTGAAAACATACATACAAATAGCATTGTATGGACTCAACAGGTTATATTTAGGAATATATATATATATATATATATATATATATATGTGTGTGTGTGTGTGTGTGTGTGTGTGTGTGTGTGTGTGTGTGTTTCTGTAGGCTGTGAATATGTGTTGCTATGATTGATTGATTAATAAGGAAGCTTCTCTGGCCTATGGCAAGTCAGGTTATAGCCAGGCAGGAAACTCAAGAGAGAGAGAGGAAGAAGAAAAACATCGACAGAGAAGACACCAGGCCGCCACCCAAGGAGCAACATGCCAGCAGACCAGTAAGCCATGGCAATATATAGATTAATAGAAATGGGTTAATTTAAGATGAAAGAGCTAGCTAGCAAGAGGCCTGCCATAGACCATACAGTTTGTAAATAATATAAGCCTCTGAATTATTTTATAAGCGGCTGCAGGACCACGGGACTGGGGAGGACCAGAAAAACTTACCACTATACACACACACACACACACACACACACACACACACACACGTATGTGTTTGTGTGCATGTGTGTATAAGTGTGTGTATGTGTGTGTGCATATGTGTGTATGTGTGTGTATGTGTGTGCACACACATACACACACATACATGTAAACACTTAATAACAATTGATGGAAAAAGAGGCCATGAATTTGAAGAAAAACAGAGGGAGGTAGGAAAGGGAACAAATAAATGTAATTAAAATACAATCTCAAAAATAAAATTAAATTCCCTAGGCCACACTCATTGTGTCGGTGTATAGTTAGGGCTGACGAGTCTATTTTCAACGATGCAGAAATGGGGAAATATTAGAAGTCAGGAGAATTGAGTGTTTCTTGGAAAATGGGCTGGGGGAAAGGGGTAAAGAGTGGCCCAGCGGCCACAGGTTGCCACCAAACGCATCTGGGCATGTTACACTTCTGGGTAGGTTACATTCTGAATCCTGCCTCTCCACTATTTTCAGACTGGTTCATTGAGACAGTCAAGCCCCAATGTGGTGAGGTTCTACCCCTGACTGAGTCATTTCCATGGTGAAATAATTATTTTCAGGTTTGAGCAGCTGTGAAGCCTATTCCCACAGGAACACACTTCAAAGACTTGGCAATTGTTCTCAGTCTGTCCATTTCTGGAACAACAAAGGCCGGCACCGACCTCTTGTCTGTCTGGTCAACGTGGTTAATCAAAGTTTACCAAGGACTCCTGCAAGGCAGACCCAGGTTAGAGGTTCTTCAGTGAATTCAAAGGACCGGTATGCAGTACCTCAGCCAGAGCCTAAAACATAGCAAACCTCTATTTCTCTCCTTTCCTCTCCTCCAGACCCACCCACCCAGTTTTTTGCATCATCCATTTGCACAGTGTCAACTTCAAAAAACATATTGATTAATTCTTTGAGAAGACCACACAATGTATTTTGATCTGACTCACCCTCCAACCCTCCCCCACCTCCCTCTAGAACCATTTCACTAACCCACTGCCCCTCTACTTCATGGGCTCTTTTTTCTTTTTAATAACCCATCTAGTGCAATTTGTGCTGGCCACATACTCCTGTGTGCCGCCACCCATGGGAGCGCTGTTGACCCACCAAGGGTCATGCCTTGAAAGAAAATTGACTCTCCCTCCCCAAGAAGCCACCAACTGCCCATAGCTCCTCAGTTAAGGATAAGTGCCGGTAAAGCCCTTCCTCCTTCGTGGCAGCACATTGAGTGGCTTGGTCTGGCGCACACCTTGTGCAGGCAACCAAACTGCTGCGAGTTCCGGAAGGCAGCGGTCCTGTCACATCCAGAAAATAACTGTTTCACTATGGGCTTCCTGTGACCTCTGGCTCTTACAGTCTGTCTACCCCCCCTCCTCTCTCTCAGTGGCCCCTGAGCCTTGATCAGGAGGAGCTGATATAACAGTGTCGAGTGCGGCCGAGCGCTTCACTGACACTTGGCCTCTGCTCTTGGACCAATTTTGAGTGTCTGTATGAACCACTCTCCACTGCATAGAAATATCTGCATAGAATCAACTTTAAAGGCAAGTAGTTACCTAGGTCTTCAAAAAAACACACAGTACCTTACATGCTTTACATCTTGCCAATTGGTCTGCTACCCTTAGTCTACCTTCACATTCAAAGGCTCTCAAAAGCCAGATGAAAGGTTCACAGGGGGCGATTGGAAAGTGGATGATTGGCCTGGTTGAATGTGTGGGAAGGGAACGCTGTGGCTGCAGTATTCCTCTGTGTCCTCGATTCCTCTCCTCCTTGGGTGTCCCAGAGCTTGCTTCTAGGAAAACTACACCTATGATTATCCTCTGAACATCACTCCCAACTCTTCACTTTCTCATTCTCTTTTCTGCCTTACATGTTGTCCTTATTCCTGTTCTAATCCACACCCTGATGGTGGTTTTAACCGGTTAATTTGAATTTTTAATTCTAGTGTAGTGCCTTGCCATGAGTGATCCTTTTACTAGCAGCATCAACATACCATGGGAAGTTATCAAAGGTCCCTTCTCTGTCCAACCTCGTGCTCTGTGCCTTTGAATGCCTTTCGGGTGATGGGTTCATGCTCTGGTGATTGGAAAACACTGTTGTGGAATGTAAGTGAGGAGTAATAGGTGATCATCATTTCTAGGTGTCGATCTGGTTTTTGGAGAGTCTTTTAAGTCTTTTTATAAAAGCACAGTTCATGAAAATTGCAGAATCCAGTGTGTAGGGAAAGAGTGTTCCACTATATTCCACAAAGCAGACCACATCTCATAGTGACTGACTTTCGGCACCTCCGGAGGGTTTCATTGATGATAAGGAAGCTAGTTTCTAAAAAAACGACCACTGGATGTATGTTCAGAAGCCATTGGGACACCTCACCAGAAGGTGACGGGTAAATTCAAATGCTGTGGCACTCAGTAGAGCCTGTGTTCAGCAGAGAGAAAGTGGTCTCTTAAAGCATCCTCCCTCGGGATATTAATGGTCAGCCTCTAATCACACATCATTTATTGAATGTGAAAGGAGGTCTGGTGTGGGCAAGGTGTGATGACCTGGCAATTTATTTTACTTCTTGAAGTCACAGACCAGTTTCTCTGGGTTCAGCAGGGTCAAAGAGCTTAAAATGTTATCTAGGATAAGACAAACACATAATTTTCTCTTGTTTTATTCTTCTATTTTTTTCTTTCATGATTAATTACGAGACATGCCTTAAGACGCATGCACTAATCTTTACAGTGATTCATAATAACTAATGTCTACAAGGTTAAGCTCGCTTAGGAACCCACAGTTCAGAATTTCCATACGAGGGCAAAATTCTTACCAAACCTGACCTGTACCCCAATCTTCCATGTACAGTAACATCCTCCTGGGCTTACATTTTCCATCAAGACCCAGGCTTCTCTGCAAAAACCTTTTAGAGTGATGTGGCTGGCTGGCAGTGTTTGAAAGTCAAGAAAACAGCCTGCCAGGGCTTACACTGAGCTAAGAAAACATTTTCTGCATGACATTTAGGGCCAAATGAAGGACCAAAAGTCTTCATTCTTTTACTCAAGACGAGGTTTACGTCTCCACAGGCAATGTGAAATGGAGTGTGGAGAAATGATCTCATGAAATAAATTAGTTTAGACAGGATGCCTGGTTTGTTCCTACCCCCACGGGTGAGTGTGTGTGTGTGTGTGTGTGTGTGTGTGTGTGTGTGTGTGTGTGTGTGTGTATGTGTATGTGTGTGTGTCTGTGTGTGTGTCTGTGTGTGTGTATTTGTATGTGTATGTATGTGTATTTGTGTGTGTGGATGTGTGTGTGTGTGTGTGTGTGTGTGTGTGTGTGTGTGTAAAACAGTAGGCTTAAGAAACAATACTACTGAAGAGATGAGAAAAAACAAAAGGCTGTACACCAACAGCAGATTCAGGGGTTTTGTCTGATTTCACCACTTATGGACGAGGTGACCTTGACCCTGAGATGATCCCTAAGCTTGTTTCCTCCATTCTCTCTTATATGAGCCTGTAAGACGTAACCAATCAGGGTGAAGAGGAACAGAAAGGCATAGAAGGACAGAACTCTGTGGTGCTGTTCCAAAGGTCAACATTGCTGCCGCTAAAAGCCTCTTCTAATATTTGCACTCATTGCAATGATATGTCCAGCTCTGTAGAGACACGTGACATCTTTTCTCGGGTACATGCTGACACGCCACAGCTTTGACCTTTCAGTGTCTCCCACCAGGACCTCGGAGCCATACATTTCCCAACCGTGGATCAAGCCCTATCTCTATAGTGATCCCGACCATAGCCGCCTCCAGAACAAGATATCAGAATTAGGAAATTGAATCTGAGGTTCTCACATGGAAGGGGCCAGGGCATTAATCAGGCTGAACACACTGGGGGATTTTCAGCTGAGTTGACTGGTTGGGTTCATAAAACCTCTTTCATTTTTCATCGGGAGATTCCAAGTTTTATATATTTATTATCCCTCTCATTATGTCACGGCCAGCTGCATATTTTGCTTGTAGCAGCGCCTAACTGGGAATAATTTTGGAAACCACAAAACTTATGAGGCTCAGATTGCTGGGGTACCAGCAAGGCAGCCTTGCTCCTCATGAAAAGACTGAGTTAAAGATGGCTTACATTGACACCCTGGTGTGCCCTGCTGTTGCAATGTTTTCTGTTGGTTTTTTTTCCCTCTACCAACAACTACAGAACATGGGGATAATTCAGCCTGGACTTCTCTACCCCCCACCTCCACCTTATAGCAGTTTCACAGAACCTAGTGGAAACATAATTTATGTAACTCCTTGGGTTCATACTGAAAGGCATTGACCATTGAGTGGCAAGAGCAATAATAGTTATTTTCATGGCCAGTGTGCCTCAGTGAAATATAGTACACCATCACCTCTGCCGCCTTCAAGCCACAGTCTACCCTTAAGAAACTGGTGTCCATGGGTGGTTGTCAGTTTAGATCAGCCTAAGAGGAAAAATATGTTCGCTGAGAAGTTCTTTGGCCTGTACTATAATACACAAGGAGCATGGTGATTACAGATGGATTTCTGCCTCTTTAAATGTTACCACTCTTTTCCTATGCTGCCTCCTCTGTGAGGAGTTCATCTGGCTCATATTTGACCATAAAAGAATGAGTGTAGGTCACTCACTTTCCATAAAATACAATTTGAGTCTCTCTGTCTTCAGAAGTCAAACATTTGTAATACTTCACTTAGCGTTGTTTTTGTAAAGCTAATGAGATTATTAACACCGTTTTCTCTGGTTGGAAAGATTTTGTGTTCTCAGTACAGACAAGATAAAAAAAAAAAACATACGGGCAGATAGAGAGGGGAGAAGAGAGAGGTATACTAATAGAAGAAGAGAAAGAAAGGACATGAACGAAGGCAAGATTTATGCTTTCACACTTTGGAATAGAGAAGAATGATGGCCTTGGTGTAAGGAGTGTTTAAAGTTCCATGAATCACATCCCAGCAGGGTTCCTATGCCTCAGGAGGACACCAGCAAGTCAGCCAGCCTGGCTCTTGTCTTCAAGTCACTCCAGAAATTCATGACCACACACCTTTAAAAAAAAAAGCTTGGGGCTTGAGAGATGGCTCAGCACTTAAGAATACAAGTCTCTCTCTTGAAGAGGACCTGAGTTTGGTTCCCCAGTACCCACCTAGTAGCTCAAAACCATCTGTAACTCTAGTTCCAAGGGATCTGACACCCTCATCTAACCTTCATGGGCAAATGTTTATATATACTGACAAAACATTCATACACATAGAATAAAACTTAAGCAGGGCAGTGGTGGCACATGCCTGTAATCCCAGCACTTGGGAGGCAGAGAAAGGCAGATCTCTGTGAGTTCAAGGCCAGCCAGGTTAACAGAGTGAGTTCCAAGACAGCCAGCCAGAGCTGTTACACAGAGTAACCCTGTCTCAGAAAATAAAATAAATAAATAAATTTTTATTTTAATCTCAACATGAGGCTGGAGAGATGATGCAGTTTTTAAGAGCACATACCAATCTTGCAAAGGACCCAAGTTCAGTTCCCAGCATCCATGTCAGGAGGTTCACAACTGCCAGTAATTTCATTTCCAACACCCTGTTCTGGTCCCTAGGGTTCATTTCACTCATGCACAAGAGTACACACACACACACACACACACACACACACACACACACACAGAGAGAGAGAGAGAGAGAGTCATGTATACTATTTTTGTTGATGTTGTTTTTAGAGACAGGGTCTCTGTGTAGCCCTGCCTGTCCTGGCACTCACTATGTAGACCAAGCTGGCCTCAAACTCATTGATCTGCCTGCCTCTGCCTCTGAGTCCTGGGATTAAAGGCATGTGTCACCAACCACCCCCCCAGCATAATTTTAAAATAAAAAAACAAATCTGAGGAAAAGGGTCAATAGACTGCCTCAGTAGGTGAAAGAAAGTGCCTAGCAAGCTGACCCCTGGTGGAAGGAAAAGAATAAACTCCTGAAAGCTGTCCTCTGACCTTCACAGCTATGTCATGCCAATCACTTGTTTGTGCTCACACACACATCAAATATACACACATACACCGATAACGAGGAATCCTTTTGTTTTTTTTTTTAATCTCAGGAAGACAACATTACAATTCTTAGTTGAAAACTGAACCTAAAGAATTGGGACATTGAACAACTTCTCTTCAGAACTTACCATCTGCCCAGAGCATTCCAAACATGATTTCGGAGTGATAGATGAAGAAACGCAGTGTTCCCTGGGTCTGATCTAACTAGTTCAGGGCAGTGTGGTGTGGGGTGGTGGGTTATGAGCCCCAACTCTGAAGCCAGATTCATCGGTGACTCCTGACATGTCTTCAACCTTGAAATTTTCTGCTCCCAGTTTCTATATCTGAAAAATGAATGGTGTTGGGATCTACTTCATAGGTGGTAAAGATATTTGAGAGTAATATTCTCGGGATCACGTGGGATACATAGTAAAGCAAAGTGTCAGTATGTCTACCATGTAGCTAAGTTCTAAGGAACACCAGTCACGTCAAAAGCTACTGAGTGATATGCGGTAGCACTGCTCAGGGTACAACTTGAAATGCCATATAGTAACCCTAGTTATTTGAGATTTATCTCTATTACACTCCACTTGGGCCCTTTTTTTTTTTTTCCTTATTTCTTTTTGTTCCAATACCCAGAAGTTAAGCAGAGACCCACTGGTACATGTTATCTGAAGTCCAAAATAAAAGCATCTTTATTGTATGTATAAGAAACCAAAGTTGCCTCAGCTGAATCTACCAGGCTGAGCTGAATCCCCAGGGAAGACCTTGCCTTGGAGCAGATGGGAATGGGGGGGGGATGGGTTGGGGGGAAGGCTGGGGGGTGGGAGGAGGGAAGAGAGGGGAATCCATGGCTGATATGTAAAATTAAATTAATTATAAAAGAAAAAAAGATTTTTGATTGCAAAAGAAAGAAAGAAAGAAAGAAAGAAAGAAAGAAAGAAAGAAAGAAAGAAAGGAAGAAAGAAACCACAGTATTTTTTATTATGTCCTAAGCATTTCCTTTACCCAAGACAGGCACACATACACACACACACACACACACACACACACACACACACACACACACACACACACACACACACACACACACACACACACACACACACACAATCCATCTTCACTAAGAACATGGAAGTGTTTTCACTCAAGTAGCTGACCACACACCTTTGGCCTAGGATCAGGCTAACGCCTAAAGCCAAGAGCCTACACATTCGCCAGCCTGAAAAGTATTCTGTGATGAAATTATTCCATGTAAGAAAATGAACAATGGTGCTGGGAAATACTTCATAATGGCTGCCCAGGAGGCTGTCTTCAGAATGCTTGACTCCATCACTAGAAAGTGAGAAGCTCCAATCACATGACGGATCAAAGCAAGAGTACAGTTTCCTTCCAACAAAGCGTGATCACTCCTCGTCAGAAACCCCAGAGGGCAGTGGCCTTGAGAGCACAGAGGAACCAAATGCCAGCCTGTGAAGTCTCAGAACTTTCTCCACCTGTCCTCACCTCAGTGGCTTCCCATGGCTCATATAGATTTACACATGCATTTGCATTTACAAACTCAAACGACCCTTTTTGTCTATTGGAGAAATCCATTTTTCCAAGAAACTTGAGGCCTTTATAAGCTCATTTAACAGAAATTCTTTTAGAAGTTGAGTTTGTTTGCTCATATTTACCACAAGGTGATCAAATAGCCACTCACAAATTCCAGCCAGGAAAGGAAGCTGTGTTACTCACCAGACTTTATATCCTAATTCCTAGAGTCTAAAAGAAAATGTTATCTCTCCCTACCATTATTACACAAAGATGGCCAGATAGATACACTTTATAATTCCCTAGGAATAGCACAGACAGAAAGGATACGGGTATGGCAAAGATAAGACATTGAGTATGGGGCTGGGAGTTCAGTGTAGAGGGCTTGCTGGTATGTCTGAGATCCTGGGTCTCATCCGTGCATTAAAAAAAAGAAAGAAAGAAAGAAAGAAAGAAAGAAAGAAAGAAAGAAAGAAAGAAAGAAAGAAAGAAAGAAAAATACATTGAATGTGTCTGGATTGTTATCTCTAGTGAATGATGGGAAATGTAGTGTGTGGAAGGACAGGGGTGCTAGTCTACTATGCACAAAATCCTGGGGTCAGATCTTTGGCATGAAATAAAACCTTACATGTTAGCACAAGCCTGTAATCCCAGAGCTGGGAAGGGGGTGCCGCAAGATTGAAAATTCAAGGTTCGCATTAGCATATGGAGCTCAAGGCCAGCCTGCCCTACGTGAGACCTGTCTCAAAACTTCAGCCACAGGCTCCTGGCCAGTGTGCCTCTAAAGATAATCATACTCCAGAGAGAAAAAAGAGGTGTAAGGCCAACAGCCTTTTGCATTGAGCTCAAATAATATAGTATGCCTGTTAAATTAATTTTAGACTTTGAAAATGTTAAAGTCTAATAGTTTGGTGAAAAGTAATAACATCATAATGAGTATTTATACAGGTATGGTATCACTCTTACAAAAGGAAGTTTAAGCAAAGACTGCTATTATTAAGGAAATAATAGAAATAGACCAGTGTAAGAAACACTTGAGTAAAACCTTTAGGGAAGGCCAGGCATTGGTGGTGCACGCCTTTAATCCCAGCACTCAGGAGGCAGAGGCAGGCGGATCTCTGTGAGTTCGAGGCCAGCCTGGTCTACAAAGCGAGTTCCAGGAAAGGCGCAAAGCTACACAGAGAAACCCTGTCTCGAAAAACAAAAACAAAAAAACCTTTAGGGGAGCTCCAAACAGACAGTTTAAGTAAAAACTACGGAAATATAATGAGAACAGTACTGACTCTATAAAACCAGTAACTTAATCGTGTTCCACGTTAAAAAATAACGCACTCTTGATTCATACGTTTTAAAGCATAAAAGTAAATCAGAGCTACTAGTAGAGCAGTGCAGTTTATGTCTTCCACTCCTTTTTAATTTTCTGAAAATACAGGAATTTCTGCAAAGCTTGCCTTCTGTGTTTTTCTGTTTTGATCTATAGTCTCAAAACAAAAGGAAACTTGAGAAAAAAAATGAATCATATGCACACACACACATTCCTTTTGTCTGTCACAATTTGTAAGCCTAAATTTACCATTTGGCAGGAGCCTAAAAGAACTGTATTTACCTGGAAGAATATCATCTTGTCTCTCAGATTACGGCAAGTAGGAGGACTTGATTAAAATACAGTATAGACTTCCTCCCTTCCCCTTTCTTTGCTTCCTTCCTCCCTCCCTCCCTCCCTTCCTCCCTCTCTCCCTTTCTTTCTCACTCCTCTCCTTCCTAATTTCTCTTCTACTAAACAAGAGTGTAATAGAGTAAAAGAAACACCTAAGAAAGAATATATTCCCTTCCTCCCTTCCCCCTCCTCTCTCTCTCTCTCTCTCTCTCTCTCTCTCTCTCTCTCTCTCTCTCTCTCCTCTCTCCCTCCCTCCCTCCCTCCCTCCCTCCCTCTCTCTCTCAGTAAAGCTCTAGAAAGGTTAAAAAAGAAAAGAAAAAAGAAAGAAGAAAGAAAGAATATATTGTCTCAGGTCCTATGTCATGCACGTTTATGAATAAAAGAGTTTGCCAGGCGTGGTAGCACATGCATTTAATCCTGGCACTCAGAAGGCAGAGGAAGGTAGATCTCTGTGAATTCTAAGCCAGCACAGTCTACAAAGTGAATTCTATGACAGTTAGGAATACATGAAGAGACCCTGTCTCTAAATAAGTCAATGAATGAATAGACAGACAGACAGACAGATGATAGATAGATAGATAGATAGATAGATAGATAGATAGATAGATAATTGATAGATAAATTCAGCCACAGACTGCTTGTTATAAAATGTAATAATCCCATTAAAAATAATGACTAAAATGATTTTTCCACTTAAGTCCTCAGCTCTTGCTTGCTTGCCTTTAATATTAATATTTAAGATTAGTATTTAGACCCACAATTTTTTAATATGACAAATTGCTTTAGCCTCTGATTTGTTCCTTTTACCCACAATACCAATGTGAATTTATAAATATATTGAAATTTTTGCTACATCTTTATACTGTGAAATTGAGTAAAACTATGGTACAATATAATGTCTCCTCGGCATCTCTTATGTACACAGGTCTGTGAGAACCTCCTGTCCACAAACCCCAGACAGCAGCAGCAAGGCCAGAGCTATGGCAAAGCCTTGGGCATCTCCTAGTGGAACATCTCCTGTTTTGTTTTGTTTTGTTTTGTTTTGTTTTGTTTTTTGTTTTGAGACAGGCTCTCACTATGTAGCCTTGCTAACCTGGAACTCACCGTGTAGACCAAACTCAGAGATACTCTTGCCTCTGTCTCCCAAGTGCTGGGATTAAAGTCACAGGGCACCACATTTTTTCTTTTTCTTTTTGTAATTTAATTATAACATTTCTTGCTTTCCTTTCCTCTCTGCAAACCTTCCCATGCACCTCACCCTGTTCTCCTTCAAATTCATGGCCTCTTTTTTCACTAATTGTTACTGTATGCATATATGTACAGACATATATGTTTCTAAATGTAATCTGTTCTGTCTATATAGTGTACTTGTGTATGTGTTTTCAGGGATGGCTACCTCACCTTTGTTTTTGTTTTGTTTTGTTTTGTTTTGTTTTGTTTTTGAGACAGGGTTTCGGGCTGGAGAGATGGCTCAGCCATTAAAGGTTAGGCTCACAACCAAAAATGTAAGAGACAGGGTTTCTCTGTGTAACAATCCTGGCTGTTCTGGAAATTGTTTGTAGACCAGGCTGGCCACGAACTCACAGAGAACCACCTGCCTCTGCTCCCAAGTGCTGGGATTAAAGGCATGCACCACCATCACCCAGCTATATCACTTACTTTTGAGGGAAACAAAAACCAAAAACTGTAGTTTCCCCTTATGTGATATTACAAAAAGCCAGTCCACAGAAGCAGAATCTTTCCCATTCCCAATGCAACATTCTCCCCCCCCCCCCCCAAAAAAAATGTATTATTTATTCACTCTACAAAAAATATCTTTTACTTGTAATTCTGAGTATGAAGCAGTAGGAAAAAATAAACAAAAAATAAGAATTAAACTATTTTAAGAATTGTCTTTGAAATGCGTCTCGGAGAAAGCAGAAAGAGAATGATTTTGAGCACCATTCATACTTAGCAATCGGTAGGAAGAACTGCAGAATTCTTCATCATTATACGAAATGTAAACAACTTTAATATCTCTAAAAACAGAACAAGGAATAAATGTCATAATAGTTATTGCTCAAAGTAGTAAATATAAAAGCAATTTCAAGTAGCTAAGTTAATTATATATACTACCAAGGAAAATTCCTCCAGACATGTTATTAAGTGGGGAAAAAAATCTATGGAATAATGGCAATTCATAATAAATATATTAAGCCCATTTCCATGGAGAGATATGTGTTTATAGACTGTAGATACATACTTAGCAGTGATTAGGCCTAACATCTGAGATAGAGACCTAGATTCTGGTAGCTAGTTGAGAAGAATGTTATCATATTTTTAAAGTCTCAATTTACATGAAGAATATGCTAATTTATTTCATATGTGGTCAAAGCCTTTTTTACTTTTATTTTTTATTAAGAGTTATTCATTTATTCTATGTTTGCATTATGTACATGCACCCTGTCTATGCAATGCTCACAGAGGTCAGAAGATGATGTCAGACCCTCTGGAACTAGAGTCACAGGTGATGGTAAGCTGCCAGATATTAGGTGCTGGGAACTGAACCAGGGTCCTCTTATAAGAGCAGCAAAATCTCTTAACCACTATGCCATCTCTCCAGAGCCTGTTTTTTGTGTTTGTTTTGTTTTTATGTGTATGAGTGTTTTGTCTTAGTGCATATCTGTGCACCACTTGCATGCCTGGTGCCCTTGGAGACCATGAGAAAGCACCAGATCCTCTGGAACTGGAGTGATAGATAGTGAGCAGCCATGTGGGTGCTAGGAATCAAACCCAGGTCCTCTTGAAGAGCAGTCAGTACTCTTAACCACTGAGCCATGTCTGCATCTCCCAGATTCTGCTTTAAATATGTTAACACTTTAGCTAGATGTGCTCACACATATCTGTAGTCTCTGTACTAGGAAAGAAAATCAGAAGCTTCAGGCCAGCCTGTAGACAGAGTTTTCCTGTCCCAACTACCTGCTCCAAAATAAACACATAAAGGCTTATATTTATTATAAATGTTTGGTCAATAGCTCAGGCTTGTTACTAGCTAACTCTTACATTTAAATTAACCCATTTCTATTAATCTATGTATTGTCCGATGGCTCGTGGCTTTACCTGTCCTCTAGCATGTTTTGCTTCCTGGGCAGCTGACTGACTGGTGCCTCCCTGACACTGCCCTCCTTCTTCCCATCATTCTCAGTTTGTATTTCCTGCCTAACTTCCTGCCTGGCTACCAGCCTGTCAGCTTTTTATTAATGAATTAGAGTAATACATATTCATAATGTATAGAAGGATTATTCCACAGCACTAGCATGAACTACATAGTCCATTCAATATCAGCCTAGACCACATAGCAAACTTGAGGCCAGCCTGGACTATGTAATGAGTTGAAGCCCAGCCCTGTCCCATGAAGAAAAATTTAATGCCTTTAGTAAAATATCAAAGATTCTGACATACTAGCAGAATTTGTATATCTATAACTGAACAAGCAAAGGTGGTTGATAAATGACTATCAAGATGGAAATATTTTATATTTTAGATTACATGAAAATACTACTTCATGAAATTACTCCTAGATTTCACTTTTACATCCTATCAATTTATTTATATTTACTAAAAGAACATTTGTAAGCTACAATGCCTTGGCCAACAGAAAGGCAAGAGGACTGTGGAACACATGTGTGGAGTGCCATGAGGTAAGTAGAGGCTTGGCTCATTTCCAGCCTTCCAAAGGGAAAAAAAGATGGCCGATACATCGCTCTGTGAGAAGCAAGAAATTTTACTGGATTAGTTATGTCTTAATGAGACTATATTAAAAGAAGGCTTTAATGGAGATTTTCAGAGATGTTTAGTTTCCTTACTAAAACAGTTAAGAGCTGCAAGGTCCCTTTTTCCTGGGCTCTCCAACAAAAGTAATTCTGACTCAGAAATCTTGGAGTTGGCACTAACTTCTAAATGAAGTATTTTTCTCAATGCTGGTTTTAGAAGCTTAACTGTCTGGGATTATCTTGACTCCGGTCCCAAGAATGTTGCATTTAAAATTCTGAGACAATCATCTCCACAAATGATCTGTCCCACTGGGACAGAGAACACGGAATCCAGGCAGGTCAAGCCCACCGTGGCTCAAACATGTTCTTCCCGGATAATCAGGGGGAAACCTAACAACTACATGTGTGAGCAGATGGGGGCAGCCAAAAGTCGTTTGTCTTTTAATGCAGAGGGCATTAGATAATTTATGAAGTAAGTTTACCTCCTGAGTTGTGTTTGTTTGTGCTACCTCTAAAATAAGCCTGGTTTGCATTCAAGAGCATGTGAGGATTGCTTCTCTGAAGTGTTCAAAAGAGAGAGAAGACTACACGTGGTTTTAATAATGACCTACAACGAACGTAATCCACATAAGGATAATAAAAGACCTTTTAGTCTGCTCTATTATCTGTTAGATAAATATAAACTCTAGCCCGGTTTCCCTGGCCACTTAGTACACTTCTGGGGGGCTCGTTCCAGGTCAGCGGGTTGAGGCCCCAGGAATACACACTCATTGTTAGCTCAGGTAAAACATTTTTTACAATCAATGAATCGTTAAGCTCAGTGAAGGTCACTCACACTGTTAACATTTTTCTTCAGGATGTTCTTACACAGCCCGAGAAAGACAGGCAGGCGAGAATTCCATCTCTGCATGTCAAGAGAAATTACAAGCCCTCGGTATCAAAGCTTCTAGCCATCTCTGCCTTGCCTGCCTGCCTGCCTGCCTTCTTCCTCTGGGTCCTCTCTCCCCAATGCTTCCCCCACCGCACTGAAATATTTTCCACGAGAAACCAGTCAGATTCCTGCTCTCCTAGGAAATGATGTGGACAGATTTCTTCAGAGGATGGTCTTTTCCACTTTAATCCTGTTGTGTTGTGTTATATTTTTGAGACAGGCTCTCATGTAACACAAGCAAATCTCAAATTCAGTAGGTAATCAGGTATAGCCTTCAAATTCCTCATCCTCCAGCTCCATCTTCCAAGTGTGGACCATGATTTTAGAGAAACACAAAACAAAGAGTCAATTTTTTTTTCTTTGCCAGAGCTGAGGACTGAACCCAGGGCCTTGTGCTTGCTAGGCAAGTGCTCTACCACTGAGCTAAATCCCCAACCCCAAGAGTTCATTATTTACCAGCCATGAGCCACCGGGCCTGGCTCCATACTCTGTTTTAAAGGTAAGATCACAATAAAACTAAAGATGCTGAGAAATTGATCTTTCCTTCCATCCTAATTCCACTTCTAGTAAAGAACAAAGGCTCAGAGTCAAACAGAGTTATCTACAGAAAGAGCTGGGTGAGAATCTAGCAGCCACCTAATTCAAAACACTCACTTCTATGTGGGGAGCAGGGCGTAGAGTGAACAAATGATCTGCCTGACTGTACCCCCTACCCTGTTGTCGCCAAGGTGGAGCTAGAACCCTGCCCTCCAGCCAAGTAGCAAGAGATGAACATTCAGACACAGTTTAGAACCAACTGAAAGTCTTTATTCCAGCAGGCTGGGACCACACCCAAGTGTTAGGGGCGGAGTGTGTGTGTGTGTGTGTGTGTGTGTGTGTGTGCCCTAAGTGTGGCCCCTAGTGTCCAGAACACCGGGTGTTTAAGGGCAGAGACATCTATCATTGAGGCATCTCAGTCAGCAGCTTGGGGGGGAGGAGGGGTCTTCGCAGAGTAAGCAGTTGGAAGAAGCGGTTTTAACAGAAGTTAAGATATGGGGTTAGCCAGCCAGAGGGGCTTCCACACAAACAGGCAGCTAAGATGAACAGTTATCTTGTTTTGCACAAACAAGCAGTTTTAACAAAGGCTAAAGATAAGTGAGCTAGGACATCCCGACATCTGGACCTTTGGTTCCTAAGAATAGAGTTGGGTAGTTTTCCATGGGATTCTCCCATCAAGGAGATAAGAGTCTAGTTAAACCTGGAAATGGCCTCAGCAAAAACACAAGATGGAGAAACCTCTTGCCCTCTCCCACCATTGATTTTAAAAACAAATAAATGAATAGGATTAGAATATCTGGAGACTGTGTCTGCCAAAAAATTAAATAAGTAATAAAATAAAATTAGAAAGTAGGATGTCCTCTGGAGAGTAGCACATAGGTCAATACAAACCTGAAAACATTGTAAGAATTATGCGCGTGGGGTTTTTGTTTAATCCAACTCTTGGTTCAACCTTTCATACCTGTATCGAAGGCAACTTCCGGTGGACAGTATTTCAAACTTTCTCTCCTAACTGCGAGTTTCTACTTATCTGGACGACCTCCTCTCTCATTTTCACCGTATACTTGAAGTATGTGTGCAAAGCTGCAGAATCATGATTCTTGGGCTGTTTTTCTGGGCCCCTGAAGAGCCCTGCTGTGTGAAATACTCAAGCTGGAATATGATAATAAGGCAGGGGGGCTGCCGCCAGCAGTAATATGGTTTCCATTAGCACATGGTCCACATTTATACTTGAAAACTTTATTAGATGAGTTACCATTGGATGCTCAGAAATACTTTGTGTTTGCAAGAAGAAAAACATTCGAGCAAGGTCAGCTGGACAAAAGTGCGATATTTGCCGAGAATGCCAAGGATTGAGGTTTCGAAAGCCAAGTCAAATAAGGTACAATTAGATCTCTTTTGGCTTCCAACCTCTCAGGATTCATAAATTCACATTTTAGCAGACTTGGGGAGCGAGCTTCGTCTTCATCGCGTCTTGTTTCCGTTGGCCCATACACACAGCTTAGCCTCTCTCCTGATGGGCGCTTTCAGCAAATATAGTACGTCCTGGATCTTGATAACCCTTTTTCCAAGTTGTTTTTTTTTTTTTTTTCCTTTTCCTTAGTCAATGTTTTTGAACAGAGATCATATTTTATTTTGTTTGCAAAAGTTAAGGGTAAGAATGTATTTATCTACACGGCCATGTGAAGAAAACAGATGTCAAAAGCAATAATTTTAGAAAAACATAGTCCCAACCAGCTCTAAAGCTGCAGGCCCCTTTACCAAAAATGTACATTGGCTACTAAGCCTCTGACATGGTGTGATCTCAAAAACAGATGAACAAATTAAGAGAGAGGAATGTGATGTACCAAAACTTAACTTTACACGTGTAAAATGTGAGGCCAGAAGCTTACATTTCACCATTGCTGGATGCTAATGCCGAGAAGACGTAACACATTCCCACATTTCAGAGGATCTGGAGCTGCCTGAAATTTCTGTCTTCATGTATTCATGGCTCGCCCACCTAGCCATTATCTTCCCAGCAGTTCCCAGCTCTGGTACCTCTTGGCACTGAGTTTTTCTGGCTCTCGAATTGTGACAAATGCCATGAGAATAACAATCTTCAGATGACTACAGACTCGACCTACTCCTTCCTAGGTGATAGGTGGGTCTGAGCTTTGGGGGCAGACCATCATCTCCACTGGCTGTCTCACCTGCTCCATGTTAAGTGCCATGTCATGTTACAGCAAGCCCAGCTGGTCTGGGAAAGACGCCTGAGCTTTGTAACGAGCGATCAGAAGCGACTCACTGGAACTCTCTGTGTCTTGATTCCTCCTCAGTTAAATCAGGATAAACAATAAACTTTATTATTCAAGACTAATATGAAAAGATGTATATGTGATATGCATCATACAGTTCCTGGTACATAATAGAGTGATGATGATGATAATAATAATAATAAATTTATTTTCTTGTTTCTTTTTTTTCCATTATCAGGGAGGAAATCCAAGACCTTGCTTGCTAGGTGAGTGCTCTATTAATGAGTAAGCTACATTCCCAGAGTGTGCTGGATAGTTTTTAGTTAACTTGACACAGGCTAAAGTCATCTGAGAGGAGGGGACCTTCCTTGTTGTTTGTTTTTTTATTCTTTTACTCTTTAGAGGGGCCCACTACCCAGCTCTCAAATAAATCACACACGGAGGTTTATTCTTAATTATGAATGCCTGGCCTTAGCTTAGCTTATTTCTAACTAGCTTTTCTCAACATAAATTATCCCATCTCCCTTTTGCCTTTGGGCTTTTCCTGTTCTCTTACTTCTGTAAATCTTACTGTTACTCCTTGTTACTCCTTGGCTTACTGTATAGCTTGGAGGCTGGCCCCTGGAGTCCTCCTCCTTCTCTGGCTACCTCTCTCTCTCTCTCTCTCTCTCTCTCTCTCTCTCTCTCTCTCTCTCTCTCTCTCTCTCCTGATTTCTCATTCTATATATCCTCTCTGCCTGCAGCCACACCTCTCCTTTCTCCTACCTTGCTATTGGCTGTTTAGTTCTTTATTAGACCATCAGGTGTTTTAGACAGGCACAGTAACACAGCTTCACAGAGTTAAACAAATGAAATATAAACAAAAGTAACACACCTTAAAATAATATTTCCTAACAAACCTCAATTAAGAAAATGCCTGCATAATATAGAGCTACAGACAAGCTTGTGGAGCATTTCATTTTCTTATTTTAGTGATTGATGGAGGAGGGCCCAGCCCATTATGGGTGGTGCCACCCCTGGACTGCTGGTCCTGGGTTCTATAAGAAAGCAGGCTGAGCAAGCCCGTAAGCAGCAGTCTTCCATGGCCTCTGCAACAGTGCCTGCCTCCAGGTTTTTGCCCTGCTTGAGTTCCTGTCCTGACTTCCTTCAACAGCAAACTGAAATAAAGCCTTTCCTCCTCAACTTGTTTTTGACCATGGTGTTTCATCACACAATAGCAGTAACCCTAAGACACAGCCCTAATAATGGCGAACTTCAACCTGACTCAGGATTTGTTTGTGTGTGTGTGTGTGTGTGTGTGTGTGTGTGTGTGCGCGCGCGCGTGTGTGTGACTTCTGACTGGGTTCTTCAAAAAACACTACTCTAGAAAGCTCTATGGCCCTGGGCTTCCCAGACTTCTTTGTCATTCTCAGGCAATTTAGTCTCTATCCAGCAAGATTACTCACCATTTATGGTTCCCAGGCCCCTCCTCCAGCTAGCATGACTGTCTACCCTAGGTTTAACACAGCTGGATACTATTAGACACATCTGACCTTTCAGCTGTCTTTTAGAAAAGGTCCCTTACCCAAGCTCTGGCCACACTGTGTAGTTGTGGTGATTGAATAAAAATGGTCCATAGGGAGTGGCACTCTTAGGAGATGTGACCTTATTGAAGTAGGTGTGGCTTTGTTGGAGGAAGTACATCACTACAGGGTGGGCACTGAGGTCTCAAGCCAGGTCTAGTGTGTCACTGTCACTTCCTGCTGCCTGTGGATCCAGATGTAGAACTCTCAGCTACCTCTCCAGCACCGTGTCTGCCTGAACTCCTCTATGCTTCCCCACCATGGCAATAATGGACTAAACCTCCAAACTATAAGCCAGCCCAGTTAAATGGTTTCCTTTCTAAGAGTTGCTGTGGTCATGGTGTCTCTTCATGGCAATAAAACCCTATCTTGATACAGTAGCCTAGGAAGACCCTTGAACTCCCGATCCTCTTGCCTCTACCTCCCAAGTGCTGAGATTACAGCTATGTGCCACTATGCCCTGTTTATGTGGTGCTGGGGGACTGAACCTAGAGCCTCATGTGTGCCAGGTGAACACTCTACCAACTGATCTGCATCCCTGGCACCATACCTGAGTTTTCTATTTCTTTTTTTTCTTTTTTTTTTTTTTTTGCTTTTATGTTTCATTGGTTAAATGAATGTTTATTAAAAGTAGGCTTTCCTCAACTGTACCTTCTCTCTCTCTCTCTGGCTATTTCAGTAAAGTTATTCTAAAATAAATAATTTTAGGCCACCCTTCCCACTGTGTGTCGTTGGAAAAATAACTTCAGCCCATCTGTACCAAATTTCTTCCTTGAAGTGTTTATCTAATTATTCTTTATCAATAAAAAAAAAAAATTGGGAGTCAAATATCAGGGTAAGAACCTGAATGATCAGAGAAGCAGTAGAGAAGCCACCAGTGACCTCTTATCTCTTCCATTCCTCCATCCGAAAGGGCTGAGATCCTCTCTCAGCCCCACCTTACCACTTCCTATCTCCTGTTTGTCCTCAGTCCTCCAAAATCTCTGCGGTTAATTTTGGTCAGCTAGTGGCTAGCTCTGACCTCTGACTCCAAGCAAATTTTATTGTTAGAATACAATCAAAATATCACACACATAAATAAATAAGTAAATAAGTAAGTAAGTAAATAAATAAATAAATAAATAATAAATAAATAAATAAATAAATAAATAAATAAATAAATAAATAAAATTTTATAATATCTTTTGCCTGGATACAGTTCTCAGAGGCACAGAGAGGAGGAAATCTAGAAAGAGAAGCAAGATGGTGTAGGAGCTCTTTGGAGAAACAGGAAGCAGTCTATACCCATTTACACCATCAACCCTGGCTCTCCAACAAAGTTCCACATGGGTCCTGGCACAACTTTGAAAAACAATGGAAAGTGGTGGTTAGTGCTGTGGATATCTCTCTGTGTAAATAAAGTTCTGATTGGCCAGTGGCCAGGCAGGAAGTATAGGCGGGACAAGAGAGAAGAGAATTCTGGGAAGTAGAAGGTTGGGGGGAGACACCACCTACCGCCACCATGAAAAGCAACATGTAAAGACACTGGTAAGCCACAAGCCATGTGGCAAAGTATAGACTAACAAAAATGGGTTAATTTAAGATAGAAAAGGTAGATAACAAGTAGCCTGGCATGGCCATACAGTTTGTAAGCAATATAAGTTTTTGTGTGCTTTCTTGGTTGGATCTGAGCGACTGTGGGACTAGCGGGTAAGAGAGATTTGTCCTGACTATGGGCCAGGCAGAAAAACTCCAACTACAAATGGCGCCCAACGTGTTGGCAAGAATTTCCACCTAAAACCTGAGAAAAAAGATTCTAAGACAGAGCTAAAAACAGCTTCCTAGGTGTCTCTCTCAAGTTAGCGGCAGCCTGCCGGTTTGAGCTACTATGGCGGGTTCCTGGCGTGTGTGTCTGACCTGCAGTGTGGCGGGAATGAGGAATCTACAAGGGACACTTTACTCTGCTGCGTGGTAGATTTAGCCTTTGCTAGTTAAAAAAAAAAAAAAAAAAAGGTTTCTGGGCTATGCACTGCTTTGATAGAACTGCTTCTGATAGTTGATGGTACACATGGCTCCAGACCCAGAGCTGGCAATAAACTGTACCACCGCCATGTTGGGAAGCTGAGGTGGGCGGAGCCAGCAGCCACAGTGGTGTTTCAGTCTTACAAAGATGGATATTACACAGAGAATCTGGTTTGTCTTGTCTTTGGGATTTTTAACTGCAGAAAAAGATCTAATCGTAAAAGCTGTTGAGTTAAACAAATATGTAAATTTTAAAGGTACCTTGTCTTCAAAATTTGGATATAAGGATATGTTGCTTTGGAAAAGAGTCTCTGCTTTTGTTTCCATAGAAAGCCAGAGGCTGTGGATTTGTTCCAGATTAAGATACATCAGGTTTGATCAGCCAAGACCACCTGAAAGGTCTCCAATGACACCATGGCCCAGATGATCCAACATCCAGAATGGTTTCAAGGCAACTGGCTCAGAGGTTCACCCTCACGGACTACTCCATAATCCTAAAATTTTCTTTGTGTCCCCATAAGATACAGCGCTCCCCTCCAGCAGGAAGTAGTAAGAGAAACTACGCCCACATTCCCAAAATTATCAAGCTGGCTTTGGAGATGGAATTGGCTCACTCCTCTAAACCCAGACTTATTGCTAAAAGAAAAGGTTAAGAGATTCTTGTGTCCCAAATCAGAAGAGCCCACTGGTGCAGGACAGAGAAAAACCACTATTTTATTTTAAACAGGTTGATTATAAATGCAATCTCTTTCTAAAGATAAAAAGGGGATATGATATAGATATAATAGGATGAAAGGGTAGATTAAGGAAGGAACTTATTTCTAAAGAGCAACAACTTGTTTAAAATGTTTTACATTGGTATAGATTTTAGTCTATTGATACAAAGTTAAAGTTAATTTTGTTATACTATGTATATATTTCTACTCCTGTTTAAGGTATTGTGTTTGTATAGCTCATTTAAAATTGTAATGGATAATTAAAAATAGATTAATAATTAATCATCTGTGATAATCATACTCATAGCCATGTTAGTTAAGTCTTTTAGGTATACATAGAGATATTTCAGATAGATAGGTAATCTTCAAATACTTCAAAGACCTTCAGAATATGGCATTTAAAATATTATTAAAATTTAGACTTTCTGGACAGTGAGACATGTCTGCTCCTGGCAGCACCAATTTACTTCAGAGAGGAGGATGGGCATTAAAGACACTTCATATGGAGTTTATCTTCACCTTGGTAAAAATAGCCATTTGGGCAAGAAACTTCTCTTGCCTGGACAGCTTGATCAACTGGACATGCAGGACCCATAGAAAGGTGACCACTGAACTTTGCTTTCAAAATGGTCCTTCAGGTTCCTGCTTCACAGAGGAAACTGCCAGACATTCTACAGCATACTGAGATAAGTGACCGAGAGACTCTAGCCCTGTGGGCTGAAGACAAATGCCCCAACATTACAAAGGAACATTAGGTGACTGTCCAGACTGCCAGCTGTCTCTGTCTACCCTGCAAGACTCCCGAAAGTTGCTTGCATCCTTCTCCCAGTTCTCAGGTAATATTATATCCTTCTGAGGTCTTTGATGTGGTTGAAGACTAGATAGTTATAATTTCCTCAGTTATGATACAAGATAAGTTACATATAAAACCTTAGACTCACAAATATAAGATAGATAGGATATCTTCTTTAATATTGTAACTGTAATTCTTGCTAGATAATTGTTTTGTTATATGTAATTGTACTATGTAAAAGTTAAAACCTTCCTTTAAAAAAAAGAAAAAGGGAAGTGCTGTGGATATCTCTCTGTGTAAATAAAGTTCTGATTGGCCAGTGGCCAGGCAGGAAGTATAGGCGGGACAAGAGAGAAGAGAATTCTGGGAAGTAGAAGGTTGGGGGGAGACACCACCTACCGCCACCATGAAAAGCAACATGTAAAGACACTGGTAAGCCACAAGCCATGTGGCAAAGTATAGACTAACATAAATGGGTTAATTTAAGGCAGAAAAGGCAGATAACAAGCAGCCTGCCACGGCCATACAGTTTGTAAGCAATATAAGTCTTTGTGTGCTTTCTTGGTTGGATCTGAGCGACTGTGGGACTGGCGGGTAAGAGAGATTTGTCCTGACTATGGGCCAGGCAGAAAAACTCCAACTACAGGTTAGTGCCTGTAATTACCTAGGAGATGTCTCAGCTATGCCTGTGAGGGATTGTTTACATTAGGCTTACCTCTGGGCACACCTGTGAAAGATCAGCTTGATTAAGTTAATTAAGGTGGGAAAACCCACCATTAAGAAGGGTGGTACCATTCCCTGGGTTTTGGTAATGGGCTGCATAAAAAGGAAACTGTGAGCATTCATTATTCTCTGTCTTGATTATAGATATAATGTGACCAGCTACCTCAAGTGCTTGGCCAAGATAGACTATACCCTGAACTGCACACCAATTGGTTAGCCAGTACCAGATGGTCAACCCTGAAAACATAGACAAGTAACATTGTGCTGGCCAGTTTTATGTCAACTTGACATTAGCTAGAGTCATTTAGGAAAAGGGAACCTCAATGGAGAAAATACCTTCATCAGATTGGCCTATGATGGTGCATTTCCTTGATTGATGATTGATATAGAAGGATGTAACTCACTGTGGGTGGGTCCATCCCGGGGCTGGTGGTCCTGGGTGCCATAGAAGACAGGCTGAGCAACCCATGAGCACCAAGCCAGTAAGCAGTGCTAATCTGTGGTCTCTGCATCAGTTCCTGCTTCTAGGCTCCTGCCTTGAGTTCCTGCCCTGACTTCCCTGGATGATGGACTACAAGTTGCAAATTGAAATAAACACTTTCCTCCCTAAGTTGTTTATGGTCAGTGTTTTGACACAGCACTAAAAACCCTAACTAAGATGAATATTATATGGATTGGGCAGGTTGTATTTATATATTTAGGAATATATGTATGTGTGTGTGTGTGTGTGTGTGTGTGTGTGTGTGTGTGTGTGTGCAGATAGATAGATAGATAGATAGATAGATAGATAGATAGATAGATAGATACTGTTAATCTCACAGGTTGAGAATAAGACCACTACTATAATTTTGAACCAAATTTGAAGCAAACTTTAATTAAATACTGGCCAGGATGTTGAACTCTGGCCAGATCCATTCCTGGGTTCCCAGAAAATGGACATGAGTCATATTTTGCAGAGGCTTAAAAAGACAAAACCGTGGGGTGGTGTTGGTGCACGCCTTTAATCCTAGCACTTGGGAGGCAGAGCCAGGCAGATCTTTGTGAGTTTGAGGCCAGCCTGGGCCACAGAATGAGTTCCAGGAAAGGTGCAAAGCTACACAGAGAAACCCTGTCTCGAGAAGAAAACAAAAAAACAACAAAAAAAGACAAAACCATAAGGCCATCCACCAGGTTCAATCAGGGGCATATATTCAACTATATATATTCAACCATATATTCTGCTATATTTCCTGCCTGTGAACCTCCCACCACATGTTATCAAGCACATGCCATGCATTTGGATCAAACAAATTTGTTTAGGAAACAAAAAAAGGGCCTTGTCATCTCCCATAAACAATAGCCTCCAGCATTTTAGGGAATATCTGTCCTTGGACAAAAGACTCACAGGTTAAAGGCATTTTTATTTCAAGGATCACTTAGGCACAATAATTAAAACTAGAAACATAACTTTGGGCTCTCACAATATACACACAGATCTAACAACAATTAAAGAAGAGAACAGGCCACACATTTGGAAGAGAGCAAGATGGACACCTGGGAGGATTTGGAGGTGGGGAAGTGGTGCAATTATGTGGTAATATTGAAACATTTTTTTTAAACTAAAGAAAAAATTCCTTAAGTTACTAATTTTTGAGTTTATTTACTGTTCATGTGCATGATATGGGGCATGATCAGGAGTGCCCATGGTGTTTGTGTAAAATCCGAGGACAACTTTCAAGTTAGCTCTCTGCTTTCACCATATGGGTCTGGGGATCAAACTTAGATCTTTGGGCTTGGCAGCACACCACTTTCCCACCCTCACTGTCTTAACCACCATCCACTCCTCTTCTGTTGTATCTGGGGTATGTTATCTCAGCCACTGGAAGTTAACTCAGACAAGGCAAAACCAAGAGCAGACCTTCGGAATCTCAAGAAAAGAGACTGCATGGAGTGTTAGAAGGACTAAGCTGAGCCTTAGAAATCCAAGATGTCACAAATGTCACAGTGGCTAGAGAGGAGCGAAGCCAGCAACTGAAAGCCTTCCACACCAGTAGGAAGTCACACCGTGGCAGCAGACACCTCTCTAACGCTCCACACCCTATGTGCCACAGAGAGGAAAGAAAGATGGGCAACATCAGCACCCATCCAGACTTTGGCTGTCTCCTTCTTCCTCCAATCTGGACAGACAACGCTCAGGAAATCTCTGTTGAATCAACATCTTGATTACATTATTTACTTCAGTATCAAATCAAAATAGTGCAAAAAACATCCCAACATCATCTCCCACACCTTAACTAATTTAGACAAGCAGTAGCAGCTGTGGAGAAAGGAGGATGTTGGTGCCATGGGAGCAAATGTGATCACCAACCCCAAACAACTAGAAGCTAAGGTGGCCTGCAAAGTTCAGCACATATTTTAAGTACTTTGTGCCACTAGAGGGAGTATGTCCAGGTTCAAATGAAATAGGATAAAAATTGCATTCAAATGTTTAATTAACAGCCATAAAGCTTATGCCCAGGTATTATTCTTTTTCTTTTCAAAATACCAATAATTCAAAGAGACAGTCTGTGAAAACTATGTAACATCAAATTATCACTCATGACACAAAGCCAACATCAAATATTGATTTATAAAAGCACTATGAACTTTTATGTTTTTAAATATTTGTTATGACTGGATGGATATGTATTTTGTGTGTATTACAATGTGTGTATGAGTGCAGGCACCATAGTGTTCATATGAAGTCAGAAGACAATGTTCAGGGAGGGACATTTTCTCTTTCCCCATGGGTTCCAGAGAGCTCAGGTCACACACTGAGCCATCTTGCCAGTCCCTGAGAACTCTGTTTTCCTTAAATCCATTTATTCCTTCACCTATTTATTTGGTGACTCTGTGTGTGTGTGTGTGTGTGTGTGTGTGTGTGTGTACTCACATGCACACATGTGCTCGAAGATCCAAAGAGACCTTTTGGGAGTCAATTCTCTCCTTGGGGGTCCTAGAAATCAACCTCAGGCAGCATCATCTCTATCTTCTGTCCTCCACACCCTATCCCTACCTTGAGTTCTTTTGAAAACTAAGACTGGGGCCTAGAGAGATGGCTCAGTGGTCTAGAGCATGGGCTGCTTTTCCAGAGGACCCAGCTTTGATTCCCAGCACCTACAGAGCAGTTTACAACTGCCTGTAACTCCAGGTCCAGGGGATTGGTCCCCCTCTTCTCTACTCCATGGACATCAGAGGCATGCAAATGGTATACAGCCATACACGCAAGCAAAACACCTATATACATAAAATAAGGTGCATTAAAAAAAATAAAGTGTTAAGAATTGGCAACCTTGGGAGCCAGATGGGTGACAGCCTCATGCATTTAGTCCCAGCACTTGGAAGGCAGGCAGATCTCTGTGAGTTGGAGGCCAGGCTGGTCTTCCAAGACAGCCAAGGCTACACAGAGAAACTCTGCCTCAAAAATAAAAATAAAAACCAACAACACCAACAAAAAAAAGATTTAGCGGTCTTGAGGCTAGAAGGATGGCTAAGCAGCTTGCTGCTCTTTCGGAGGATCCAGATTCAGTCCCCAGTGCCCACTTGATAGCTCACAATCATCTGTAATACCAGTGCTGGAGAATCCCATGCCTTCTTCTGACCTCCTCAGGAATCAGGCACACGAGTGGTACATGTACGTACATACACAAACATGCAGAAAAAAAAAAAAACACTCATACACATAAAAGAAATAAATAAATAGAACTTGTAGTCAGTCTGTACTATTCAGCCTTAAATAGCAACTTAAAGTGAATTCCCAATCCTATGCCATATTTTGAAAACTTGCAATCAAAAATCCTAAAATAAATGCACCAGATGTCTTGTTTCAATTTCCAGAAAGAAATGCTAGTGATCTTCATTTAATAAGTGGGGGGGTAGGGATAAAAGGGGTCCAAATAGTTCATCAAATTACCCAAGGTCACATATCTAGCTAACAAATAAGTATGCACAGAAAACTCTAAATATAAATGGATAAAAAAATAATAATAAGCTATCAATTCAGAAAAGGACTCTCTTGGCAAATGTACCAGTAGTTCACCATTTGTCAAAGCTTTCTTAGAACTTGATGCGTTCAAGGGTCAGGAAGCTGGGTCAGTAGGTTAAGAATGTGCTTGTCACTTGAACTTCGACCCTCAGAACCCACAGTAGAAGGGGACAACCAAAAAAGAATGGGACCCAAAAAAAAGTCCTCTTGGGGTGATATATTGTGTCCCCCAATATATTGTGCACCCTAATAAAGCTTATCTGGGGATCAGAGGAAAAAGGCCAGCCATTGTATTAAACATAGAAGTCAGGCAATGGTAGCACACACCTTTAATCCTATCATTTGGGAGGCAGGGATCTGTCTGGATCTCTGTGAGTTCAAGGCCATACTGGGAACAGAGCCAGGTGTGGTGACACACCTTTAATCCCAATGCTAGTTAACCATAAAGGTCTGGAGGTCTGTACAGACAGACAGGAAGTGACAGAGGTGGGCAGAAAGAGGGCATGATATAGCTGGGCAGAGAGAGGAAGTGAAAGGGAATGGACAGAAAGGCATATAGGTGTGGGTATACAGGAAGCAGCTCTTTTTGGAGGCTGAGGAGTTGGTGAGTGAGGTTGGTTGTGGCTTGTCCTATTCCTCTGATCTCTCAGTTTTAACAGCAATATCTGGCTCCAGTTTTTTTATTATTATTAATAAGTCTGTTTAGCAATTCATCTTACATCCTCTGGCCTCCAAACATGCAGCTGAGTGGCTCTCTCTGTCTTCTCTCCGTTGTGATATTCTGCTTACTCAGGCTCACAGCAATGGATCCAGTCAACTTTTCACTGAAATTTTTGAAATCATGAGCCAAAGTGTATCCTTCCCCTTTTAAGTTGCATATGTCAAGTATTTCATCACAGCCACAGAAAACTAATGTGCTACCCAAGATGATTAATGTTTGGAATTTTTTTTAAATACCAATAGCACAGGCAAAGTGCGCAGAAATGGTCTTTCATATCTATTTTGCTAAGTATATAAGTTAACACTTTATTGTTACTTGTTTTTAGACAGGGTCTCACGTAATTCATGGCCTGAAATGCACTATGGAGATAGGATAGCCCTGAATTTCTGATCCTCCTGCCTCTATCTCCTGAGTGCTGGAATTGCAGGCCTGTACAGCACATCCAGATTAGGGTTGAAGATTGAATCCAGAGTTTTCTGCATGCTGGACAACTGCTCTGCCAATTGAGCTGCACCATAGACCCATATTTTTTAAAACTGAATTTAGTAAAGTTTCGTGTGCCGAATGGCAGAGGTAGACAGATCTCTATGGATTTCAGGATAGTTTGGCCTACATAGGCCAGTCAAAGCTACATAGTGAGACCCTATCTCAAAAAAACAAAAACAAAAACCAAAAAATGGGGCACAGGACAGTATGGTGGCACACACCTTTAATCTCAGCATTCAGGAAGCAGAGGCAGGGGAATCTCTGTGAGTTCCAGACCAGTTTGACTACACAATGTTCTAGACCAATCAGAACTATGTAGATAGACCCTGTCTGAAAAAAAAAAAATAGCACGAAGAATTAAGTCTTAAAATATCTACATTCATACAGAGATTTACATTTAATTATATTCATTTCTACATTGTGAATAATGTGGTAATAGGAGCCTTATAAATGCCCAACACAGGAAGTATTTAAATACAAAGTATCTATGCAAATAATGGCGTACTATACAGCCATCAAAAGTCATTATGCTGAAGACCAGTAACATAGAGAATATATTCAGTATAAACCCAGATAAAATATATATTAATTCTAAATTCTGAAGATTTATTCAGTGATAAAGAGCTTGCCTAGCATGTGTGGGGTCAATCCCATCACCACAAAAATAAGCTAATAAACTACTCATGTGGACATATATTGTAAATGTTTATGCATGCATACATGAATGTGTAGAGAGGAGAGAAAAAGATTTCTTACAACAGAATTCCCAAGTAATTTCATTTTATAATTTCTAATTTTGTGTGTGACGTTGTGTTTGTTTGCTTGTTTTTTATGTCTATAACATGGCTGACTACAAGCTGATTACTTCTCATTAATCATAACCAGTTTCCCCCATCAGGGTCTGGAGATCACTGCCAGCACAGTCACTAACAAAAGCTTGAGGTTGGGTTGCCACCAGGTGGGGAGCAGGGTGTAACTGAAAGTTTTTCTGTGTCAGGCCCAGTCCACAGCCACTCAAACCCAAATAAACACACAGCGGCTTTTATTAATTATAACTGCTCACCCATTAGCACAGGACAACTACTGACTAGCTCTTACACTTAAACTCAGCACATTTCTGTCAATCTATAAGTCACCACATGTTCTGTGGCTTTATCTGTTCCCTGGACAGTGGGCTGGTGTCTCCAACTCAGTCTTATTCTTCCCAGAATTCTCCTTGTCTGCTTATCCCACCTATATTTCCTGCCTGGCTACTGGCCAATCATCATTTTATTAAACCAGTGTACAAAAGCATTATCCCACAGCAGAAGGGTTTCTTCTGCCATGAGGAAACAAGGCATTAGGAAAGCACAAAGCCCAATACAGTGGTGCACACTTAGTATTCCAGCACTTGGGAACCTGCAGTTGGAAGATTACAAGTTCAAGCCCACCCTGGGCTACATAAAAAGTTCTCTGCCTCTGCCTCCCGGGTGCTGGGATTAAAAGTGTGGACCACCACTGCCTGGTGTGATACACTTTTTAATAATTTTTTGAGACATGGGCTCTCTATGTAGCCTCAGTTGTTCTATAACTTGCTATGTAAACCAGACTGGCCTTAAACTCATAGAAATCCTCCTGCCTCTTTCTCCAGAGTTCTGGGCTTAAAGACCTGCTCCACTGCACCTGGCTGTATGTTAATCAGTATTTAGTCTTATTCACCACTATTACCTTCTCTTGTCCATTTCCTACTCATGTTGATTCCCTTTCTCTTCCCAACTAACCAATCTTCTACTTTCTTCTTCCTCTTCTTCTGCTCTTCTTTTTCCTCCTCCTCTTCCTCTTCCTCCTCCTCCTCTGCTTTCTCCCCCTCCTCCTCCTGCTCCTCTTCCTTCTGCTTCTTCTCCTTCTTCTTGGAAGACTAACTGAATATAATACAGATGCATACATGTAGTGTTATTACAGACACATGGTCATCTTTCCAGTAGCTACACCAATGAAGATAATGTCTCCCGCTACAGCAACCACTAACTATCAATAGATCCTCAAGGAATGGGGAAGTCTTAAGCCCTTTCCCTCTTCTATAATGGAACGATGATGAGTCCAATCTTCTGCAGATAATCAGTGATGCTGCTGTTGTGGGGTATTACCAGAGAAGACTGCTTGGACATTGGTTTAAGCCAATACAAAGTTTTTATTAGCAGTCTGGCAAATACACTGGATGTTTTGGAATCTGAGTGTAGCATAGAGCCTTTCTTGGGGTGAGCCTTTAAGCATGAAAACCATGTTCTGGGTTGGCATACATCAGTTAACAAGAACAGTTACCCAGAAGTGAAACTACAGAAGCCCAAAGTCAAGGTTAGTACATTTAGAGACTTTCCAGAACTATGGACTTAATAATGGGGTCTTTGTTTTGGTTTCAGCAGGTGGCACTATCTACATGCTGGGTTTTATGACCTGAATGGTACTTCCATCATGGAGTGAGTTGTGCTAAGGTGTGGGGGGTGTGGCTACTAATGTCTGGGGCCCTGTTACAGTTGTGAATTCAAAAGTATCACAGCCATGGCATACCCAGAAGACAGTCCATATCCCTCCTATTCCCCTTCCTCTGGCTCCTACATTTTTCCCCACCCCCTCATCCATAATGTTCTCTGAGCTTTGGAGGGACTGATTTGAATGTCCCATCTAGAGCAGAACACCCAGAAGTCACTTGTTCTCACAGATACGAGTCTCTGCAGTTACTACTTCTCTGACCATAGCTGACATCAGCGCTAATGTATGGCCACAAACAGTTATTTAGGAATTGATGGGCATGTATATCCATGCAAAACAACAGCAGTAGCTTTCCCACAAGAGTAGATGACTTCCTTAACTGAAAGCTTTTGAATAGGTTTTATAGTACCACAGGATGATGTCATTTGGCCGCCTCTATTTTCAAGCAAGCATAAGGCATTGGACATATTAACCCAATTGCAGAACAAGGGGATATCGCCACACTTATGTCTGACAACTGCATAGGTGTATGCCTTCTATGTGCAGGAACTGGCGGCCATTCGTGGGCTAGCCTGAACAAAACAGTTCTGTAAGTGAGGAGAAAGGGAAGGATGCCTGGTGTGTCGGCAATGAATCTAATTTCTGTTAATGCATTCAGTCTTTCTTCTCTTGAAGTTGCCAAATAGGTTTTTAAATACGCCAGATGATTATCACTGATTTCTGCCTCTAATGGGTGAGGAAGGAGTCAAATTCTTAGTAGGCAAACCCATCACTGATTAGTTTGGCCTGAGGAGATCTTGATGTTATCTTCAACATTAATCCTAAAGTGAACAACTTAGCCTAATAACAATACTGCAATGTTGCTGACATGTATCAAGTTCTTAAGAAAGAACTTGAAATCACAAGATTTCCTTTACTCACTTAAAGCAGTGTTTTATCATAGCTCACATAGCAGAGTTCTTGCCTAGCATGTCATACAAAGCCCTGGGGTTGACCTCTAGCATCCCCCTCAAAAAAAAAAAACACCAACACTAACAATAAAAAAAAAAAAGGGCGGGGAGGCACTTGCCCATAATCCCAGCACTACAGATACTTAAATTTTGTCAGTTCTGTTTTTCAAGAGAAACCTAGGCCAATCTGTAAACAACAATCCTCCTGCCTCAGCTTGCCAAGTCCTGAGATTACAGGTCCCTATCACTATAACCACCATGAATGTCTAAATTTTGGTTTGTCTGATATCTCTTCATGATTAATTTAGACTATATATTTTCAGGCAAAGATACCATGGAAAGTATACTGTGCCTCTCCAGTGTATCGGATCTGAAGAAACATGGTGTCAACATCCTCAGGTCTGGTGATATCTTTGGTTTCCTAGTTAAGGTCAGGTCTACGAAGTCTCCTCGTGATGGTAATTTTTCACTGTAACTCAGGACTACTTCATAGAAAAGGTGTTGAATCTCAGCAAATATTCTCTGTCTCATCAAACTTTCAATCCATAAATTCTAAATATCCATTAATGATTCTCATGATAACTACTTAGTGAGGTATTTATCAAATAATTTTATATTTCTGTCATTGCCTTAATATTTATTCATTATAAATTTACATATAAAGAGCAGTCTACTCCTTCCACTTATTATTTAATTACTTATTTATATAAAGATGGAGGCGTCATTTTTTTGGAGACAAGATCTCTCATGTAGCCCAGGCTGACCTTGAACTTGCTTTGTAGCCAAGGATGACCTTGAACACCTGATCCTCCATCCTCTACCTCCTAAGTACTATAATGATAGGTATGTGCTTCTGTAACTGGTTTCTACAGAGGTGAGGTTGGAATGCAAGACTTCTTGCATGCTAGACACTCTACCAAGCTAGCCACATTCCCAACTCATGACTATTCATTTTATCCTGTTGTACCCAGAGTTCCCCTAAGACCAAATACGACGCAAAAACAAAGAGTCTTTTTGTTGCCAATTAACTCAGGTCTCCTATCAGTCTGATGCAGCAGCAGAGCAGGAGAAGCCCCAAGTAGCAATGGGGCAGGGTTCTTAAAGCAAGCAGGGCCTGGGGTCTACAGACTACATAGAGACAGACTCAGGATTGGTTTATGTGAGTGGCAATCATGTTAGTAACTTTTAATTGGCTAGAGTCAGTTGGGGATTACAGTTATCCATTTTGGGGCAGGCCTGGACAAGTCCCAGGCTTTGTCCTTGAGCTGCCATGAAGGCTGGTTGGCCTAGAACATACTCACTGTGGGGGCTGGCTCCGTGGCCCAGGCTTTGTCTTTACCCATGCACTTAGCTCTAAGTTGCTAAGCGGTCCCAGACAGTAAATAACTGGCTGAACCTTGAGTGGTCAGAGTACATGCAGAAAGGGAGCTACTGCAAGGACTGTCTTTTGCTCATGGCCCTCCCAGAAACTGCTTGCTCAAGTCTCAGGAAACTGAAATTGAGGCCTGATCTCTGAGAGAAGACTGAGCAAGCAGCCTGTTATGGTGTCTGCCTGGTCCTTTCAATCCCATACGTTAAAATTAATTATTTAATTTTTTTTCTATTCTCTGTTATATAAACACTCCTTCCAGTTAGCTACTCCAACCCCACTTCTTGAGACAAGGTCTCACTATGTAATGCACCCCAGGCTGGCCTTGAACTTCTCAGCCTCTCTTTTGCCAGGATTTCAGGTATGCACCATCATATCAGACTCCTATACCCCTTCGACACGACCCCAGATTCCCCCTTGCAGTCTCCCTTACTTCCTAGAACTGCGAGATAGTTCAACTCATCTAGTTTCTTTTCTTACCCATGCCACCGTGTTAATAAGCATTCTCTGATTGTTCATATTGGGAAACAGCTAAGTAGAATGCCTCTAAACTCTACAGTCAGGAGAGTTTTCTTATATTTTAAGACCTTCTTTGGTACCAACATGTGGAGATAGTTGCCAGTAGGTAAGTTACTTAGAAAAGAAGTTAAGTTGTAAGGGACCATTTTAAACATTGGCTGAATCAAACTTAAGTGTAATCTCTCCAGCTAACTTTTGGGCTCCTTGTTATTACATACATCAAGAAATATGGTGGCCAAAAGACATTTAAGGAAGTGTTCAACATCCTTAGCCATCAGGGAAATGCAAATCAAAATGACTCTGAGATACCATCTTAGTCATAGTAGCTAAGATCAAAAACACCAAAGACAGCTTATTTTGGAGAGGATGTGGAGAAAGAGGAACACTCCTTCACTGCTCTGTACAATTGCAAACCTGTACAGCCATTTTGGAAATTGGTATGGCTGTATCTCAAAAAATTAGGAATTGACCTACTTCAAGATCTAGCAATACCACTCTTGGGCATATACCCAAAAGATGCTCAACCACATCACAAGCCCATTTGCTCAACTATGTTCATAGAAGCACTATTCATAATAGCCAGAACCTTGGAAACAACCTAGATGCCGCTTTACTGAGGAATGGATAAAGAAACTGTGGTACATTTACACAATGGAGTATTATGCAGCGGTTTTATATATATATATAAATATATATTCATATATATTCATATCATCATGAAATTTGCCCATTTTTAATTGGATTGTGTGGTATTTTGCTGTCTAGTTTCTTGAGTTCTTTATATATTTTGGATATCAGCTCTCTGTCAGATGTGGGGTTGGTGAAGATCTTTTTCCATTCTGTAGGCTGTCATTTTGTCTTATTTACTATGTCCTTTGCCTTACAGAAGCTTCTCACTTTCAGGAGGTCCCATTTATTAATTGTTGTTCTCAGTTTCTGTGCTGCTGGTGTTACATTTTAGGAAGTGGTCTCCTGTGCCAATGCATTCTAGGCTACTTCCTACTTTCTCTTCTATCAATTTCAGTGTAACTGGATTTATGTTGAGGTCTTTGATCCACTTGGATTTGAATTTTGTGCATGGTGATAGATATGGATCTATTTGCAATCTTCTACATGTTGACATCCAGTTATGCCAGCACCATTTGTTGAAGGTGTTTTCTTTTTCCATTGTACAATTTTGGCTTCTTTGTAAAAAATCAGGTGTTTGTAGGTGTGCAGATTAATGTCAGGGTCTTCAAATGATTGCATTGGCCCACATGTCAGTTTTTATGCCAATACCAAGCTGTTTTTATTATTATAGCTCAAAAGTAGAGCTTGAGGTCAGGGATGATGATGCCTCCAGAAGTTAGTTTATTGTAAAGGGTTGTTTTAGCTATCCTAGGTGTTTTGTTTTTCAGTATGAAGTTGAGTATTATTATTTCGAGGTCTGTGAAGAGTTCTGTTGGGATTTTGATGGGGATTGCATTGAGTCTGTAGATTGCTTTTGATAAGATCGCCATTTTTATTATGTTGGTTCTACCTATCCATGAGCATGGGAGAGCTTTCCATTTTCTGATATCTTCTTCAATTTCTTTCTTCAAGGACTTAAATCCTTGTCATACAGATCTTTTATTTGTTTGGCTATACTCACCCCAAGGTATTTTATATTATTTGTGGCTATTGTTAAAGGTGATGTTTCTCTGATTTCTCTTTCTGCCTGTTTATCATTTGTATATAGGAGGGCTACTGATTTTTAGTTAATCTTGTATCCAAGGTATTTATCAGTTGTATGAGTTCCCTGGTAGAATTTTTGGAGTCACTTATGTAGACTATCATATCATCTGCACATAGCACAAGTTTGACTTCTTTCTTCCAATTTCTATCTCCTTGATCTCCTTTTATTGTCTTATTGCTCTAACTAGAATTGCAAGCACTATATTGAATAGATATGGGGAGAGTGGACTGCCTTGTTCCTGATTTTAGTGGAATTGCTTTGAGTTTCTCTCCATTTAATTTGATGTTGGCTATCAGCATGCTGTAAATTGCCTTTTTTATGTTTATATATGTTCCTTGTATTCCTGATCTCTCCAAGACCTTTATCATGAAGGGGTGTTGGATTTTGTCAAAGGCTTTTTCAGCATCTAATAAATGATCACCAGGCCGTGGTGATGCACACCTTTAATCCCAGCACTAGGGAGGCGGAGGCAGGTGGATCTCTATGAGTTTGAGGTCAGCCTGGGCTACTGAGTGGGTTCCAGGATAGGCTCCAAAGCTACACAGAGAAACCCTGTCTCAAAAAACCAAAAAAGAAGAAAGAAAGAAAGAAAGAAAGAAAGAAAGAAAGAAAGAAGTGATCATGTGGTTTTTATATGGTTATTACATTGACAGATTTTCATATGTTGAACTATCCCTGCATCTCTAGCCTACTTGATCATGGTGGATTTTTTTTTAAATGTATTCTTGGATTCAGTTTGCCAGTAATTTATTGATTATTTTTGCATCAATGTCCATGAGGGAGGTTGGTCTGTAATTCTCTTTCTTTGTTGCATCTTTGTGTGGTTTAGGATCAGGGTAACTGTAGCCTCATAAAAAGAGTTTGGCAATATTCCTTCTGTTTCTATTGTGAGGAACAATTTGGGGAGTATTGGAATTATCTCTTCTTTGAAATTCTTGTAGAATTCTGCACTGAAACCATCTGGTCCTGGGCTTTTTTTGATTAGGAGACTTTTAATGACTGTTTCTATTTCCTTAGGGGTTATTGGTCTGTTTAAATAGTTTATCTGGTCTTGATTTAACTTTGGTATGTGGTACCTATCCAGAAAATTACCCATTTCTTTCAGATTGTCCAGTTTTGTGGAGTACGGGTTTTTGAAGTATGACCTGATGATTCTCTGATATTTCCTCATTGTCTGTTATTATGTCTCCCTTTTCATTTTTGATTTTGTTAATTTGGATGCTCTCTCTCTCTCTCTCTCTCTCTCTCTCTCTCTCTCTCTGCCTTTTGGTTAGTTTGGATAAGTGTTTGTCTATCTTGTTGATTTTTCTCAAAGAACCAACTCTTTGTTTCTGTTTTATTGAATTTGGCTCTCAGTTTACTTATTTCCTGTCATCTATTCCTCCTGGGTGAGTTTGCTTCTTCTTGTTCTAGAGCTTTCAGGTGTGCTGTTAAGTCGCTAGTGTGAGATCTCTCCCACTTCTTTATGTGGGCACTTAGAACCATGAACTTTCTTCTTGGTACTGCTTTCATAGTGTCCCATAAGTTTGGGTATGTTGTGCATTCATTTTCATTCCATTCTGGGAAGTCTTTCTTTATTTCTTCCTTGACCCAGTGGTGATTTAGTTGAGCATTATTCAGTTTCCATGAGTTTGCAGGCTTTCTGTAACTTGTGTTGTTGTTGAATTCTAACTTCAAGCCATGGTGGTCTGATAAAATACAGGAGGTTATTCTGATTTTTTTTTTTTTTTTTTTTTTTGTATCTGTTGAGATTTACTTTGTGACTGAGTAGAGAATGTTCCACGGGGTGCTGAGAAGAAGGTATATTCTTTTGTGTTTGGGCAAAATGTTCTGTAGATGTCTTTTAAGTCCATTTGAGTCATAATGTCTATTAATTCCCTTATTTCTCTGTTAAGTTTCCATCTGTCTCCAAAATATATATGTAAAAGAAATACGGTTCCATTGAAGACCAACGGACTAGGACCTCATCTCCCATCTCAGCAAAATAACTAGTTATGTGATTTTATAAAGAGTAACAAAAACCTTTTCTTTCCTTTCTTTTCCTTGTCTTTTTTTAGTAGATTTATTCCTTTTATTTTATGAGTGTTGTGCCTCCATGTATGTATGTATGTTGTCCATGTATGTGCTTGGTGCCCACAAAGGTCAGAAGAGGGCACTGGATCCCCTGGAACTAAAGTTATAGATGGTTGTGAACTCCCATGTGGAAGCTGAGAATTGAACCCAGGTCCTCTGAAAGAGCAGGAAGGACTGTGAACCATTGAGTCATCCCACCAGCCCCCCAAAGCCCCTTCTTTATGAGATTTTCAACATCCGGGAAATTCCAAAAGGGCTAGCTCAATCTCTATTCTAAATACTGGGGAAATATCATATTCATTAAGGAAAATGAGAAGCCAATATAACATGTTGCTATAGGGTTATAGACATCAGACTCCATAGAAAATTGTTCCTCAGTAAAGACTAATAGCTCTTTCCATTATCTATTCTCCTCTTTTTTTTTTTTTTCTTTTTTGAGACAGGGTTTCTCTGTGTAGTTTTGCGCCTTTCCTGGATCTCACTCTGTAGACCAGGCTGGCCTCAAACTCACAAAGATCCGCCTGCCTCTGCCTCCCAGAGTGCTGGGATTAAAGGCGTGTACCACCACCGCCCGCCGCCATCTCCTCTTTCTGAATAAGCAAAGTACTCACATATCCGATGGACATACAGCCACCAGAGTAAAGATATGCTTTCAGAGCTCCATTAAGCATAGATGTGACCGTGTGGTCAAGTTTTGGTCAATGGTTAAGAATAAAAATGATATAATTCTCCAGTTATTTTCTTAAAGTGAGGGGTCCCTTTCACACCACTTCCATTTTCCTCTCCTCCCTAATGCCACTGCCACAGACATTCTTAGAAGAGCCAGAGAGGGCATCTTAGCCAGAAACAAAGCAGTCACATGCTAACTAGGTCACATGGTAGAGGCAGTGAGGCAGAAGGAACCTGACCCTTGCCACCATGGAGCTGCCATTTTAGATAAAATCAGTCAATGTTCACCTCAAAATCTAAGAAGTTGGTTTGTTTTCTCTAAGGCTCTGTTATCTGGGGATCTTTGTTAAATGGGAAGCTGGTAGCTCTTATTTTTCCCTTAAGAAAACTTAGTTAAACTGTGAGCGGCTGTAGTTGGAAGGCAAGCCATAAACTGTCCAAGCCTACAACCAAGAAAACAAGTTGGAAAAACTTGTTCTGTAGGGTGCTTCTTGACATCTGATGCTAAGCCTCACAGAATAGTTGAAGTTGGAGATAATTTCCATAAAAGAGAAAACTCGGTGCTTTTAAAAGATACTCTGTTTTTTTGTGGGTTTGTTGTTGTTGTTGTTGTTGTTGTTGTTGTTTTGTTTTGAGACAGGGTTTCTCTGTGTAGCTTTGCACCTTTCCTGGAACTCACTTGGTAGCCCAGGCTGGCCTTGAACTCACAGAGATCCATGTGGCTCTGCCTCCTGAACGCTGCTGGGATTAAAGGCGTGTGCCACCACCGCCCAGCTTAAGCACTTCTATTGAAGAAGTCCTTGAGAGACAAAGGGAACCAATCCAATCCCAATGTCAGACTACAGCTCTGGTCTGCCCTCTCAACCTATTATTTCTATTTTTAAGATTAATTTTATTATTTATGTGCATGGGGGAGGGGGGGGAATGAGTGTGGGGTCAGAAGAGGATGCCAGAACCCCTGAAGCTGGAGTCACAAGCAGCTGTGAGCCACATGATGTACGCGCTGAGATCTGAACTCCAGCTAACATCTCTCCAGCCTCACCCATTATTTCAAGTGGTGTCAAGACTGAGAAGCATATTATGGTTGGAATGTGACATGCTCCCAACAAGCTCTTGTGTTTGAACCCTTGGTCCCCAACTGACTACACTGTTTGGAAAAGAACCTTTAGGGACCATGACCTACTTCTGCAAAAGGCTTAGGAGTTATAGCCTGGCCCTAGTTCCAGCCTGAGAGCTCTCTGCTTCCTGGTTGGCTGCCAAGATGCAAGCAAGCTTTACTCACATACCTGCCATTACAGCCATGAACCCCACTATGCCTTCAGGTCATGGAACTGTGAACTAAAACAAGTCCATCTTTCAAGGTACAAGCTTCAGGTGTCTGTCCCAGCCAGTAACCAACACAAGGCAAATGGACAGATCATAGAGGTCCGTGGACAGAAGATCTGATATTTCGGTTACAAATCCTGCAGCTGAGTGAGCGCTATGTTGGTGGCTGTCTACCTGAAACTGAGTTGAAGTAAATAATGTGGAGAACTAACTTAGGAGGGTGTGGGGATAGGTTATTTCCAAGGAAATCAGCCTTCTACTGCTTTCCCTCCGGAAAGACACAAAAACCATACAATGTGAGAATTGTTCAACAAAGGAATTATTTGTAAATTATGGAAAGAAATAGAAATTATGGATGTGTAAGAGAACCTTTCAACCAGGAATAGTGGAGTAACTTTGCTCCCCTTAAAGTTCCCTGGGGGGGGGGGGGGTAGGTAGGGGGGTTGGGGAGGAGAGACACTCCTGAAGCTAGAAGATAAAAGCTATCTAGGGGAAATGATACACCATCCCAAGGTGTCTCTGCCAGGGGCAAGCCAGGCAAGGCATGTCCCAGAACCCCTCTTCTTTCCCTTCCTCTGGGTCTTATTGGTTGGATCTAGTAGAAAACCAGAAGACAAAGGAGTACTTATAAACCAAGAGAGGACTATCTAAAAAAAAAAAAAAAAGAGGATGCAAAAGAGGAGACATTGATCATCTAAAGGAGCAATTTTCCAAACATCTCCACACCTGCCCAGCAGGAAAATGGGCTGCAAAGCTAGAAAATCTCCAAGAATAGTCTATCCCCCAGCATATGTTCCAGGCGAGGTCACTAAAGACAGCAGCCAAGTGTTCCTCTCAAAAGCAGGGCAAGACGCTGCCCCACGAAAGTCAGGAAGGAATGGAATGCACTCCTAGGGAAGGAGGTCTGGCAGTCTCTGCTCATCTGGACCTGGGAATGCCTCTCTCTTCTCCCAAATGAGAGTCTTAACTGTGCTTATTACATTATGGGAGAGAGATAAGTTGCCTTTCAGTTCATAGGTTGCTGGGTCACAAGGAACCATATCCAGACCTGAGAAGATTACACATCAGCCAGGGATCCAGGGCCTTGCTCAGAGATGCCGTGATTAGATAAGACAAGTTATCTGTTTTGGGATGGTAAGGGAAATAAATACGCTTCGTTTGTGAGATAAAGCCGTGCACAGATATTTAGGTGTTTAAAAGACGGTGGCAGAGGTAGTTAATTAATTATCCTCTGGTATCTGATCTCCCCATCTTCTTTCAGAGATAGAGTCCCCAAATTATAACTAAGCACATGGCCATGGTCTGCAGGCAGTGATGGCTATTTGACTGAGATCCGCCAAGAGCATGTGAGCAGAAGCGATATTGAAATTCATTCCTCTGTCCTTAAACAGACAAAAGTGGTCTCCGCTTTTTTTCATGACATTCTTGCTGCTGATTAAGATGGAATGTTTTGCAGCATTGAGAGCATAACAACAAAGCAGATGAAACAGTCCCAGCATTCTGAAAGCACCATGGCTTCTCTGAACTGCTTCTTAGATGATGGATCAGCCCTGCTTCCTGTTGAGAGAAAACAACCTAAGGCAGGAAGGATTCATGTTAGCTCACGGTACCAGGGGTTTCAGTCCATAGTGTATCACTCTCTTCATGCTAGGTCCATGGTGGTGGGAGTGTGTGGCATAGAGGACTCACCTCGTGCTGGACAGAGTGGAAGGTTCTAAGCAACTGAATATAATCTCCAAAGCCATGCTTTTGTTGACCCATTTTCTCAAGCTAGGCCCTGCCTCCTTAAAATTTCCACAGCTGCTGGGCAGTGGTGGCACATGCCTTTAATCCCAGCACTCCGGAGGTAGAGCCAGGCAGATCTCTGTGAGTTCAAGGCCAGCCTGGTCTATAGAGCAAGTTCCAGGACAGTCCCCAAAGCTACACAAAGAAACCCTGTCTCGAAAAAACACACATTAAAAAAAAAAAAAAAAAAAAAAAAAATTCCACAGGCTCCAAACACAGCACTGCAGGCTGGGGGCCAAGACTTCAGCATGTGAGCCGATGGGGAGCATTTCATACTCACACCGTTAACGGTGGTATTTGAAAGTCATCAAAGGCCTCATTATGGTAAGTATGTTATAGAAGCCAACGATCTAGCACAACTAATGTTTAAACAAAATAAAAGTATTAAAAAAAAAACGAGAGTAACAGGAGTGGAGTTGGATGAAGGAGACCCTAAATAAAGCAGCCTGGGCCCACCCTTAAAGCCCCGCCCCTTCTCTCAAGGCATGCCCCAAACAACCTCTGCATTCAAAACCGTCCCAAAGAATGCTGCACATATACATCACAGGAGTAACCCAGACGTTTCCCCATCCCAAGTGTATATGAAAACTGCCTGATATTCCTCCAGACACCAGTCTCTCTCCCATCCCCAAACTGAGGCAGTCCTCTGTACAAAGTGACAGACAAATTAGGAAACAGCAAGGCCTGAAATCAAGAATTACTTCAGCAAAGTCAAGCATAGTGGCCCAGGCCTTTAATCCCAGCACCCAGAAGGCAGAGGCAGACAGATCTCTGTGAGCTCAAGGCCAGCCTGGTCTACATAGTTAGTTCCAGGACAGCCAGGACTACAGAGAGACCCTGTCTCAATAAATAAACAAATAAACAACAACAAAAAGTTACTATGTATACCAGACACAGTGATGCATGCTGGTAATCCCAGCTACCCAGGAGGCTGAGGCAGAGGATGCTTCAGCAGGCAAATTTGAGACCAACCCAGGCAACTTGGCAAGACTGTTCCAAAAACAAATTACTTAAGTAAACATCAAATTCCCCCTTTGTTTGAGGGAGCAAAGAGTGATTTTTTTTTTTTTTCTGGCTTAAAATAAATTAGAGGGGCAGTGGTAGAGGCAGGCAGATTTCTGAGTTCGAGGCCTGCCTGGCCTATAGTGTGAGTTCCAAAGAAAATATATTTAGAAATAAGGAAATACTTCATGAGACTGAAGATTGCAATGTGAGGCCTAAAATAAGGGAAAGGTCTCCAAAACGACTAAAACCAGAGGGAGAAGAAAAGGCAAGTGGAACTGGTAACAAGAGAGTGGGTAGCCACTAATTCAGAGAGTTGAGCCACACATACGTGATTTGTGATTGAAAACAGATTGAGTGGAGGGGGAGTTCAGCTTTAAAAAGTGACACGTGACAACTTTTTAAAGTGACAGTATCCAAGTGCCTTGTAGTTGTTCATTAAACTCTCCATTCCTGCTGCGGACATAGTTCAGTGGTGGAGTGCTTTCCTAAGCTCTCTGTCGTCATCCCATCTCATCTATTTAGATGGGAGTGAAACTATTTCGCTTAGGTTTTTTCTTCCTGTGTAGGAAATACAACTGAAAAGATGCGTGTGAGGCTGTAGCAAATTTCCAGGAGAATTCTGGGCTCTTGATCTCCGTAAACGGCCTCCAGGGCTCTGCATCTCTGTCTCTTTGCCTTGTTCTACCTGAGACAGCTGATACAAGGGCAGTCTGGACAGCACACCGTCATCACCTCAGTAAGGCCAAGCAGAGAGAGGCAAAACCAGAGGCTGATGAGGAACCTGGAGTCCAGAGACTGAGGAGCTGCAGAGTTCACCTGATTCCAGTTTCTGGCTCTTGAATCTCTTTCCAGATGCAAAACAGTGATCAAGGGGGCTTCCTCGAGGTGTTTCTGAATGGTGATTGCCAGTGACGATGAATTGAGGGAGAGAACAGGAAGAAAGCCAAAATCAATTCCTTCCTCACGTGTTCAATGTTATTATTGCCTGTCTCCCTCCCAAAATTTCTAGTTGATGTTTTTTGTTTTTGTTTTGTTTTAATTTGACAAAACATGTACTGATGATACATGGTATGTTTGGAAAATTACTCAAAAGGAGTAAAGTACACCAACAGGCACAATATAGCAAGAAGGGCCAGACATACTTAGACATCAAAGAAAACTGCTGCATGGCCCGGCATCTCTGCCAACAGAAAAAAAAGTAAAGCGGGCTTTCTTAGCAGAGGTTACAAAAACTCTCCTGGCCCCATATTTAAAAAGGAAGTAAGTTCAAATCATGTCTGACAGCACAAGCAGAGAGCCCAGTGCTGTTTTCATAGGGTGACCCTCAGGATCTGTGGATCTTAACCCAGCCTGGGAATCCCCAGCATGTGACGAGGGTGTGTGTAAATGCTTTTGATGAGGTGTGTGTGTAAATGCTTGTGATGAGGGTGTGTATAAGTGCATGTGATGAGGGTGTGTGTAAATGCTTTTGATGAGGGTGTGTATAAGTGCATATGATGAGTGTGTGAATGCTTGTGATGAGGGTGTGTGTAAGTGCATATGATGAGGAATGTGTGTGAATGCTTGTGATGAGGGTGTGTATAAGTGCATATGATGAGGGTTGTGTAAGTGCATATGATGAGGGTGTGTGTCAGTGCATGAGTCCAGATATTCTTGACAGAGAAACTCTGATAACTTGTCGTGTTTACAAACGATCTTGGTACAGACCCATCCCCAAAGTCTTAAGAACCAGAGCATTGATGTACATACATGCACTAGGAGTGTTGTGTTAGCACCACTTAATGTGCGTCATTTATTTTGACAGAGAGAAGATTACCCCGATTTTACGAAGGAAGACCATGGAGACTTAACAAATTTAAGATTTGAGAGTATGGAGATTTAACGATGGCCCCAAACTCTTTGACAGTTGTGGTGGCTCCAATGAGAAATACCCCCTAGACTCTGGTGTCTGCAAACTTGGTCTCTAGTTGGTGCAGCTGTCTGGGGAGGCTTAGGGGGCGGGACCTTGCTGGAGGAAGTACAGGGGTGGGCAGGATTTGACAGATTAAAGCCTTGCCTCTTTCTGATTGACTCTCTGGGCTTCAAGCTTTCACTGCAGGTTGTGAGCTCTTAGCTCCCTGCTCCTCCCACCCTCCCAGCTCCTTAGGCCACGCTACCCAGCCATGACGGACCCTTAACCAACGGGAACTGTAAGCTCAAATACATTCTAAAACTCACACAATACTTTCCCCACTGAGGGTTAGGGCTCTGTGGCCCTTCCCTTCGATCCAGATGAGCTGTAAGACTGCTTTGATCACTTGTATTCTAGTAGAAGTAACACCGTGTCCCTGTCCAAGCCTCGTCTCTGGAGATGGGTTTCCTTTTCTTTGGAATCACAACTCCTATCCTTCATGGCGTGAGGAAACCATGGCAGCCCCAATGACCCACTGACCCAGTCATACACAGAGAAAGTGAGGTACCAGCGGACAAGCAGGGCCCAGCTGCCAGCTGCATGAGTGAACTGTCATCAGATGGATGCTGCATACTATCCAGCTGCCGCAACATATGCCATGTCCGGTAGAGAGGGCCCCTGACATTATGTGGCACAGAGAAACTAAAGTTGCAGGTGAAATTAAGGTTATTAGTCAGATAACAAAATAGGAGGATTAGCAGAAGTTTTTCAGGTGGGCTCTAGCCAAATATCCTTAAAAGTGGGGAAAAGAAGCACTACAAAAGTATTTAAATGGTGAGTGACTTGACCAGCCCAGAGCCACAGAATGTATGGCAGCCTCTTAAAGCTAGGCAGAAATAAAAAGCAAGGAAATAGCGTTTCCTCTGAAGTCCTAGAAACATTCTCAGCCCTGCTCACACCTTGATTTTTGCTCAGAACTGTGTTGGATTTTTAACCTACAGAAGAACTCCACAGTCATAAATGTGTATTGTTATAAACCACAGCAGAAAAGTAACTCAGAACCCTTCCCAAGGTGTGGATTTATAAGCAATATAAATCAATATTTTAAAAGCAATGTAAAGCTGAACTTGGTGACACACACCTTTAATCCCAGCCCATGAGAGGAGAGGCAGGCAGATTTCTGTGAGTTCAAGGACAGCCTGGTCTACAGAGCTAGTAAGGGATGCATAGAGAGACCTTGCCTGCTCCCCCACCAAACAAAAACAAAACAAAACAAAAAAAACCCAAAAAACTAAAAATAATGTGAGTAAAGCTCACAGTAATTCAATAATCTCTCCAGGTGAGTCAAAAATTCAATTATCCAGCCCTGGTAGTGACAGTTCCAATGTATAAATTCTGGTGCCTCCACTCTCAAAGTTTTGGGAAATATTTCCTCCTTGGAGTTCACTGCTTGTGACCTCTCTCACTGCCACACTCTAAATCTTTTTAGACCTCTTTTGAGGTCTCTAAAGGTCTCCTTTCCCCATCCAAGTGTGGCCTGATCTGTCCTCATTTCGGTAATGACGTGAGCTCCCTTTCTTTCTCTCGGATAGTCCCACACACACACTAAAAGAGGGTCAACACATCCAAACATATTACTCTTCAGAGTGATGACTACTTATGATAACAGTACAAGGGGGCTGGAACGATGGCTCAGTGGTTAAGAGCACTTGTTGGGTTCAGTTCCCAGCCACCCACAAGGTGGCTTACAACCCCCTGTAGCTCCAGCTCCAGGGGATCTTCTGACCTCTGTAGGCACCAGGCACACACGTGGTGCGCCAACACACATGAGAGCAAAACACTCCTACATATAAAAATAAAACAATAATAAAGAAGTTAAAAGCACAGAAGAGCAGCAAATTACAACTTTTTAGTTGGCTCCTGGGTGTTTTTATGGATTTCCAGGCCTCTTGTTTTAACCTGTTTGAAGATGCTTTGTGGATTTAATTTTCTGCTTAAGAGCCTTTTTTTTTTTCCACTGGACCTATAAATGCCCTTTTAAATCCCTGATAGTGAAAACAGTTATCCTGGAGATAATTATGTTTTGCAATTACGCTTTACAACACAGCTGTTTTTCAATCAGCTAGAATCATGTTCTCCACTTTCCAGTGGTCACTCTTCTTCTATACAAGAAGAGATCACTTTTATGGAAGAGGGTGAGACAAGGCCAGCCTAGTCTATATAGAGAGTTCCAGGACAGCTGGAGCTACACAGAGAGGCCCTGTATCAAGAAAGAAAGAAAGAAAGAAAGAAAGAAAGAAAGAAAGAAAGAAAGAAAGGAAGGAAGGAAGGAAGGAAGGAAGGAAGGAAGGAAGGAAGGAAGGAAGGAAGGAAGGAAGGAAGAAAGAAAGAGGAGAGAGAGAGGGAGGGAGGAAGAAATAAAGAAATGAAGGAAGGAAGGGAGACAGAGAGAGGAGGGAGGGGAGAGGATGGGGAGGGGAGAGAAGAGGATGCACACTGCTTTTGCAGAGGATCTGAGTCCCAGCACCCACATCCAGCAGCTATAACCACATGTAACTCCAGTTCCAGGGAGATCAAATTTGATTGTTGCTAGGGGTAAGGAAACTCGTATTAATGTTTGGAGCTGTGAATACATGCCTCCTGATGCAGGTGAGGTGGTCAAGGAGTTCTGTGGTTGATAGTGCATTGTTTGGAGGAGAGGTGTGCATACTTGTGAGAGAGAGAGAGAAAGAGAAAGAGAGAGAGAGAGAGAGAAATAGAGAGAGAGTGTGTCTATGTGTAGTATGTCCAGGTGAAGAAAGTAGGCTGCCAAATGCATTATTATAATGAAGGGGATACATCACCTAAGAAGAAATGGCAATCTCAGGATACTAAACTATATCCTGGGCTTGCCTGCCATTACAGGCTGGGCAAAACTCAAGATTCTCCTGCCTCAACCTCCCAAGTGCTAGAATCACAATCAGGAAGCAAGATTTAAGCCAGGCCAGGTTTAAGGAACACTGGACATTCTTGGCCTTTTGCTTTTTTACTTCCCTTAGTTTGTGTGTTGTGTTTTCTCTTTTGGTTTTGGTGGTTTGGTTTGGGTTTCTTTTGACAGGGTCTCTTTAATGCGGTCGTGGCTATCCTGGAATTCACTGTGTAGACCAGGCCGGACTCGAACTCACTGTGATCTTCCTGACCTCTGCCTAGTCCTAGGATTAAAGGCGTGTGCCACCATGCCCAGAACTCTTCTGTGCTTTCAGTCTTAATAGATTATATCTTACAAGAATAAAGCTTGGCTTAGGAAACATTTAAAGGAGCCAGTGAGATGGTTCAGCAGATAAAGGTGTTTCCTGCCAAGTCTGAAGAACTGAGTTCCATCCGAGGCCCACACTGTGGAAGTAGAGAACCAGTTCCTACAAGCTGTCCTCTAACCTCCGCATCACATGCCCTGGTTTCACACACACACACACACACACACACACACACACACACACACAACACACAACACAGAATAAATAAGCAAATGTAAAAAAAAAAAAAAATAAGAAAGCGTTTAATAAATGGAGACCAGACCTTAACTGAATAGAGGAAAAATTTAAAGGAAGACAGTGACAGCAATAGCCAGTCCACAGTGAAATAGGAGGTATAGATACACACTTCCCATAATGAGTATTTAAAATGTGAGAACTCACAATCTTCTTTCTCCAATCAGTGTGTTTTCACAAAGCGTGAGATAAAATTGTAATGTACATAAAAGCTTTCCCTCAGGAAATCATTGGAAACCATTTAAAACTAATTTCTAGCATTAACTATTTCTGGTCCTAAGAAATAAAATATTTTCACAGGCTCTGTGGTAGCTGATGTATGTGCTGAGAGAGAAAACTCCATCTTCATAACCAGATCTAGTTGGGGGAATAATTTCCAGAATTACAGACAATTGTACTGTATATTTTAACTATGCTTTTAGATGGCCAGATAGTACTGGGATTACACTACTTTATGGCTCAGAGGGGACCACATACAATTTGTGTTAACGTGATTCTAGAAGAACTACCTAGGCAGTAATATTTTTGGTTCTGCAAAGCACTTAGCCCAGGAGACTCTTTAAAGCTGAATGGGAGAGAAAGTGATGTGGTCAGATCAGACCTGTCCATCTAGCAATGGTATGCTAGCTGAATGCCATCCCTCAGTCACCACTGAACACTAAAGCAAGGATGGGAAAACATCACAGATTGAGCGTTTAGTGTCACATCTTAAAGACCTTTTCACCCCACCTCCATATCATTTTAATTGCATTTTTTTGTCAATTGAAGACAATGATTTTTAAATTCATTTGGTCGGGTCAATGAAGAGGTTGTATAAACAGCATAAAGATGAAATGTTTAGCTTACTTCCAAGCTTTTAAGCTCTTTTCAATACCAAATCATTAGTTGTTTGTATTTTTCCTACATTTGTCAGTTAGAAACAGGGTGTTTACTGTGCTTTTTCTGTACAAATAGTATCTATGTAGGCACTGAGGGAACCATTCTCTATAGAGCAAGACCAACTTACTAAATGCCGGAGAAATGAGTTCCGACTCCCAATAAATGTCTGCCAGTGAAAAATTTATGACTGTTAGTATTTCATTGGATAGAACAGAGGGCTGGAGAGATGGTGCATCAGTCAAGAGCACTGGCTGCTCTTCCTCTGGACTCTAGTTTGATTCCCAGCAACCACACGGTAGATAACAACCATCTGTAACTCCAGTTCCAGAGGATCCAGTGCCCTTTTCTGACCCTTCCAAGCAACACGTGGTGCAAAGACAAACATGCAGGCAATATATCCATACACATAAAAATAAAAAATCTTAAAACAAAAACACATTGGGTAAAATGTTCATGGGACCCTTATAATGGATGGGACAAATTACTCAAAAGCTGAAAGACTTGAAACAACACTAACATTTATCCTTCTGAAAGTTTCTCTAACTTGGGGGATTACATTTCAACTAGTGATCGATCTAGCGTTGATCCCACCGGGTGAGAATAAGATCACTACTACCATTTTTGAGTCAAATGTGAAGCAAGCTTTATTAAGTACTGGCCTGGACGTTAGACACTATGTTGTCTGACTTAACCTTCTAACCCAAGCATTGTTTCTGTTATCCTCGTCATTTTGGGAGAGGACTATACAGGAAATTAATGTGAAAAATTGATATCATTGAGACATTTTGGAACTTGGTTGTCATAAATAGGAAGCATTCCTAGGAAGGATTTTGTTTTTGTTTTGTTTGTTTATTTGTTTGTTTGTTTTTGTTTTTCAAGTCAGGGTTTCTCTGTAGCTTTGGAGGCTGTCCTGGAACTCACTTTGTAGACCAGGCTGGCCTTGAACTCACAGAGATCCACCTTCCTCTGCCTCCCGAGTGCTGGGATTACAGGCATACGCCACCACCGCCCGGTGGAAGGATGTTTTTTAAAGCATTTATTTAGTTGTGTGCATGCACACACTATATGGCATTCACAGCATTTATGTGGAGGTCAGAGAACAGCCTGTAGGGGTTGTTCAGTTGGAACCTCCAGCTCACTTCTGCATGACCCAGAAACCTCCATTCCTGTATCTCTAAACCTTGCCCACTCAGAGAACTGAACAAAGGGAAGGCACAAAAAAGCCCAGTTCCATTCTTGGGTGTTTCTGCAGTTTTCTCCCCTGAGGTTGGCAGCAGCTCAAGTCCCCACCTAAAGCATTCAGCTTTTGGCCATACTCAGGCACAAACCCAGCTTGTGGCAGACACATCATCATCCCTTGCCTACAACCTATATAATCTCCCTGCTTTAGTTCAGGGGTGTGGCTTCTCAGGCCTCGATCTCTGTTACTGCAGAACCTACCCAGGAGTTGCTTTGCTCAGATAAACCTGTTCTTATACTTTTTTTTTTTTCAATTTGGCTTGATGTGGCTTACTGCACATAGGCAGAGAAAACTACTTTTGGGGGACAGAAACTCTCTTAGGGATCAGTTCTCTCTGTCCCTATTTATGGGTCCCTGGATTGTTACACTTGACAGCAAACACCTTCTTAACAGCTCTATGAAGATTTGCTTTGGTTAGTTGGTTGGTTTTACTTTTTAGTTTCATTTGTTTGGTTTTGGTTTGGGTTTTTTGTTTGTTTGGTTGGTTTGGTTAGTTGGTTGGTTTTTGAGACAAGGTCTCACTCTGTAACTCAGGCTGGTCCTAAACTCACAATCTTCCTTCTTGGTCTCTAGTGTGCTGGGATTATAGGAGTGAGCCACTATGTCCTGCTTGATGGAATGTGTTTGTTCCTTCTTCATAAAAATTCTAGGGCTTACACTTTAATCCCAGTGCTTGAGAGACCAGGCATGTAGTAGAATATTATTTTAAAGTGTGTTACTTTTGTTCATGTTGCATTTGTTTAACTCTGTGAAGCTGTGTTACTGTGCCTGTGTAAAACACCTGATGGTCTGATAAAGAACTGGCCAATAGCAAGGCAGGAAAAAGGATAAGTGGGGCTGGCAGGCAGAGAGAATATATAGAAGGAGAAATCTGGGAGGAGAAGGAGAGATGGAGGAGTGAAAAGAGGAAGTAGCGGGAGAAGGAGGACTCCAGGGGCCAGCCACCCAGCTACACAGCCGGCCTTGGAGTAAGAGAACAGGAAAAGCCCAGAGGCAAAATGTAGAAGAGATCATTTAAGTTGAGGAAAGCTGGCCAAAAAAAAAAAAAAAAAAAAAAAAAAACCATGCTAAGACCGGGCTTTCCTAAGTAAGAATAAGCCTCCGTGTGTGATTTACTTGGGAGCTGGGTGGTGGGACCCCCAAAAGAGCCAGAAACAAACAGCAACAGAGGTGGGCAAAGCTCTATGAGTTTGAGGCCAGTCTGGTCTACATATGGAGTTGTGGGACAACCAGGGCTGCATAGAGAGTCAAAAAACAAACAACAACAACAAAAACAAGTAAACAAATAAGTAAAAACCCCCAAACCTTTAGCCCCCCCCCCCTTTCCATTTGTAAGAGATATGGAGAAATGAAGAGTGGACTGTAGGGACAAATTCACCACCATCACAGGCTAACAATTAGCCATTTCCAGAACAGGACAATCAGATGAGCAATGTCAAATTGCCTCTACCAGTAAACAGTCTGGGGGTGGGGAATACAGATTAAAAGAGATTTGACAGATGGCACACACTAATGATTCAAGCAAGTTTCTATTTTCATAGACATGCTTCTTTTGTGCAGTTGTGAAAATTTCAAGGAATTGTCAGTCCTGTTCAGTCAGATAAGGGCATTGTGGGAGGGTGTGTTTAAAAATGTCTTTATTTCTTACAGTTACACGATGAAGTATTTGCAGTTGACAGGCTATGATGTGTAAAACCATTCACAGAAAATGACCAGTCATGGATGACACAAGACGGGTAAGAAGTTGAGGCTCTCCAAAACTGGCTCAGAGATTAGAGGAGTGTTCATTTGTTTCTCTTCCTAATTCTGAACGTTTGGGGATCTCTCTAGTTCTAGGGTCCCAAGCATTTGGAACAAGTCAGAGAGCAGCTAGTGTTTCAAAGTAGTACCATGGAGGCGCTACAAGGTGCTAAGCTGAGTTGGGGCATGTAAGGCAATCTGCAGCTGTGGTTTTTACACTTCCAAGAACTGTAAGAAGTCTAGCTGGAGGGAAGATGGACTGAAATGCCACAGAAGGGTGGGGCAACAGGGAAGCTGATTCAGAAGCACTTGCAGAAGGCTGTGTGCAGAGGTCACGCAGTATCTTCCAGGAAAGAGGCAGGAGGACTGGAAAGGAAAGAAAAATCCTGAACGGGTGGGAGGGCACATCCTCCAACAATCTATAGCTGCTTCCTGTTGAGATGCCACCATATCCTGTGTAACTTCCTTGCCTGGGATGCACTTTATTTTCACATATGACTCAATATCCCTAAGTTTTTCTTTACAAGTTTTTTTTAGTATAAATTTGAGATTTGATTTAGTATAAACTTGAGGATGTTAGACAGGGCAGTTGCATATATGCATTAACAACAGAGGGACAGCATGCACGAGAACTGGACAGGTTCAAGCCAGACAACATTCTAGCATGGAAAGGGAAGGTGGTCATGAAGTCCCACCCCCAGCTAAGCAGCTATTGACAGTTGATAATGCTGGAGAGGGAGAGTCCCTTTTCTTTAAGGGTGCGGCCCCTGCTGAGTTGACCTCCCTCCATTGAAAGCTGCACATGCAAAAATGAATGTCTAGCTGGGCGGCAGTGGTGCATGCCTTTAATCCCAGCACTTGGGAGGCAGAGCCAGGCAGATCTCTGTGAGTTCGAGGCCAGCCTGGGCTACCAACTGAGTTCCAGGAAAGGCACAAAGCTACACAGAGAAACCCTGTCTCAAAAAACCAAAAAACAAAAAAAGTCTAGAATAAACTGCACTTGATGATTTTTTCTTTTTCTTTTTCTTTTTCTTTTCTTTTTTTTTCTTTGCCAGAGCTGAGGATCAGACCCAGGGCCTTGTGCTTGCTAGGCAAGCACTCTACCATTGAGCTAAATCCCCAATCCCGCATTTGATGATTTTAAAGGAAGGAAGGGGGTATGGATCTTGGGGGAGGGGGAAGAGAGGGATGAATATGATCAACATGCATTGTACAAAATTCTCAAAGAACTAATTAAAAAAAAAACTGAAGAAGAAATCCTCTTTTAAAAAGGAATGCTAGAGAGGGCAGGAAGACCCAAAGAGTATCTTATTCTTCCTTCAAATCTCTATTTCTCAGTCTACTTTAACAATATTAACTGAGCAGTGGTGCCGCACACCTTTAATCCCAGCACTTAGGAGGCAGAGGCAGGCAGATCTCTAAGTTCAAGGCCAGCCTGGTCTATAGAACGAGTTCTACAACAGCCAGGGCTACACAGAAAAACCCTGCCTCAACAAAACATATATGCACACAATGTATATGTATATATAGTAAGTTTTTTAAAGACAGACTCCTGTAGTCCAAGCCGCCTTTGAGCTCAATATATAGCCAGGATGGCCATGAACATTTAATCATCATGCCTCTACTATCTATCTAGAATATATAAAGAACTAAAACAAGCAGGGAAGTAGTGGAGCACCCCCTTTGATCTCAGCACACAATGTAAACAAATATGACATACCTTAAAATAATATTCTATAGGTGCTGGAGAGATGGTTCAGTGGTTAAGAGCACTGACTGCTCTTCCAGAAGACTAGGGTTCTACTCCCAACAACCACATGGCAGCTCAGAGCTGTATGTGACTCTAGTTCCAGAGGACCTAACACCCATGGCAAAGAACACAAATGTATATAAAATAAAAATTTTTTAAATTTAAAAATAATAATATTCTACAACACCTATTTTTTTATTACTATGAAGAGACACCACAATCAAAGCAACTTATAAAAGAAAGCACATAATAGGGAAACCTCAGTTCCAGAGGGTTAGAGTTCATGACCATCATCACGAGGAGCATGGCAGCAGGAAGACAGGCATGCCATTGGAGCAGTTGCTGAGAACTTACATCCCCTGTCTATATACATGAAGCAAAGAGAGGTAACTGGGAACTGTGCGGGCTATTGAAACCTCAAAGCCTACCCCTAATGATATACCTCCTCCAACAAGACCACACCTCCTAATCCTTCCCAAGCAGTTCCACCAACTGAGGACCCAACAATCAAATGTATGAGCCTATGGGAGCCATTCTCATTCAAACCCCCACATCACTCTTGAGCACATACCCAAAGGACTCTACATCCTACTGGGGAGGTACTTGTTTACTCATGTTTATTGCTGCTCTATTCATAACAGTCAGAAACTAGAAACAACCTAGATGTTCAGCAGCTGATGAATGGATAATGTGGGCTTTTCAGGAAAAAAAAAATCAGAAATATGTAGGTAAATAGCTACAACTAGAAAAAATTATCCCAAGCGTGGAAACCCAGACCCCAAAAGAGAAAAGTTGTGTTTTCTTTTATCCTGTGGGATGTCATTCTGTGTGCTGTGATTATGTGTTGCTCTGATTGGTTGATAAGTAAAATACTGATTGGTCAGTAGCTAGTCAGGAAGTATAGGCAGGGTAAGCAGACAAGAAGAATTCTGGGAAGAGGAAGGCTCAGTCAGGAGTCACAAGCCAGACACAGAGGAAGCAAAATGACAAGGTAGAACTGAGAAAAGGTACCAAGCCACGTGGCTAAACATAGATAAGAATTATGTGTTAATTTAAATGTAAGAGCTAGTCAGTAATAAGCCTGAGCTAAAGGCCAAGCAGTTATAATTAATATAATCTTCTAAGTGATTATTCTATAAGCGGGCTGCAGGACTGTGGGGGCTTGGCAGGACCTGGGAAACCTTCAGACTACACTCTTATGTGTGGATGTTAACTTTTAAGCTTTCAAAATGTGTACAAAAGTCTGAACAACCACAGAGGTTGGATCCCTAGCAAGAAACCAGAGTGGAGGAGAGGTTCTCCCAAGGAAGGGGATGTAGAATGTAGTGTTATGTAGAAACAAAGGAGAAACCAGAATAGGATTAGGTAGGGAAGGGGATGGGAGAGAAGGGAACAAAGGAGTAACCCGGAGAGGGACGACTAACACTAAAGGCCATTTAAAAAACTACTGTAGAAGCTTCTTAAAATACACACATATCTGAAAGAAATCTAAAGAGGGTCACCAAATAATAGGGGAGACTATGCCTCCAATAAACATCTTATGCCCCCAAGGAAACCTTCAGTACCAATAAATGGTTATATCTCGAGTCATTGGCCAAAGGAGTCCCATGGAATGCCCCCCCCCAAACATCACAGGGTATTCCCAAGGCTATGAGTTGCTCTCCACAACATGAGGATCAGGCCCTGTGGCTGAGGACAACACTATGTCATGGTTATGGAGAAGTAGAACAAGTACTGAACTAGACAAGTCACCCTTGCTAACTGACATCTGAGGTACTGGAAGGTACTTTCCCAGCTGCCAGCACTTCGACCCATAACAGCCTTCCTTTCTGCTCAGTGCCCCTTTTTCTTAGCCCTTGTGCTTACACCCATATTCAAATATCTTTGCTAAACCCAATGTTGCTTCAATTTTTTTTTCTTAAGAAAGAGAAGTCAAGGTCATCCTAGGCTATAAATCCAGTTCAACCCCAGACTCTGTCTCAAAAAAAAAAAAAAAAAATTAAAATTAAGAACTCTGAGAGCAACACAATACCAAGTCCCTATAGTTGCAGGCCTTGTAACAAAACATCGTAGGTGTGGGGTCTTGGGCGGGCCTTTGTATAATGCTCATCACTGACAAAGAGCATCCTTAAATGAAGAGGGCTTTTGCCAGGGACCCATAGGCTTACCTTATTTCTGTTCTCTTATACTTTTAGCCTTGTAACTTTACATGTATGATTTATGCACTCTTTGACTGTTGGTCAGTGGCAGATTTAAAGAACAATCAATAAAGGAAAGGAGAAGGTGCCTGAAAACTTTGGAACTTCATCTTCTTAATGTCAAGCTAAGGAAATCAGACAGGGCGACTAGGAACATGGCATATACTTTAAAGAGCAATTAGCATTCTGCATGGCTTTTACAGAATGGCTACCTCCTCTAACTAGCTATACTGCTTCCACTCAACAGTGTAATAATCCAGAAAGTAGTAAAACTAAATGCCTACCGTATTGATTAGCTGTCAAAAATATTATCATATTTCACCTTTCTCATAAAATATGTTCTAAACATTTATTAGGACATTAATGTATGAGTTTACCTCTCTTGTGGGGGATGCACTATGAATACAAAACAATTTGCTCCCTTTGGCCTTTGCAAAGGTGGCATTCTAGATCCAGGCATGGTGGCTCACGCCTGCACTCTCAGGGCTTGGGAACCGGAGGTCTGCTGGTGCTACATAGTGAGTTCAAGGCTGGCTTCAGAAACCTTGTCTCAAAGGAAAACAAGGGGGAAAAGGAGAAGTGTGTGTGTGTGTGTGTGTGTGTGTGTGTGTGTGTGTGTGTGTGTGTACAGTAATTTCCATAAAGATTTGTCTTTGTTAGTCCACATGGGTGCTCAATTCTGTTTCTGGAGCAGCAATTCTCAAGCTATGGGTCATGACCTTCTGGAGATCAAACGACCCTTTCTCAGGGGTCATCGAGTACCATCAAAAAACACAAATATATTACAATTCATAACAGTAGCAAAATTATAGTTATGAAATAGCAAAGAAAATACTTTTATGCTTAGGGCTCACTACAGTATGAGGAACTGTATTAAAGGGTCACAGCATTAGGAAAGTCGAGAACCACTGGTCTAGAGTTTTAAAATATCATCACTTTTTATGATCCTTAAACACCTTGGAAGAAAGAAACAGCATGAATTTTTATTAACCTTTAGTGCTGCAATGAACGCCTGGAATCCCAGCATTAGGGAGGCAGAGACTGGAGGATCAAGAGTTTCAAGCCAGCCTGAGCTACATAGGATGACCCTGTCTTAAAAAGCTAATAGCAGCCGGGAGGTGGTGGCACACGCCTGTAATCCCAGCACTCGGAGGCAGAGGCAGGTGGATCTCTGTGAGTTCAAGGCCAGCCTAGTCCTAGTCTACAGAGCTAGTCCAGGACAGGCTCCAAAGCTACAGAGAAACGCTGTCTCAAAAAACTAAAAAAAAAAAAAAAAGCTAATATAGCAAACTTGGTGCACACCTTTGTCTTTTTTTTTCCTTCCAGAGCTGAGGACCAAACCCAGGGAAAAAACAACATCTAAAAGCAAATAAAAATACAGATATTAGTGAATCTCATTCTTTTTCATTCCTGGACATATGTGATAAAAGTAAACATTGTTAAGCTGTAGCTCAGTGGGAGTGTTTTTGCCTAGAATGTATGAAGCCCTGGGTTTGATTCTCCAGGACAGAAGTAAATAAATAGCTATATGTGCTAAATATGTAGCTATTTACTTCTGATACCTAAATGAATGTTTAAGACATATCAATTCTGGAATAATTAAAATGTAGTGGTCTGCTTCAAAATATACTTATTTATCCAGATGTGGTTGTCCCTACCTATAACCCCAGAATTTGGAAGGTTGAGGCTGGAAGATCAGGAGTTCATGGCCAACATCAGATATAAGTTCCAGGCTTACATCCTATCTCAAAAATAAATAAATAAATAAAGGAATGAATGAATGAATAAATAAATAAATAAATAAATGCTTGTTTATTTTTCCCAATAAATTTCTGTATTATTACTAAATGCTTAAAAAAACCAATCTCATTAATCTTAACATGCTAATAAACACTCGCAATATTTTATGTATTTCATTCACTGAGAAGCTTTTATTTTCTTGTTTCCACAGTTCTACTGTGAACAAAACAGACCCAAATTCCTGCCCTGGTGGGGCTTACGTGCTGTTTAGCAGGGAGACCTATCTCACATACAGGTTTGTGTGCCTCATATGAAAGTGTTTCAACATAGATGATACTAATTTTGTTGTTGTTGCTGGATGGTTGTGGTGCACGCCTGTAATCCCAGCACTTGAGAGGCAGAGGCAGGTGGATCTCTGTGAATTCGAGACCAGCCTGGTCTACAGAGCTAGTTCCAGGACAGGCTCCAAAGCTACAGAGAAACACTGTCTTGAAAAAAAAAAAATGTTGTTTATTTTTATTTTATAAGTGTGTATGTGTGTGCTATATGTGTGTATGCACATATGAACATTTGTGTGCTCTCAGGTGTGTGTACCCTACACACCAGCAGATATTCTAGGGAGCAAATACCATACCAGGAAGATATAGGCTGTCCTGTTCTTTACTCTCTACCTTACATCCTCTAGCAAGGGGGTCAGAACCTGTAGTTGGAGTCTTATCTAGTAAACCTCAGTGTCCTCCTTGACTCTGCCCCTCATGGTCTTGGGGTAACAGGCATACATAATCACTTCGGACTTCTTACAGGGGTGCTGGGGATTTGAACTCAGGTCTTCATGCCTGCATAGCAAGCATTCCTACATGCTGAGCCATCCCCTCAGTGTTGTCCATGTGTATCCCTAGTTGGCCTGAAACTTGTGTTGTAGACCAGGCTAGCCTCAAGCTTGAGCTGAACTGCCTGCCTCTGTCTCCCCAGGGTTAGGATTCCAGGAATGTTCCACCATGGCTGTTGGGGGTGGGAGGAGGTTGTTGAAGATAAAATTCAGGACCACATGAATAAGAAACCTGTACTCTACCACCAAGCTGCATCGCAGCCCTCAGCCCACGGTTGTGGAGACGCTCCGGAGTGACAGCGCCAACCGTGAGAACTGAAGAAGGGGGTTGGTGAAACTCAGAGGACAGAGAGGCCTTATCAATGTGACAATAGGCAGAGCCTGGAGTGAGTGTGCTTAAAAAAAAATGTTAGCCGGGCATTGGGGGCGCTCGCCTTTAATCCCAGCACTCAGAAGGCAGAGGCAGGCGGATCTCTGTGAGTTCGAGGCCAGCCTGGTCTACAAAGCGAGTTCCAGGAAAGGCGCAAAGCTACACAGAGAAACCCTGTCTCGAGAAACGAAACAAAACAAAAAAGTGTTATGTGGTGAGGCAAGTTGAGGGCCTTTAGCACAGAAACATCTAATATCTGGTGCTATGATTGCTCTCCTCTTTTAAAGATTACAATACTTTACCTTCGAACCAGTGGGTAAGAGTGCTTCCTGTTCTTGCAGAGGATTCCATTTCAACTCCTTTATTGGGTGGTTTACAACAGTTCATAACTGCAGCTCTATGCCCTCTTCTGGCCTCCATGGCCACCTACATGCATGCATACACACACACACACACACACACACACACACACACACACACACACACACACGGTGACCCCAGAAAGATGGAAGGATTGAGCAAGAACAAAGTCTTGGGTTAAAGGTGGTTGTAGCCATAGTTTGGAAACACTATTCAGGGCAAGCGATGACAGATTACTCCTCAACCCCACCCCAGCTGTTCCTGTGGCCTCGTCTATGGGACGCAAGTCTGCTGAGCTGTAGGATTCTACAGTTAGCCATCAGCTACTCAGCATCTCCGCCAACAGGGAGAGATCTAGATCCTCTTTTTCTGCTGTGAAAGGCCAGTTCAGACCCCTGTATCCTGAAGCAGGAAGTGAATCATCCAGCTGCAGGAGCACCAAGTGCTCCCGAATCCTCTTGATGACCTCAGGAGTTCTCATTTCGGGGACTGGAAGTAAGTAGAACCATTTACTGTTTCATCAGGCTTATTTGTTTATCTTAACACCTCATTGATTTGACTTTCTTTCAAGACATGAAAAGAATAGTTTATGTGGACTGTGCTCACGGACCCCCAAACATGTGATGTTTGATGAAATCAGTCAAATCCAGTGAAGAAGAAGAGAAGGAGTAGGGGTGAACTGGCCGTTTTCCATCTTGACAACTCAGAACTCGGCTTCATTTCCCACTTTAGTAATGATTCATTAGTCCGTTGTCTCTAAATCAGGCCGTTTGATTTTGGCATTTTTTTAAATTTTATAATTAATTTAATTTTACATTATCAGCCACAGATTCCCCTGTCCTCCCTCCTCTTGCCCCCACTCTGCCCTCCCTCCAATCCACCCCCATTCCCACCTCCTCCAAGGCAAGGTCTCTCTTAGGGATTCAGCTCAGCCTGGCAGATTCAGTTGAGGCAGGTCCAGTCCCCTCCACCCTGCATCAAAGCTGAGCAAAGTGTCCCAGCATAGGCCCCAGGCTCCAAAAATCCAGCTCAGGCACCAAGAACAGGTCCTGGTCCCACTGCCTGGGGGCCTTCTAAATAGTTCAAGCTAATCAGCTATCTCACTTATCCAGAAGGCCTGGTCCAGTTCCATGGGGGGGCTCCTCAGGCATTGGTTCACAGTTCATGTGTTTCCACTAGTTTGGTTATTTGTCCCTGTGCTTTTTCCAATCATGGTCTCAGTATCTCTTGCTCATAGAATCCTTCTTCTTGGTTTTGGCATTTTGAGCCCCTAAGTTACATAAAAATATTTTTGAGGAATCAGGTCACAATGCACATTTTTATTTCCCTGTCACCAGCTGCTTTATTGTAAAAGAATGAGCACAAGGAAAGACTGCTGTGCTGTGTGTGTGTGTGTGTGTGTGTGTGTGTGTGTGTGTGTGTGTGTATGCTGTGTGTGTGTGCTATGTGTGTGCTGTGTGTGTTGTGTGTGTATGCTGTGTGTGTGTGCTATGTGTGATCTGTGTATGTGCTGTGTGTGTTGTGTGTGATCTGTGTGTGTGCTGGGGGGGCTGTGTGTGTGTACTGTGTGTGTGCTCTGTGTGTGCTGTGTGTGTTGTGTGTGTGCTCTATGTGTGTGCTGTGTGTGTGCTCTGTGTGTGTGCTGTGTGTGTGTATGCTGTGTTGTGTGTGTGTGCTGTGTGTGTGTGCTGTGTGTGCTGTGTGTGTGCTATGTGTGTTGTATGTGTGCTCTGTGTGTGTGCTCTGTGTGTGTGCTCTGTGTGCTGTGTGCTGTATGTGTGCTGTGTGTGTTGTGTGTGTGCTCTGTGTGTGTGCTCAGTGTGTGCTCTGTGCTGTGCTGTGTGTGTGCTGTGTGTGTGCCCTGTGATGTACCCTGACTACTGAGAGCACTTCCGCTCCACCCCCCATGGCCTATTGCTGGCCATCCCCAGCTGGCCCCCTCATCCTGAAGGCCTCCATGGTCCCGTAGAGTGATCAGTGAACTCTTGGTGAAAGAAGACAGGGAAATGTGAATGGCAGTGAGCAACTTTCCACTTCACCCCAGTAAACAGTCAAATTCACCACAGCTTCAACTGTGGTGACATTCTACAACATCCTCAGTCGGGGGGAGTCCTGAGCTGACAGACTGTGAAGAGTGTGCAGCTTCACAACTGCTCTGGGGATAAGGGAGGTGGGTGGACAATGATGTGAATGCCAGCCTTTGAGAGAAGGAACATTCGAGAAAGATTGGGCAGAGCTGTAGTAATAAGTGTGTGTCATGCTTTGTCAAAGAAAGAAACATCATCTGCATCACCTCTGTTCACCCCAAAACAGCCTTTCCCCACGGAGTGGAAAGACTGTGGACCTTGGTACAGGCCATGTCTATGCATGGTGTACGTCAAAGATATGGTGTGCTTTGCAAAACAAAACAAAATACAGATTCACTTTGAAACTGCATTACATGCTCAAGTAAAATAGGCCCATGGGGTTGGGGATTTAGCTCAGTGGTAGAGCGTTTGCCTAGCAAGCACAAGGCCCTGGGTTCGATCCTCAGCTCAAAAAAAACAAAAACAAAAAAAACAAAAAAAAACCAAACCAAAACAAACAACAAAAAAGAAAAAGTAAAATAGGCCCAGGTTTAATTTAGGGTATTTTTTTTTAGACTTTAAAATTTTTATTTTTTCCTCTTTTTTAAATTTAATTAACATTGTTTCATTTATTTTACATACAGACTAGTTTCCCTCCCTCCTCTCCTCCCACCCCCCCCCCCCCCAAATTTTTATTTTTATTGTGTGTGTGTCTGTGTGCTCAAAGGGCACTAATATATAAGTACAGGTGCTTTTGGAGCCTTGGAGAGGGTATGGGGTCCCCTGAAGCTGGAGTTATGGGAGTCTATCTTGGATCCTCTGTAAGAAGAGCAAATGTTCTTAAGCACTGAGCCATCTCTCCAGCCTGTTTTTTGTTTCCTTGGGAAGGATCTCACTGTAGGCCCAGCTGGCTTTGAGCTTGCTGTATCACAAAAGATGACCTTGAACCCCTGATCCTCTCTACCTCCCAAACACTGGGATTATTATAGGTTTAAGCTACCACAACTGACTCAGTGTTTTGTTGTTGTTTTTAACACAATGGTGAGGTGCCCAGCTTTGTATTTCAAATGTTTTGAGATGAGTTTTTGTTTTTGTTTGGTTTTTGTTTCTATGTAATTATGAGCCACAGATGAAATCAATGAGTTAATGTGGTGCTGTAGGTTAAATTATTCATAATGTTGATGTCTGAGGCCCCAGTTGCTCAGAATGTGGTTTGGAAGGAAAGGCCTTTACAAGAGGTAAAAAAGCAAGCTCAGTATGACAGGCCTCCATTCACTGTTAACAGGGTCCTCTTTTTTTCCCCCAAGCATTGAAGAATGAAGAATACATGCAAGGCAAGAGCTTTAACAAAGAGCTACATCCCCAGACCTGGTATTTCATTTAAAAAGGGGAAGTAGTGTCAGCAAGTTGGTTCAGTCTGTAAGGGACTCACAGTCAAGCCTGGAGACCAATCCCCAAGACCCATGTGGTAGAAGGAAAGACTGACTCCTGAAAGTTGTCCCCTGACCCTCCCACGTGTGCTCTGGCACATATGCATTCACACACACACACACACACACACACTGAATAAATGGAAGGGAGGGTTACAAGGAACATGACCAAGTGTATATGAAGATAAGCATCTAAAAGCCAAGGAAAGAGCCAGGATAGAGCCTTCCCTCAGAGGCCTGTTTGAGAGATTCGGGAAAAGGAAAGGTCTCACTACATAGTTCAGGTTGGACTCGAACTCATGAAGCTCGTTCCAACTTCCTGAGTGTTGGGATTTCAGGGTGCACCACCACCAGGCTCAGTTTCCACCAAATGTCTTGATCTGACACTTCTAGCCTACAAAACCTGGAGAAAATAAATTTCTACAATTTAAGGAACCCAATGTGTGGCCCTTGTTACAGCAGGGCTGGAAAACTAACATATATGAGAAAAGGAAACAAGTTGTTGTTTTGTTTTTTTTTTTTTTTTCCAAGTTCAGTCCCAGTTCAAACAGGCTGTAAGCTGAGTTTCTGTCCTGCAATTGCAAGCTCCAGCATTGCAGAGACAAAGCAGGTAATCAAAGCCCTAGATCTAGCCGGTCAGACTAGGCAGGGTTCCCAGAAGGGACTCGGCAAACTGGAAAGTAAACAGTGGCCAGCTTTAGCCAGCTTCTGGGAAGAAATGCAGGCCCAGTATTGCCCAAGAGTCTGATCCTTGAAAAACTCCAAAATGTAGGGGATTCGTTATTTGGTTTTGTTGTTGTTGTTATAAATATCTCCTCTGTTTAAAGTACTAACAACTAGTTGAAAAAAATCTTAATATCATCACGGCCAACATCGTAGATCCGAATAAAATCTGAGGCACCACCTAGCCTACACCCTAATGAGGCTCAAGGTGCATTTATAGAGGAGGGTGTCAGAGCCTGAGAGGAATTCAGTCCTGGCTTTTAGGTGTGGCCCTGGGACTAATTGTGGCCAAAGGAATGTGACTGATGGAGAAGTCAGGTACTGCTATGTCCAGGCTAGCATGCGTGTCAGGCACCCTCTTACTGCTCTGCCTTCCCAGAACATACTGGATAAACATACTGACCTTCACAGTTCAGGGGTTAAGATTCCATCTGATAAAGGTGAAATGTGGGGACAATTACAATTTATTCACTTATTTCTCCCATATCCTGGCCCTAAGGGAAAGAATAAGATGGGGGAGGGGGAGGTTATCTTGGGCTAGAGAATCAGGGGTCATGGTTCCTCTCTTCACTCTGGCCCAAGTTCTAAGGGTGGTATCTGCTCGTATGACATTTTTGCTGGTTCAGTCCCCAGGCAGCACAGAGAATCAGTTAGTGAGAAACAAACTGATTTACTACAGACCCACGTTTGAGATAGCTTATTTAACCTATTAACCCATTAATCAAATGAATGGGTTAGTCTACTGATGAGGGCTGGGCCCTACTGGAGATTAAATTTCACCATGACATTTGGAAGAAACAAACCAGATCAGAGTCATAGAACTAAGGGTCAGATTTCCAGCTCCATCTATGAAGGGCATACAGGAAGGCATGAAAAAGATGTAGCAATTGCCTTTACCTGACGTTTAGGAAGAGTCTGGTCCTCTCTCTGTGTTCACTCCCTGCACAGATTCACATTAGGAGGACAGATGCCCATGGCTAACATATCCATCTGCCTTAGGCTCCTGGAGCTTGTATAAGAATATACCTACTGCTGGGTGGTGGTGGCATATATGCCTTTAATCTCAGCACTTGAGAGGCAGAGGCAGGTGAATCTCTGTGAGTTTGAGGCCAGCCTGGTCTACAAATCGAGTGCCAGGACAGCCAGGACTGTTACACAGAAAAATCCTGTCTCAGAAAGAAAGAGAGAGAGAGAGAGAGAGAGAGAGAGAGAGAGAGAGAGAGAGAAGGGGAGGGAAGGAGGGAGGGAGGGAGGGAGGAAGAAATAGAGAAAGGAAAGGAAAGGGAAAGAGAAGAGAAAAAAAAGAAAATAAAAAAGAAAAGACCTTATCAGTAAAACTTGCACTTCCATTACCTCCTCACAAATGCCGACTGAAAGCCAGCCTCACAGTCTTACTTCTAACACCTGGAAGTCAAGTTTTACAGCCTAATGGGATAGTGACTTTATTAAAAATTGGACTTTTCTTCTTTTAAAAAATGCTTGAAAATACATATTAACTTGAACTTTGCGATCTTTCGAAACTCCTGGTTTTGCAGACATAAACCCCTGGGCCTTGTGAGCAAGCTGAATACATATTAACTTCCTTCAGCCTCCTTATCTGGAGTCTTACAGCTAACACCAGTTTGTGCCCATCCTGTCTCTGCTGCCCTGAAGTTCTTTGCTGATTATCTTAGGACCTGTTTTCCTTTATCATTTCTTCTCCTTAAACCCTCCCTGAACAAGCCTTTATCTCATCAGACAGACTTTCTAGAGCTTTCAACATTTTTATGTTTCTACTTGTCTCCACATACTATGAATGTCACACTGTGAATTCCTTGAAAGTGGGGGGGAAATCCTATTACCATACATATATATGGTTACTGGATATATATCCTATGCCTTTTAAAATTAATGATATCTAAATATAATGATTTATAGTGGCATCCATACTTCTATTTGTCAAAAATAAATCTTTACTAGATGTGGTAGTGCATTCCTGTAATTTCAGATCTTGAGAGACTGGGACTGAAAAAGTCTAAGTTCAAGACTATCCAGTGCTGCACAGTGATACCTGTCTCAGAAAAAGCAAAACAGGCCGGGTAGTGGTGCACACCTTTAATCCCAACACTTGGGAGGTAGAGGCAGGTGGATCTCTGTGAATTTGAGACCATCCTGGTCTACAGAGTGAGTTCCTGGATAGTCAGGACTGTCATATAGAGAAACCTTGCCTCAGAAAAGAAAAGAAAAAGAAAAAGAAAATCAAGCCTGATTTTCTTTTCCTTTTTAGAAAATAAGACACGTTAATAAGTTAATTGATATAAGCACTTGCATAGGTGAATATAGAAACTGCTTCTGGAATGGATTAAGAAAATGTGGTACATTTACACAATGAAGTACTACAGAGCAGAGAAAAACAATGACTACATGAAATTTGCAGGCAATTGGATGGAACTAGAAATATCATCCTGAGTGAGGTAACCCAAACCCAGAAGGACAAGCATGGTATGTACTCACTCATAAGTGGAATCTAGATATAAAGCAAAGAACAATCAGACTGTAACCCACAGATCCAGGGAGGCTACCTAGCAGGGGAGACCCTAGGATGACTGTGGCTTATAATAATTTTTGGTTTCACCCAATCACTGGGCAAGCTTTAGTGAAACATTTCACTATTGAGATAAGAATTTGTACCGTGGGGGCTGGAGAGATGGCTCAATGGTTAAGAGAACTGGCTTTTCTTCCAGAACACTTGAGTTCAATTCCCAGCACCCACATGGCAGCTCACAACTGTCTGTAACTCCAAGATCTGACACCTTCACACAGATATACACGCAGGCAAAACACCAATACACAGAAAATAAAAGTAAATAATTTTAAGAAAAGAATTTGTACAATATCAAGCTGATGAAAGAATATGCTGGCTGTACTTCCAGGAGGGGAGGCTAAAATCTTTTTAGATTATGGATTAGCCTATAGAAAAATGTCTGCCGTAAATCAAACAGTGAAGGGGAAGATGAATAGGAATCTCACTTACACAACCTAAGTAAAACATAGCTCTCTGAACAGATGAAGATAGGTTTCTTCTGTACCCCAGAATCCAATCAATATTTATATGCACAATTCAGCTATTATTTGACTTAAAAGGGCTTATTGGGAAATGTTATCATTTTTACTATTTTCTATAGAGAAAGTATTTTCCAGTTTCAAATAACCCTGGACTTTTGAATTATAACCTGTTTTTACGTTTAAAAAAAGGTCTGTATGATAAAAATAAAATAAAATAAAACGTTAATGTAGAAAGAAAGAAAAAGAAACTGCTGCTTCTGCCTCGTGCATCACTGTTGATTGGTGGATCTGGGGGTTTTTATTTTTAGATTTGGCAAAAGTAAGAGCTTTAAAGAATTGGATTCTAGTGTGGGGGAAAAGGACGGGTGAGATGTCCCAGCAGGGAAGAGCACTTGCTGCCAATTCTGATGAGTTTAGTTGAAGTTTACATAACTGTCGCCCATTTAATCCTTACCTGTGATGTAATTCAGGAAACTTCAAAGTCACGGATCTCATCCAGTTGAGCAGATTCCCTGGTCACGGCTCTTATGACTGTCATGCAACCCTTCTCTGTGCTGATGTAACTCATGGCTTTGTCTTTCTTCAATCTGAAATTTAACTTACTAAATTTATCCTCCAGACATTGGTTCTTTTCTTTCCTTTTTTTGAGAGCAAAATTGGGGTTTATTGAGAACAATTTTTTTTAAAGACTCAGTAATCTACGTTAAGAGTTCACGGAACATTTGCTCTGTATCAAGCTTTAATTATATGCAATTTGCTTTTTAGAAAATGGGGCGATAGTAGCACACATGGTGAATCTTAGCACTTGGGAAGCAGTGGCAGGCAGATCTCTGTGAGTTCAAGGCCAGCCTTGTCTATAGAGCTAGTTCCAGGACAACTAGGGGTACACAACAAAACCCTGTCTCTAAAAACTACAAAAAAAAGAAAGAAAGAAAGAAAGAGAGAGAGAGAGAAAAGAAAAAAGAAGGAAGGAAGGAAGGAAAGAAAAGAAGATGGGAGAGATGAAAGCTAGATGGCTTGGCAGGTACAAGCACTTGCCACTGAGCCTGTGGCACAGAGGAACAGAATCTGGTCCCTGAGGCTCAAGGTAGAAGGAGTCTCCCAAAAGTTGTCCTCTGATCTCTACACATGCACCATCGCATGTACATACCCCACCACACAACAAAATAATTAAGTAAATGTAAACAAACAAACATCAGTTTATAGCACATGCCACCAAGCCCGAGGACCTGAGTTCAATCCCTGGGACCTGAGTCATGAAAGAAGTCAAGGGACTCTCAACGATGGTCTTCTGACCTCTCCATGTGCACCTACACACCAATACTAACTCATACAAGGAAAAAACAAACTCATAAATGTAAGTTTAAAAAGATGAGCACATAAAAATCATCAATTTCATTATGATTTTTCTATACATACATCACTTACTTTGTCCATATTTACCTGCTTTTTCTTTCCCTCCTGATGGTCTGCTCTCTCCACCCAAACAGCCCCCCTCTACTTTCAAATCCTATCCATATGCATGCTGAGTCTAGACTCTGCATATGAGAGAAAATATGCAACATTTGTCTCCTTCCCTTTATCCTCTCTCGTTTCTCTCCTGCCTTTAAAACTTTTTCCTTTCCCTGTTTTACACACACACACACACACACACACACACACACACACACACACACACATACACATACACACATACACACACATAAACACACACACATACACACACACACATATACACACATACACACACATACACACACATACACAACCACACATACACACACACATACACAACTACACATACACATACACACATACACACACATACACACATACACACATACATACATACACACACATACACACATACATACACACACATACACACATACACACACATACATACATACACACACATACACACATACATACACACATACACACACATACACACATACACATACACACACATACACACACATACACACACATACACATACACACACACACACACACACACACACACACACACACACACACCAGGCTAGATTCTGTAGAAGAGAAGAGTCATGGTATTTAATCTTCAGCCTTTTCAGCTTGACATAAGCTCTCTAGTTCCATTCTTTTCTCCTCCAAATAACATAACTTCACTCTTCTTTACAGCAGAATAGAAATCTATTTTGTACATTTTGTTCATTTATCCATGCTGGTGGACAGCAAGGTGAGTTTCACATTTTTGGATATTGTGAATAGTGCTAGAGCAAACATGGATGTGCAAGAATCTCTGTGGTGCTGACTTGATTCCCTTAGACACCCATATCTATATCTATATCTATATCTATATCTATATATCCTTTCAGATATATTCCCTCAGATATAAAGGGGGGAAAAAGAGCCTATTCAGGAATAAACCTAACCAATAAGGTGAACGTCTTCTAAAAGGAAAACGTTAAGGCTGGCAAGATGGCTGGGTAGGTAACAGCACTTGGCACACAAGCCTAGCCACTTGAGGTCTGTCCCCAAAGAACCCAAGTCAAAGAGCTGGATGTGGTGGCACGGACCTGTAATCCCAGCATTCCTACAGTTTGAGATGGAAGTCAGAGGCAGGAGCCCCTCCTGCAAGACTGAAGGTCAGCTAGACCGGAGTATGGGAAAAGGCAGAGGCACTTAGCAAGGTGAAAGGAGAAGACCAATTCCTTAAATGTGTCTGTGACCTCTGAACATGGCACGCGCACGCACACACAGACACACAGACACACACAGACACAGACACACACACACACACACACACACACACACACACACACACACACACACAGACACACACACACACAGACACACAGACACACACAGACACACACAGACACACACAGACACACACACCACAGACACACACACACACACAGACACACACACACAGACACACACACAGACACACACACACAGACACACACAGACACACACACACAGACACACACACACACACACACACACAGACACACACACACACACACACAGACACACACACAGACACACACACAGACACACACACACAGACACACACACACACAGACACACACACACAGACACACAGAAACACACAGACACACACAGACCACACACACAAGACACACAACAGACACACACACCAGAACACACACAGACACACACCAGACACACAACACACAGACACACACACCACACACACACAGACACACACAAGACACACACACAGACACACACACATAGACACACACAGACCCACAGCACAGACACACAACACACAGACACACACACACAGACACACACACACACCAGACACACACACAACACACAGACACACAGCACACAGAACAACCACACACACACGGACCACCACACACAGAACCCCAGACACACACACACAGACACACAAGACACACACACACACACGACACACACACACAGACACACACACACAGACACACACACAGCACACACACACACAGACACACACACAGACACACAGACACACACAGACACACACACACAGACACACACACACACACAGACACAGACACACACACAGACACACACACACACACACACACACACACACACACACATGGGGGGGCAGCAAATAGACAAACAGAAACACACAAATAAAAATACAAGGACAAATGAAATCCTTAGGATGAATTATGACACCAGCACTTGTCAGATACAGACAAGCCAGGAGTTCAAAGTCCTCCTCGGCCATTCTCATTGAAACTATCCACAAGGTACAACCTCAGCCCAGCATGTGGGGCAAGCCTGCAGTCCCCAGCACTTGGGAAATGGAGGTGGCACCGACAGACTCACAGCCCCACGCTGTCACCCAGAGCCTGAGGAGTTCTTTCAATCTTTTGGGGGACCTCGATTCAAGTAAAGTTAAATCTTGGCTTTGTCACAGAAAAGAATTTTAAGATGAGCCAATTGGAAGCAGAATTGAAGTGTATTAATATTCCTTTAAAAATATAATATAATATATATATATATATGTATGTATGTATACAGGATCTTTAATACATGTTCATATTATGACATATATATAATAATATATAGAGGAACTCCTTTAATTCCATGAATATATGTATATGTATGTATACAGGGTCTAACTCTGTAGCCCATAGCTCTTAGGCACAACAGTTAATAGAAAGGCACTCAGGAAGAAAGTATGACACACACAAGAGGGTTAGGGATTTAGCTCAGTGGTAGAGCGCTTGCCTAGCAAGCACAAGGCCCTGGGTTCAATCCTCAGCTCAAAAAAAAAAAAAAAAAAAAGACACACACAAGAGCTTGGGTGTGGGCTTCTCCACCAGAGAGCTTATCAGAAAGTGTCTTTACAGTAGCTATATACATTGTTTGTGGTGGCTTCGGAAGTCACGCCTGGAAAAGTGGCTAACTGAGGTCATAGGGGTGGGGTTCCCATGTGCTGGACTCGGCAGATAAGATGAAGCCCTAGGTCTCAAGGGCTTAGCTCAAGCCAAGATGTTTTTACTGTATACAAAGGTTTGATTTTGTCTGTGGGTGAGGGAAAGGGATAATGCCGTACTTGAAGGCCATGTGCCATCATACCTGGCTTTTTTGTTTGTCATTCAGCCATTTTCGGTCACAAAATCAACTTCTGCTCAGTCTAAAACTGTTTTTTGGAATGGAATGTTGCCTGGTTTTGGAACTGAAAATAAAGCCAACTAGGATTTTTTTTTTTTTTTTTTTTTTTTCCGAGACAGGGTTTCTCTGTAGCTTTGGAGCCTGTCCTGGAACTCACTTTGTAGAACAGGCTGGCCTCGAACTCACAGAGATCCACCTGCCTCTGCCTCCTGAGTGCTGGGATTGCAGGCGTGAGCCACCACCGCCTGGCGCCAACTAGGATTTTTAAGCTGGTTCCAGGCCAGCGAAGGCTATACAGTCAGACCATATCACAAAAAAGCAACCCTAAAGGTTGGGATGTAGCTTGGTTGGTAGAGTGGTTGCCTAGCATGTTGGAGGTCCAAGAATCTATCTAGTTCCAGAACTGTATAACCTGAGCACTGAGGAAATGGAAGCAGGGGTGTCAGAAATTCAAGATTACCTTCAATCACATATAGTAAGTTTGAGTCCTATTGGACTACAGGGGAAATCCAAATTTAAAAAAAAAAAAAAAAAAAAAAAAAAAAAGCAACACAAACAAACATCAAATTGGAGACAGAATCAGCCATGCCTTCTAGCCTATCTAGAACCTTCAAAAACACCTAAATTACCAAAAAAAACAAACCAACACAAAAAAAGCCAGGCAGTGGTGGCTGTAATCCCAGCACTTGGGAGGCAGAGGCAGGTGGATCTCTGTGAGTTCGAGGCCAGCCTGGTCTACAGAGCTAGTTCCAGGACAGGCTCCAAAGCTACAGAGAAAAACCAAAAACCAAACCAAAACAAAAACACCTAAATTACTAACTAGCGTATAGCAGCCCCAAGGTAGGATGAAGCCACAGAACCCGCTTCACTATTCTGCTAAACTCAGAGACCCCCACATCCCCTCTAGACTCAGAGATGCCCCCCCCCCCAAGTCTATACAAGTAAGGGGTTTCCTTTGTTCTGCAGGGGTTTTGTTTGTTTTTGTTACTTTTGTTTTGTTTTATGCCACCTGGTCTCTCTACGTAGCCGGGGCTGTCCTGGAACTCACTATAGGTCAGGCTGGCCAGGGAGTCACAGAGATCCACCTGCTTGGATTGGGTTTAAAGGCATGTGATGCCACCCCCAGCTGGTTGTTGTATCTTCTATCATCCCAGACATCCCTCTTGCTATGAGTGACCATTATAACTAATATATTCACCAGAAATCTGTCTCAGAGCATCTCTTTGTTAAACCTGGAAATAATCTTTATTATTTAAAAACATTTACAACCTAAACTTTTTCCCAGGAGATTCGCATCAGGTCATCAAGTTTGCATTTGTTGAGTGGTATGTGCCTTTAACGGCTACACCATCTCAAATCCCTCTATGCTCTCCCATCTTACCATGCAGCCCAGACTCTTACTATGCAGCCTTGAACTAGAGATCCTCAAGTCTCAGCCTCCTGAGTGCTGGAATTACAGGCATGTGCCACTGTAGTCAATTTGTATTTATTTGATGATATGGTTTCTATTTTTATTGTTTTTAAAGTCTCTTGTCGTCTTGGGGCTGGAAAAAAGGCTCGGTGGCTAAGAGCCCTTGCTTGCTGCTCTTGCAGAGGACCCAGAGGACCTGGGTTCGATTTCCAGTTCTGAAATCAGGCAGCATTTCATTCCATAGCATAGGCTTGGTGGTAGTCTGAGCAGAAGTTGGTTTTGTGACAGAAAAGGGCTGAATGAGAAAGAAATACGCCAGGTTCAATCCCGCACTCTGGAGGCTGAAGCAAGAGAACTACTAACTGCCAATTCCAGATCAGCCTCAAAATATGGGGGCGGGCGGGCTGGAACAAAAACAACCCAGAAAAGAAGGAAAAGAGGAGGGGAGGGAAAGGAGAAATCAGAGAAGAATGGAGATCCAAGAGGTAAGATCCCAAGTGTTAAAGGCCTCAGAGCTGCTAAAGTCACAGAAGGCAGGGAAGGGTGGGGGGAGGGAGGGGCGGCTGGCTCCTGGCTTCCTGCATTAGAGCTGAGTTCATTGTCCAACAATCTTGAACAACAGTAGTAGAAGAGGAAGTAAGCAGAGTGTGGAGAAGAAAGCTCTTCGCCGCCAGGCAGAGCCTGGAAATGAGTAGCACTCCGGACCGCATGTGCTTTTATATCCTGAGAACGTGCCAGTTTGATCCAGCAAGGAGTAGCGATGAACCCTGAGAGGCTATTTTGAATGTGTGAGGGGAGGTATTCTGGTGGGTCAAGAAGGCAAACTCGGGGGAAAAAAAAAACTACAAAAAAAAGTTTGGGGGTGGGAAGAAGAGTCAGGAAGCGGGAAGAAGGATGTCTGGTGGTTAGCTGATAAGTCGCTGAGTCAAGGCCTTTGTGGATTTTAGCTCCAGAGCTCATTGCCTTGCAGAGTTCATTATAAAACCTGGGTGTTCTTAGAAGTTGACTACCAGCTTCGCTGGGATATGTAGACACTTTTGCTTTCTTAGGACCTGTAACCCTGACAAGCTGTCTATAAAATGGAGTTACCTTACTAATACCTATTAGAAGAACCCCAAAGCAAATCATTTCAAAGTTGGTACTGATGGAACAAGAGGAAACTCACAGATTGGTTAATGTTACTCATTTCAGTTTACCCTGTTCCTCCTGTGAGCCCTGAGGCAGAGAGAGCTTGTTTGGGAATGGGATTATTATCTCACTTCTCCTTTGAATACCCGATTAAATGGTTTGTTTTAGTTTAAGGCAAGTTGACTTAGGTGAATGACTCCACCATTGATTTTGCTTGATTTGTTTGTTGTGCTGGAGATAATGTTACAGTTGCTATGATCAGGGCTAGGCCGATCTGGTGAATGGAATCTACCACTGGCCTGGGTGAAGACCTAACGTTCCAGGATTCCTCAAACACGAGTTTTAACCCAGTTGGGTCTATCAATTACTTGGCTAAAAGACCATTCCTCCGGAAAGTGGATTCATCTAATACCCCACTAAAGAAATGGGAGGAATAATCATTCCTTTAGTGAGATACTACATTTTCCTTTCCCAGAACTGCAGCCCTCTGTGTGGTTACTACAGGGCCAACCCTGGGTTACATTAAGTCAGCCCCGTGAGAAAGGCACACTTTTCACTTTCTCTTTCTTTCTTTTTTTTTTTCTTTTTGATGCTGGTCCAAGCCCAACATGCTTTCTCTGGTACTTTGGGCTTTTCTACTATTTCTCTGAAGCTATCTCTCCCACCCTCACCCTTGCCATGTGGCCGCTTGCTCAGTGAACATCTGTGCTAAACTCAAAAGGCATTTCCCCCCCCCCCCCAAGCTTTATTAAGAGAAGGAGAGAGAGAGAGCATGCACACCAAAGAGACGCAGACAGAGACAGAGAAACCGTGCAGAAGGAGAGTACAGAGAGCGAAAAGGCATTTCTTTCTTCTTTTTCTCCATCTCCCTTCTCCAGGCAGCAGCTAAAAGTTACAGCTTGCCTGCTTGGCTGTTTTTTGTTTGTTTGTTGTTTTTTGTTTTTATATTCTAAATAAAGTTGTCTTGGAGTTTTTTTTGTCTGAGTCTGTTCTTCAATACTTTTATTAATGAGACTTAGAACCCTAGAGAAGGGGCCAATTTCTCTGGAAATACATGACACCCTGATAGGACTCCCCAGAATTTCTAGTTATAACCAAATCCAGGGCCTTGCACATTCCAGGCAAGTGCTCTAAAACTGGACTCTGTTCCCAGCTCTCTATCTTGACTTTTAGCCTGGTCTGCTCCAATCTAGTATAGGAGTTCAATCAGAGGCAATGTTTTCCTGGAATTTTTATTTAATACAACTCTGTGTACAGGATATACACATAGTCATTCCTGACTATGAAAGAAGAGAAAAAAAGTTCATTTTGTTTCTTTGTTTGAGACAGGGTTTCTCTGTGTAGTTCTGGTTGTCCTGGAACTTTGTAGACCAGGCTAGCTTCAAACTCAGAGATCTGCCTGCCTCTGCCTCCTGAGTGCTAGAATTAAAGGCATGCATCACCATGCTTGGATCTGAGTTCTCTTTATTCTTGTTTGTTGTAATGCACTGGCTACTCTTCCAGAGGATCCAGGTTCAATTCCCAGCACCTACATGGTAGCTCATAACTGACTGTAACTACAGTTCCAGGGCATCTAACACCTTCTTTTGGCTCTCTGTGGGTATACATAGTACACAGATATTCATACAGGCAAAACATCCACATACATGAAATAAAATAATTTTTAAAAAGGAAAAGAAATATTTGTTGCTGTTGTTGTTGTTTTTCGAGACAGGGTTTCTCTGTGTAGCTTTGTGCCTTTCTTTCCTGGAACTCACTCTGTAGCCCAGGCTGGCCTCAAACTCACATAGATCTGCCTGGCTCTGCCTCCTGAGTGCTGGGATTAAAGGTGTGCACTACCACTGCCCAGCTAAGAAATATCTTTATATATCTTTATATATATATTTCCCAGGCTTGGATGTACTAGCCCAGCCTCACCTACATAGAGAGTTCCACACACCCCCAGAGGTACACAGTAAAACCCTGTCTCAAAAAAAAAAAACAAAAAACAAAAAACAAGAACCATCCTCCTTTGTGAAGGTAAACATCCAGAGGTCATAATTTGTGACTAAATTTAACTTATTGTCCTTAACATTAATACCCATAGAGTAAGACAATAATGTACATGTCTACAACATTTACCCCTATTGTTCCCAGAAATAAAGAGATAGGGGCTATGGGTTAAGGAAACCAAAGTCACCCAATCAGTTCTCTGGGGAAATTGGTGCAGAAGAATGTAGCCAGTGTCTACAGCCTTGGGGAAGAGCTGCCCCATCTTCCTGTTGTTCTCTGGTAGTTTCATCACTGGCAGAATGGGGCTGGGAAAGCTCTGTGATTTACAAGGTCTGCGGTACAATGAGAATTTGAGGCTCATCGTTTGAAGTAATTAAGACTATCAAGATGGCGGAAGCAGAGTCAAACCCAGGTCAAGCACTTCTGAATGTGGGTCCTGTATGGCTATGCAGGTGTCATACCCAGGCATAGAGCCGCGACCCGTAACCATAGTGACAGATGCCTGGGCGATGGGCAGGAAAAATGGAAACATTTGGGCAATCGGAGAATAAATGACAGAGACACATCATGAGAGTTTTGTTTCAGGGCCCTTTGGGGTAAAAGAGGCAGAGGGTGAGAAGAGAAGGGATAAGCATTTTCTCGTTGGTTTGATTTTTCAGGTGTTAGAGTGACTCTATGATTCTCTTTATGGTGTCCAGAAATTTTTTAGACAATAAATATTTGCGAGTGATGACACATGTCTGTAATCACAGCATTTAGAAAGTCGAGGTAGGAGGATCAAGAGTCCAAGGCCAACCTAGGCTATGGGGGGTGGGGGGCGTGGGCGCCGGCGGCCCCGTGGGGGTTAAGAGGAGGGAGAATGACAGAAGAGAAGATGAAAGAAAAGAAGGGAGGAATTATTATGAAAGCATGCGTGGGACTTCGCTGCCACTCAGGCCTGCTCACAGCGTACGACCATTTTACCTCTATTAGTAATATGATCTGTTAGGGTGTGGCTGGTACTTCCACACTACTGGTAGTTTATTTATTTGCACTCATGGTCTATTAGTAAAATAATACAGGTTTTTTTCAACTTCTTCCCTCCCCCTCTCTCTTTCTTCTTTTCTTTTAAAAGAATGAGAAACCCTTCCCTGCCTTCTAAAGTAAAGCTTTGATATTTCGCTTGACACAAAAGCCTTTATATTGGTTAATTTTCTTGTTTTGTTTTGTTTTTCGAGGCAGGGTTTCTCTGTATAGTTTTGGAGCCTGTCCTGGATCTCACTCTGTAGCCCAGGCTGGCCTCGACCTCACAGAGATCCACCTGCCTCTGCCTCCCGAGTGCTGGGATTTTTATTGCCAGCTTTCACAGACTAGAGTCACCAGAAAGAGGGAACCTCAGTTGAAGGATTCTTTCCATCAGATTGACCTATGGGCATGTCTCTGGGGAATAGTCTTGATTGCTAATGTTTGTGGGAGGGTCCAGCCCACTGTGGGTGGTACCATCCCCAGACAGCTGGGTCTGGGCTTTACAAGAAAGCTGATTGGGATTTCCTAGACAGTGTTCTATTGCTGTGAAGATACACTATGACCACGAAAACTCTTTAGGGGTTGGGGATTTAGCTCAGTGGTAGAGCGCTTGCCTAGCAAGTGCAAGGCCCTGGGTTCAATCCTCAGCTCCACATTAAAAAAAAAAAACCAAAAACCAAAAACCAAAAAACAAAAAACTCTTTACAAAGGAAAGCATTTAACTGGGGCTTTCTTACAGCACACTCCCAGAGTTCTTCATTCAGATCTTCAGGCAGCAGGAAGAGAAAAAGCCTCTGGGCCCAGCTTGAGCATCTGAAATCTCAAAGCCTACTCCTGGTGACATACTGCCTCCAACAAGACCACACCTACTCCAACAATTCTACAATCGTAATCCTTTCAAATAGTGCCACTCCCTATGAGCCTATTTGGGACATTTTTATTTAAACAAGAGAGAGCAAGCCCCATTACTGGAGATCAAACTAAGAAACTTAAGCATGTAGCCGGACGTTCATAAGCAAGGTCAGCCTGGTCTACATAAGCATGCTACACAGGTGATGGTCTCTCAAACCCCAGCTTTTCTGATTTTGACCCACACCCATCACACCCAATTTTATACTGTGCGGTGCTGGCAATCATGCCAGGGCTTCGCACATGCTAGGCGCGTACTCGGCTAATTAAGCGACATGTCCACCCCAGGACCCTTTAATTATCCAGGGCTCCACTAATAGGTAGCTACTGGCCGGGCATATGGATCTATTTAGATATAAATAAATTAAAATGAAATTTTGAAAAGCTCAGTTTCTCACACACGCCACATTTCAAGCACCCAGTAGTCCCGTGCAAACTGTGTACTGTGTTGGAGAGTACAGGAAGAGAACACTTACTTCCACTGTTGTCAGGAGTTTCTTAGAGACCGCTCTGGCAACATTGGAGCGTGTTTCTCTATTTACCAATAATCAATCTTCCCCTGAATCTGTGTACAATCCAAGCTCAAAGGCTGGTGCGTCTAAGCTCTTCTACTTCCTAGTCCTGTAGTAACAAGTGTAAGAATTTTGTCAGGTCAGCATGCAAGCAGTAACTGAGTAAGGGATGCCAAGACTCCACTGTGGAAGCGGGAGGAGCGGTGAAGGGGCGGGGCCGGCTCGGAGCTCAGCTTCAGCCGGGGGCGGAGCCTCGCAGCCCGGGGCGGGGCCTCGAGGGAGGGCGGGCCCGAGGGGCGGGCCGGGAGGCGGGCCAGCCAGCGGGGGTCGGCGCGCCAGCCCTGCCTTGCGTGCTCACGTGACAGGTCGCCGAGGCCCGGCTCTCGCAGTCGTCCAGGGTAGCGAAGATGGCGGCCGAGAGGGAACCTCCTCCGCTGGGGGACGTGAAGCCCACCGACTTCGAGGAGCTGGAGGACGGCGAGGACCTGTTCACCAGCACCGTCTCCACCCTGGAGGTGAGGCGGGCGGGCCCCCGCCGAGGAGGCCCCGCGCCGCGCGCGTCTCCGCGCCGCGCGCCTCCCTCCCCGCCTTTCCCCTGCCGCGGCGCCCCGTCCCTCCCCACTCCCGGGTCCCGGCCAGGCCAGGTCCGGTGACACCTGTGACGCTGGCCGCACCTCAGCTGCCTGTCAAGGCGGCGGGGGTGGCCCGGGCGGCCAGGCAGGCCTCCGGACAGCAGCAGCCTGCGGGCCTGGGGTCCGCCGACCTCATCCTCCGGGGGGCCGGGACCCACGGGTGGAACCTGGCGGTGCTGGCGGGCTCCCGGGCCTGCCGTGTCATTGGCGCCTCTTCCTCCAGGCAGGAGGAAGGCTTGTCCTCCGCGTCCCGGGCACCTCCGTTCCCTCTGGGATTTCTGCAGCCCCCCGGGGAGAGAGGGGCTTGTTTCCCTGCCCACCGGAGGGTGTGCCCCGCAAAGAGAGAGCCGTGAAGTCACCAAGGGAACGCTCAGTGGCTGAGGGTCCCCCGGGAGGTCTGGGTGCGCTTTTCACTGTCCGTGGTGTCCTTCATGGACTGACTGTTCGTTCTCTTGGAGATAGGAGCCTCTTTAAAAAAAAAAAAAAGAATAGGTAATTGCATTTAATTAGTGGACTTCTTGCGGGGCGAGAGCTCGTGCAGCCCAGGCTGGGCTCGAACTCACTATGTAGCTGAGGATGGCTTTGAACTTGCTGAGATTAGCTGACGTGAGCCGCCGCTTGGGTTTTAGACTTTTTAGGGGCTGTAATGTTTGGAAAATACAAAGTCAAAGGAGGGAGTAGTCCAGGAAACTTTTTTTTTTCAATTTTATTACTAGGGGAGAAATAGAAACAGATCTCCTCCACTCCTTTTTCCTCTTTTTTCGCATGGTCAGCGATCTCTGTAGCCGAGTGTTCCTGTTTTTGTCAAAGGAAACACTATGAGTTTAACTGGGTTGGCCCGCCTTTTTCTAGTCACGTTTGGATTGCTTTACATTAAATGAGAGCGCATACACCGGAAATCCTAATTTTAAGCATGTAAGCACTTTGCTCAGAAAATTGTTTACCTCAGATGTAGTTTTTTTTTTTTTTCCTCTTTGGATTATGTATAGTGTGTGTGTGTGTGTGTGTGTGTGTGTGTGTGTGTGTGTGGCAACTTTTGAGAATTGTTTCTCTGCTTTTACCCTGGTCAGGCAGCTTTCCCAGCTTAGCATCTCACCTGCTCTCTACTTCCTTACAGAGTTCTCTAGTTCAGTTCTGCACCAAATCAACTGGAACTAACTGTAAAACACCCTTATCTGAATTTCATTGACCTGAAACTGAAAACCACTAACTACAGTCTACTAATTGTATCTGTAGTGGTGAAGCCAACCCCGCCCCTCCCAGACTGTAAATTACTTGGATGGTGCCTTGATCGTCTGTTCTAAACAAAATCTTGAGTATTTGTATCTTGATGCAGCTAAGACCGATTTAATTTTCAAAACCCTATCTCTAAAATTAGTTAAAATTACTTTGCAGAATATATTTTTCTGGGCAGGGAAAGTTAGTATCCTTGTATACTTTGATATGTTCTATATAGCTTATGGTGTGTTGAACATGTCTGCAGAGTCCTAAAACCTGCATTGTCTTCCTTAGATATAGTAAACAGAGGAAAAAGGACTATAGTATCTCTGAATTTGATGTTTGGCCGTTTTGGGGTTTTTTATTTTGGTCTTTTTGAGACAGGGTTTCTCTGTGTAACTTTGCGCCTTTCCTGGATCTCACTCTGTAGCCCAGGCTGGCCTCGAACTCATAGAAATCTGCCTGCCTCTGCCTTCCGAATGCTGATTAAAGGCGTGCGCCACCACCGCCTAGTCAACTGTGAGAATGTTTTGCTGTGTTTTAAGTTTTCAGGTTGGCATACAAGGTCCATTTTCCCCTCTTCAGAATGTTTGGGAAATATCCATGAGGGGTCCTGTGTCATTGCTTCACTTCTCTTTCATGTAGAGCATCTTACACTTTGGGGGCAAAAGAATCCCCGGGATTCATGCACAGATGCCTGCACCTGGCTGCAATTCTGTATGTTTAACAAATGCTTTTTCTTTCTCTCTTTGTAGCCTAGACTGGCATGGAACTCCTCTTGGCCGAGCCTGAGTGCTAGTGTTACAAACCTGTACGTCCGTTCCTGGCCGTGGATTGGTATTTTTCTTGTGCTTGGGTTGAACATGCTCAGCAACACTCCCAGCCCCAGATCAGTGTCTTCGAACTGTAGATAAAATTTATTCAGGGGTCTTGTTGTTGTACGTATCATGATTCTGTAGGACACTGTAGAGGCCTATCATTTATTTGTTTGTTTTGAGACTGGCTTTCCTACATATCATGATTCTGTAGGACACTGTAGAGGCCTATCATTTATTTGTTTGTTTTGAGACTGGCTTTCCTACGTATCATGATTCTGTAGGACACTGTAGAGGCCTATCATTTGTTTGTTTTGAGGCAGGTTCTCACTATGTAGCTTTGGCTGACCTGGAACTCAATATATAGACCAGGCTGGCTTTAAACTCATAGAGAACCTCTTGCCTCTGCCTCCTGAGTGCTGAGATTAAAGGTGTGCACCACTATGCCTGGCCCATCAGCCCATTTATTGATTGGGATGTTTGATTTCTTGTTTAGTGTTTTTTTTTGTGTGTATTCTGGATAGTAATCTTCTGTCTGGTGTATAAAGATTATTTTTTCCCTAATCTGTAGACTGCCTCTTCACTCAGTTGCTGTGCAGATGCGTTTTAATGTTCTGAAATCCCATTTGTAGGTTGTTAGCATTGTTTCCTGAGTTAGTGGTGTCCTTTCCAGAAAGTCTGTGCCAGGGCTTCCCTGTCTTTCCTCTGACAGTTCCAGGGCTTCAGGTCCTGTTTTAGGGTCTTTAGTGCATCATAGTCGGTTTTTCTACAAGGTGAGTAGTGGGGTCACTTTCGTTCTTTCACATGTGGTTAACCCATTTTCCCAGCCCCTTGTTGAAAAGGGTGTATTTTCAGTGGTGTGTATTTTGGCTGGGAGCTGGTGAGATGGTTTAGTGTGTAACTCACCATCAAGCTTTATGACCACAGTTCATTTCCCAAGGAGGTAACCAGCTCCCTACACATTGCTTTTTAACCTCCACAATGCCATGCATATGCCCCTCATCCCCTCAATAAATGTAAATTAAATTTGTTTTTAATCAGGTGCCTGTAGTTGCATGGATTTATAGCTGGATCTTCTATTTTATTCCATCTGCTTCCATGCTTGTTTGTTTTGTAGTATTGCTTGAAATCAGGTATGATTGCAACATTGCTCTTTTCCTTGCTTTCCAGTTTGTTGATGCTTCCATATGAACCTCATTATTCTGTATATTTCTGTAAAGAATGTTTTGTTAGGGATTTCATTGAGTCTATAGACTGCCTTTTGAAAGACAAATCTTCATAATAGTAATTCTGTTGATTCGTGAGTGAGGGAAGTTATCTCATTTCATAGTGTCTTCAGGTTTATTTCTTCATTGTTTTAATTTTTTTTTTTTTTTTTCGAGACAGGGTTTCTCTGTGTAGCTTTGCACCTTTCCTGGAACTCACTTGGTAGACCAGGCTGGCCTTGAACTCACAGAGATCTGCCTGGCTGTTTTAATTTTTTGTAGAGGTCTTTTGCTTCCTTGGTTAGGTTTATTCCAAGATGTGTCGATGTTTGTTTATTTATTTTTTTTAGAGAATTTTGATGGGGTTGTTTTCCTGATTCCTTGCTTAGCATATTTATTATTAGTAAATAGGAAAACTGCTGATTCTTGTCTGTCAATTTATCCTGGCACATTACTGGAAGTGTTTGTCAGATGCAGAGATTTTCTGGTGGAGTCTTGAGGGTCTATTATATAAAAACGTATTATCTGCAAATAAAGATAATTTGACTTCCTTCCTATTTACATTCCTTTTATTTCATTCTCTTGATTTATTGCTCTAGCCAAGACTTCAAGCACTATATTGAATAGGAATGTTAGTGGATATCCTTGTTCCTGATATTAATAGAAATGCTTTGAATTTATCTCCATTTATTGTGATGTTGACTATAGGCTTCTTTTATCATGGAGGATTTTGTCAAAAGCCTTTTCTGCATCTATTGAGATAATTAATGTGATTTCTTTCCTTGAATCCATTCATGTGATATATAACATTTACTAGTTTGTATGCTATATCATCCCCACATCTCTGAAATGAGGTTAACTTGATCATGATGAATTACCTCTTTTGGAAAAAAAAGTGATGTGTCCTGAGTATATGTATGTACACAGTGTGCATACAGGAGCCCAAGGAGGCCAGAAGAGGGTGTTGGATTCCTTGGAACTGGATTTACAAAAAGTTATGAGCGATCATGTGGATGCTGGGAATTGAACCTGGGTCTTGTGAAAGAGCAGTAAGTACTGTAATCACTAAGCCACCTCTCTAGCCCGAATTATCCTATTTTTTTAAGCTTTTTTATTTTTTGTGTATGAGTCCCGTGTCGCCCCCCCCCCCCCCCCCCCCCCACATCTGGGGCTGGATTCCTTTTAGTTGGAAGATTTTTATTACTGTCTAAATCTTGCTTGTTACAGACCTGTTTACATCATTTATTTCTTCTTCAGGAGGTCATAGGCACCTAGAAAATAATTTCCTCTTGGTTTTCAAATTTAGTGGAATATAAGTATTTTAAATTTAAGAAGGATTTATTTTTACTATTTTTATGTGTATCTGTATGGGTGAGTGAATGCCACATGTGTGTGGTTCCTGTGGAGGCTAGGAGAGAACATTGAGATCTCTTGGACCTAGAGTTATAGGCCTTATAGGCCACCTGACATGGATTCTAGAATGAAATTTGGGTCCTCTGGAAGGCAGCAAGTGCTCTTACCTGCTGAACTATCACCCTAGCCACAAAATACACATTCTTTTTTTTTTTTTTTTTTTTTTTTTTGAGACAGGGTTTCTCTGTGTAGCTTTGTGGCTTTCCTGGAACTCGATTTGGAGACCGGGCTGGCCTAGAACTCACAAAGATCCACCTGCCTCTGCCTCCCTAGTGCTGGGATTAAAGACGTGCACCACCAATGCCCTGCTAAAATACACATTCTTAATGTGTACCTTATGATTTTATGGCTGATTCTTTTCCATTGTATTGGTGGTTGGGATGTGTGCTGCCTACATACAGTGCATGTGTGGCAGTCAGGACAAATTTTGGGAGTTGATTCTTTCGATTATGTAGGTCCTGGGGAAGGAACTTGGGTTGTTGCCTTGGCTGAGAGCCCCTAACCTGTTGAGTCATCTCACCAGCCCAGACTTCTCTGACTTTTTTAAAAAATTTTTATTTATTTGTTTTTTTGAGACAGGGTTTCTCTGTGTAGCCCTGGTTGTCCTGGAAATTACTGTCAGCCAGGCTGGCCTGAAACTTGAGACCTGTCTGCTTTTCGAGTGCTGGGATTAAAGGCATGCACCACCGATTTTGACTTTCATTGGTTGTCTACCTTTTCATCTCTAGTTTTATTGAGTTCATTTCAAAGAATCAACTCTTCATTTTTTTTTTTTTTTTTTTTTTTGTATCTTTAAAATTTTCTGTCACTTATTTCCTGACTTTTTTTCAATTTACTGACTTGGGTTTGCCTTGTTTTTGTATTTCCAGAGTACTGAGGTTATGTGAGAACCCTCTGATTTTTTAAAATATAGGCACTGGTAGTTATGAACTTTCCTCTTAGGAGTGCTTTTATTGTATCCCATAGGTTTTGATATGTTCTCTACATTTTCATTCAATTCTTAGAATTGTTAAAATTTTCCTTCTTGATTTCTTCAATGACCCATTTGTCATTCAGTTGGGTGTTGTTTAATTCCCATGAGTTTATGTGTTTTCTATAGCTTCTCTTGTTACTGATTTCTGCTTCATTACACTGTGGCCAGATTGGAAACAACAAAAAGCTATTCTAGTTTTCTCTATTTGTGTTCTAATAGGATATATTTTAGAGAAAGTTCCTTGGGCTACTGAGAAGAGTCTGTATTTTAAAAAAATATTTATTTATTTATTTGGGTTTTTTTTTTTAAGATTTATTTATTTATTATGTATACAATGTTCTGCCTGAATGTATGCCTGCAGGCCAGAAGAGGGCAGCAGATCTCATTACAGATGGTTGTGAGCCACCGTGTGGTTGCTGGGAATTGAACTCAGGACCTCTGGAAGAGCAGTCAGTGCTCTTAACCTCTGAGCCATCTCTCCAGCCCCCGGGGTTTTTTTTTTTGAGACAGGGTTTCACTGTGTATCCCTAGTTGTTGTAGAACTCACTCTGTAGACCAGACCAGCCTGGCCTTGAACTCACAGAGATCTGCCTGCCTCCTGAGTTCTGGGACTAAAGGCATGCACCACCGCCCCTAGGCTTTATTTTTATTTTTTAAATGGGGGGGGATGGGTGAGTGTGTGAGGGTATATGCAGTTACACATGTTAGAATACATGAGTAGGGAGGGGTAAGTGAACACCTCTGTGCAGTTGGCTCTCCCCTTCTTTATTTCGTTGGTTTGTATTAGTGGGGTGACCTGTCTTATTGGTGAGAGTGGGGTGTCAAAGTCACCATTATTGTGTTGAGGTTAATTTGATCTTTTATCTAGTAGCATTTGTTGTATGAACTAGGTGCACCCATGTTCTGTGCATATGTTTAAGTTGTAGTCTTCTTGGTGGATTGCTTCCTCATCAGTGTGAAGTGACTTTCTTAATCTTTTGGGTTGAAGTCTTTTGTCAGATGTTAGCAGAATGACACATATTTACTGCCTGTTTTTCTTTCCTCGGAACATGTTTTTCTCATTCTTTCACTCTATTGTTTCATTTGTCTTCGATGATGAAGCACATTTCCTGGAGGTAGCAAATATGGGGATCCTGTTTTATTGTTTTTTTAATTTTATTTATTTTTATGTGTATGGGTGTTTTGCCTGCATGCATGTCTAAGCTTGGTGTCCACAGAGGCTAGAAGAGATGGTTGGATCTCTTGGAAGTGGAGTTACAGGTGGTTATGAGCTACCTGATGATGGGGATGCTGGAAACTGAACCCGAGTTCTCTGCAAGAGCAGCAAATGCTGTTAACCATCAAGTCATCTCTCTACAGCCTTGACTTTTAAGTTTTAAATAATTGTGTTTGTGTGTGTGTGTTTGCCACAGACTTTAAGAGCGTCTAGGTCAACTGGACACTGGTCACAGTCATTTCTACCTGCTTCTCTTACAAAGATTGTACCTGGATTATTTTATAGCAATTATATCTTGAAGGAGTAGACATTATTGTGTGTATTTTACCATCACACTAATGGAACTTCTGATCCTCTTATCTCACCTGGAAGTCCAAATTGTTTTCAATTTGTGTGTGCGGTATGTAGCTTATTGAATTGTTGTCTCTATCATGTGGGTTCTAAGACTCAAACTCAGGTCATCAGGATTGACAGCAAGCATCCTACTCACTGAGCCATCTTGCTAGTCTTTTTGGGGTTGTTTGTTCGTTTGTTTGTTTGTTTTGGAGAAGGGTCTCACTTACATAGCCCAGGCTGACCATAGGTTTTCAGCTTTCAGCAATTCTCCAACTGTACCCTCCCAAGTTCTGGTGCTGCCAGCGTGAACCACCATGCTCCACTATACCTCTTTCTCTGAACAGCATTGTTAAGGTACAGCTTACGTGCCAAATTGTTCACCTGTTAGTGTGTGCATTCCTGTGGTTTTTAGTATAGTGAGATATATGTATCTGTTACACAGTTAGTTTTAGAATATTTTCACTATTTTAGAAAGCTATCATGTACCCTTCAGATGTTCTGCCATTTTCCTAGCCTCTGACTTTAATATAGCAACTAATCTGTCTCTATAGATTTCCCTGTTCTGGAGTTTGAATGAGTAGAACTATATAAGTGTGTGTGTGTGTGTGTGTGTGTGTGTGTGTGTGTGTGTATATGTATGTTTAAATGTTTGTTTTTCCTACTCAGTATTTTGGGGACGGGAGATGTTATCATAGTTTATTGTCTACAGCTACGGCAGTATAAATAGATGAAAATAGGGTCTTGCCTTGTAGCTCAGAGTGGCCGTAAGCTTGTGATCCTCTGGCTTCAGTTTCTCCTCAGTGTTACAGTCTCAGAAGTTTGTCACTGTGCCTTGCAGGCTGCTTGTTATCTACCATTTCTGTCTTAAATTAGCCCATTTCTGTAAATCTATACTTTGCCACATAGCTTGTGGCTTACTGGTGTCTTTACATGTTGCTTCTCATGGCACTGGCTGGCAGTGTCTCCTCCCAGACTTCCTGTTCCCAGCCTTCTCCTCTTCCTTGTACCGCCTACCCTATCCTTCCTGCCTGGCTACTGGCCAGTCAGCACTTTATTTTAACCAATCAGAGCAACACATTGGACATACAGAACATCCCACAGCACTTTCCCTTTTCTCTTTTTTTTTTAAAGCAAGGTTTTAACTTTTATATAGTAAAGTTTCAGATAACAAAACAATTATCAAGCAAGAAATTACAGTTACAATATTAAAGAAGATATCCTATCTATCTTATATATGTGAGACTAAGGTTTTATATCTAACTTATCTTTTATCATAACTGAGGAAATTATAACTATCTAGTGTTCAACCACATCAAAGACCTCAGAAGGATGTAATATTACCTGAGAATGGGGGAAGGATGCAAGCATTTTTCGGGAGTCTTGCAAGAGTAGACAGAGACAGTTGACAGCCTGGACAGTCACCTAATGTTTCTTTGTAAAGTTGGGGCATTTGTCTTCAGCCCACAGGGCTAGAGTCTCTCGGTCACTAAACTCAGTGTCCTGTAGAATGTCTGGCAGTTTCCTCTGAGAAGCAGGTACCTGAAGGACCATTTTGTCAAGCAAAGTTTAGTGATCACCTTTCTATGGGTCCTGCACATCCAGTCAATCAAGCAGTCCAGGCAAGAACAGTTTCTTGCCCAAATGACTATTTTTGCCAAGGTGAAGATAAACTCCATATGAAGTGTCTTCAATGTCCATCCTTCTCTCTGAAGTAAATTGTTGCAGCCAGGAGCAGACATGTCTCACTGTCCAGAAAGTCTAAATTTTAAAAATATTTTAAATGCCATATTCTGTAGACCTGAAGATTACCTGTCTATCTGAAATATCTCTGTGTATACCTAGGAGACTTAACTAACATGGCTATGAGTATGGTTATCATAGATGACCAGTTATTAATCTATTTTTAATTATCCATTACATTTTAAATGAGCTGTACAAACATAATATCTTAAACAAGAGTAGAAATATACACACAGTATAACAAAATTAACTTTAAGTTTGTATCAATAGACTAAAATCTGTACCAATGTAAAACATTTTAAATGAGTTCTTGTTTTTTAGAAGTAAGTTCATTAATCTACCATTTTATCCTATCATCTATATCATATCCCCTTTTTATCTTTAGAAAGAGATTGTATTTATAATCAACCTGTTTTAAATAAAATAGTGGTTTTTCTCTGTCCCACACCAGAGGGCTCTTTTGATTCAGGACATAAGAATCTCTTAACCTTTTCTTTTAACAATGTGCTTGGGTTTAGAGAAGGAGTGAGCCATTTCCATCTCCAAAGCCAGATGGGAATTTGGGCGTAGTTTTTCTTACTACTTCCTGCTGGAGGGGGGCGCTGTATCTTATGGGGACACAAAGAAAATTTTAGGATTATGGAGTAGTCCATGAGGCTAAACCTGAGCCAGTTGTCTTGAAACCATTCTGGATGTTGGATCATCTGGGCCATGGTGTCCTTGGAGACCTTTCAGGTGGTCTTGGCTGATCAAACCTGATGTATCTTAATCTGGAACAAATCCACAGCCTCTGGCTTTCTGTGGAAACAAAAGCAGAGACTCTTTTCCAAAGCAACATATCCTTATATCCAAATTTTGAAGTCAAGGTACCTTTAAAATTTACATATTTGTTTAACTCAACAGCTTTTACGATTAAATCATTTTCTGTAGTTAAAAATCCCCAAAACAAGACAAACCAGATTCTCTGTGTAATATCCATCTTTGTAAGACTGAAACACCACTGTGGCTGCTGGCTCCGCCCACCTCAGCTTCCCAACTAGGCGGTGGTACAGTTTACCGCCAGCTCTGGGTCTGGAGCCATGTTAACATCAACTATCAGAAGCAGTTCTATCAAAGCAGCGCATAGCCCAGAAACCATTTTTTTTTTTTTTTTTAAACTAGCAAAGGCTAAATCCACCATGTAGCAGAGTAAAGTGTTACTTGTAGACTCCTCATTCCTGCCACACTGCAGGTCAGACGCACACGCCAGAAACCCGCCATAGTAGTTCAAACCGGCAGGCTGCCGCTAACTTGAGAAAGACAACTTGAAAGCTGTTTTTAGCTCCGTTTTAGAATCTTTTTGGTCAGGTTTTAGGTGGAAACTCTTGCCCCACATTGGGCACCATTTGCAGTTGGAGTTTTCCTGCCTGGCCCAGTCAGGACAAATCTCTCTTACCCGCCAGTCCCACAGTCGCTCAGACCCAACCAAGAAAGCACACAGAGACTTATATTGCTTACAAACTGTATGGCCGTGGCAGGCTGCTTGTTATCTGCCTTTTCTGCCTTAAATTAACCCATTTCTGTTAGTCTATACTTTGCCACATGGCTTGTGGCTTACCAGTGTCTTTACATGTTGCTTCTCATGGCACTGGCTGGCAGTGTCTCCTCCCAGACTTCCTGTTCCCAGCCTTCTCCTCTTCCTTGTCCCGCCTACCCTATCCTTCCTGTCTGGCTACTGGCCAATCAGCACTTTATTTATTTTAACCAATCAGAGCAACACATTGGACATACAGAACATCCCACAGCAGTGTCTGGCTTCCACTTTCATGGTGATGCTTTTCAGTGTCATGTTCAGTATCTGTGAATGCAGGGTCACAAAGATTAAGGCTTTGAGCTTTGGGCATCTTTTTTCTTCCTTTTTTTTTTTTTTTTTTTTTTTTTTTTTTGGTTTTTGGAGACAGGGTTTGTCTAGCTTTGGATCCTGTCCTGGGACTCACTCTGTACACCAGGCTGGCCTCGAACTCACAGAGATCCACCTGCCTCTGCCTCCCGAGTGCTGGGATTAAAGGTGTGCGCCACCACCGCCTGGCTGACTTTGGTTTTCTCTAACCTTTTTTTTCTCTCTTACTGTGTAGTCAGGGCTGCCGGAAACTAGTAATCCTGCTACCTCGGCTTTCCCATTGTTTGGATGGTATGAGCGCCCCACCACACATGGTTGCTTTGCTTTTTCTTTATTTAGTTTTAAAAAAACGTTGTTTTTGTCCGAATGTGCATGTGGGTACCCACAGAGGCCACAAGTAGGTGTTGGTCCCCTGAGGACTGAGTGTGTAGGCTGTTGTAAGCTGTCCCATGTGGAACTGGGACTGGATGTGAGTCCTCTGCAAGAACAGCAAAAACTCTTAATCACTGAGCCAGTTCCCCAGGTTCCTTCACTCTGTTCCAAGATGTGATCTCATGTAGCTCAGGCTGGCCCCGACTTGCTTTGTAGTCAGACATGGCTTGAACTAACCTCCCTCCCTCTGCCTCCTCAACATACTAAGATTACATGTACCACCATGCCCAGAAGATCACAGTGATGATTAGAGGAATATGGGTGTGGTTCAGTAGTAGAGTATTTGCCAATCATGTGTACAGGGCTCTAGGTTCAACCTCTACCACCACAAAAACAAAAGAAGCATTCATCCTACAAAAAGTTTACTAACCACTAAAGAAGTAAAAATTTTTTTTGCCCTATGAAATTAAGAAATTCTGTTGTAAGTCTATTATCAATGTAGAAAGGTAAGCCATAGACTGCTTGAAATATCTGTAATTTAAATCTGACTCCCTTGCCCAAACAAACCCTTTTATCTAAAAATATATAAAGACCCTCTACAAGCTGGGTGATAGGGGTGCACACCTTTAATCCCAGCCCTCTTGAGCAAAGGCTGGCAGATCTCAGAGTTCGAGGCCAGCTGGGTCTATTGAACAAGTTCCAGGACAGCGGGCTACACAGAGAAACCCTGTCTGGAAAAAACAAAACAAAACAAAAAATTGTTAATACTTAATATTTTATTTTATTTTTATAAAATGCTTGAAACCTGTGTCAGTTAGTCTTGTCCCTCCATGGGACTTAGAACCATCGTGGAACCATATCTCTGAGCATGTCTTTTCTGGTTCATCTAGATTAGGCTAATTGAAGTAGGAAAGCATATTATAATGAGTGATTTACTACACAGACCAGTACAGAAGAGTTTCATATAGGCATAGCATTAAGTAGGAAAAACTGCTGGGTATGGTAGAATCCCAATAATCCCAGACTTTGGGAGGGGGAGGAGGCAAGAGGGTTTCCGATTTCTAGATCTGCCTGGGTTACTTAGCCAGGTCTTATTGAAAAAGAGAAGAGTAATTAAATTTTCCAGATGGATGTAGTGCACACCTACACACAACTACATGGGAGGCTGAGGCATGAGAGTGCAAGTCCATTCTGGGCTGTGCTACATAAAAGACCCCTTGTCGACAAAAAAGAAAAAAAAAGAAGAAAGAAAGAAAAGAAGAGAAAAGGAAAAGTATCTTGAGAGATAGCATAGCTTTAGTTTGAAAATATAGAATCTTAGAAATGGCTGTATTCATAATTTACCTAGCATTAAAGCTGTGTGTACTTCATTACACTTGTAGAGGTTGGAGGTGACTTTGAGAATCAGTTCTCTGAGAGACTGAACTCGGTCATCATGTTTGGTAGTAAGCCTTTGTCACTGGCTCATCTCACAGGCTCTAGTTTATTTTACTTATGTATTGTTTTGTTTTCTTCCAGGCGTGGTCTTAAGCTAGTCTTGAACTTTTAATGTAGTTGGGGATGACCTTGAACTCCTAATCCTCTTGCCCCATCTCCCAAATTCTGGGATTACAGGTGTAAACTACCATGTGTGCCCTTTATTCTAAAGCAGGACTTTAATATATCTGCCCCCAGTAGAAAAATAACCATGATCTTAAAAAGAAAACACTGACTCTTGTAGCTGGAGTTTTCTCCAGTCCTGCCTGGCCCATGGTCAAGACAAATCTCACTCACCTTCCAATCCTGCAGCCATTCAGACCCAAATAAACACATACAGACTGATATTTAAAACTGCTCGGCCATTAGCTCAGGCCTACCACTGACTAGCTCCTACACTTAAATTCAGCCCATTTCTGTTAATCTATATGCTGCCACGTGGCTTTACCGGTGTGCCTGTTACATGCTGCTCCCTGAAAGGTGGGCTGGCATCCCCTGACTCAGCCTTCCTGTTCCCAGAATTCTCTTCTCTGCTTGTCCCACCTATACTTCCTGCTTGGCTACTGGCCAATCAGCATTTTATTTATACAGAGCAGTATCCATAGCAGACTCTTTTTTTGTTTTTCAAATTATTTATTTACTTTATTTTATGTGCATTGGTATTTTACTGCATGTATGTCTGTGTGAGGGTGTCAGATCTTGGAGTTATCAAAAATAGTGACCTGCCATTTGAGTGCTAGGAATTGAACCCAGGTCCTCTGAAAGAGCAGTCAGTGCTCTTAACACCCTAGCCGTCTCTCCAGCCCTGACTCTAAAAATCAAGGAACTTGTTCCAAATTTTGTTGTATTGTGGATAGTATGGTTTTGTTAATCATAACTAAAGATGATAAATACGTGCTTTTAAAGGGATGATATTAAGAGACTGTTGAGCAAAGGCATTGCTTAAAGTGTATTTTGAACCTCAGAGAAGAAAATCTAAGTAGCTGTTCTTTCCCTCCCTCCCTCCCCCCCCCCCCCCCCTCTCTGGTTGTTTTTTTTTTTTTTTTTTTTTTTGGTTTTTCAAGACAAGGTTCTTGGGGTTGGGGATTTAGCTCAGTGGTAGAGTGCTTGCCTAGCAAGCCCAAGGCCCTGGGTTTGGTCCTCAGCTCTGAAAGAAAAAAAAAAAGAAACAAGGTTCTCTCTTTCTCTTCTTTTTTTGGTTTTTCGAAGGTTTCTCTGTATAGCCTTGGCTGTCCTGGAACTCACTCTGTAGACCTCTAACTTACAGAGATCTGCCTGCTTCTGCCTGCTTCCCAAGTGCTGGGATCAAAGGTGTGTGCCACCACTGTCTGGCATTGTTTTCCTCTCTAATCAAGAGAATGCTGTATTTCTTTAGTTTATGAGATACAGTAAAAAGCAAGGAAGCATTCCAATCCATTGTCCACTATTGTTCTTTTAACAGTCCAGTCCATCCTCTCCTGAACCAGCCAGTCTTCCTGCAGAAGATATCAGTGCAAATTCCAACGGCTCCAAACCTGTAGAAGTCATACTAGACGATGACAGAGAAGATCTTTTTGCAGGTAATTGTCATATCTTGATTTTTTTTTTTTTTTAGTAATAGCCAAGTATAATAGTATATGCTTTTAGAATACTCTGTAAGGCAACTGAAATTCTGTGTCTTAATGGGCACTCTTCTTGTAACACCCTGAAAAGTGAATCTGAGCATGGTTGATGCCTGTTTGGGACACTGAGGCGTGAGGATTGCCATGAGTTCAAGGTCAGCCTGGCTTATAAGGGAAGACCTATAACCAACCCAAACAAAACAAAAACTTAGCGGCTGGGGCCTATCGAGTTAGTTCACTCTGTAAGAATACACACAGACCAGTAAGAGAAGCAGAACTGCCCTTTATTTTTAAGCATTTGAAAATAGATACATGGTATTGACCATACCCTTGGGAGGTAGCAATGACTCTATTGTTTTTGTTGTTATTGTTTCTTACAAGTTGTCACAAAGCAAAATCAAAGTATGGATTTAAGAATCACTATATGGGTGCTAGAGAAATACCTCAACAGCTCTTCCAGAGGGATGGGACCCAGGTTTGATTCCTAGCACCCACATGGTGGCTTATAGCCATCTGTTAACAGGGGATTTGATGCCTTCTTCTGGTCTCTGGTGGCACCAGGCACACATGTAGTTCATAGATATACCTGCAGGCAAAATATCCATACACTTAAAAAATAAAAAAACAATCTCTGTGTGTTATAGGTTTGTTGTTAGGTAAGCTGGTGGTTGAGTTTGTTTTGGATGTAAGGATAGAATTTGGTGTAGTCCATTCTAACTTAAAAAAATGCTTGACTCTTCTAAATAGTTATGCCTTAAAATTAAGTTAAGATTTAAGTTAGCATTTTAATATTGAAAAGCAAAAATTAAAATTTTAATATTGACACAAAATTAAAATAGTAATTTTTTTTTTATTTAGCAACATAATTTATATAATAAGCTTTAAGTAATTAATGTTCTCAACTTTTGTAGTGGTCCATAAGCTCTGTTCCCCTTGATATAAATTATGCTTTGAGGTACATTTTTTTTTTTAGAAGCATAAATATTTATTTGTAACAAAGGAGTTTGTGTTCAATGTTGAAAATCTACAACTTCTTGTTAAATTCACATTTGTACTTCAAGGTACAATTCTTTATTGCAAAAGTCCATATAATTTCCATTTTGATAGCCTGTAACAAAAGTTGTTGAGAGTGTGAGGCCAGCCTGGGCTATATAATGAATAACAAGATCAGGAAACTTAGCAAGATTCTGTGTCAAAGAAAGAACAACAGCGTATTGTCAGTATTGCTTTACAGACTAAATAATCTGGGGTTGGTGAGAGGAATCAGTGGGTGAAGTACTTTCTGTACAACACTGACTATTTTTGAGTTTGATCCAATGAACTCTCAGGAAATTGAGAAAACTGACTCTGAAAACTGTCCTCTGACCTCTCATGTACTCTCTGGCATGTATTCCTGCACTGCCATACATACACCATGCATGCAGACTCACACAACAAAATTTTAAATAAAGTCATTTTTTATGTTTTACAGTTTAACCTAACTATGTTTTATAATGACATCTTTTTAAAAAATTATACAATGTTTGGTTCATATTTATAATGCATTTAAGCAGATCACTTTTTCTATGGATGAGTATGATGCTAGGAACCTGTATACAGCATATGCTATCAGGATGATGAAACTTGTGTCTAGTAGTAATAACATTTTCGGTGCATAGAATACAGATTTGGCTAAAGCAAAGGAGCCATTGTGATTTTATAAGCCAAAAAGAAACCAGCTAGTGTTGCTGTGTGTGCTGTTGTGTTTTAGATAACTTATATAGTTTATGGGTAGTTCATATCAGCATCATACTGAAAAAAATTAACTGTGACATGTTGTTACTTCCTTATAAGATATTCACCAAGTGTGTTCAATTTGGTACATCTTAAAAGAAAGCCTGAATATTGACAAAATCACTGTGTATTCACCCTCAAGTTACAGCTCTCCATCTTCCCTAACCTTTAGCTCCTCTGTTTGGAACTGAGCCCTCTCTATTTGTAGTTGCTTACTTAAGCTAGAAGTCATGTCACCCATTTCAAGTCTGGACACAGTGACACACACCTCCAGTTCCAGCATGTGGGGTGGCAACTGCAGGAGCAGATGCTCCTCAGTGACGTGAGTTGGAGGATTCATGAGACCATGACTTTTTTTTTATTTGGTTTTACTGTTAGCCTTGACTATCGTAGAAATAGCTCTATAGACCAGGCTGGCCTTGAACTCACATAACTCTACCTGCCTCAGCCTCCCAAGTCATGTGCCACCACTGCCAGCCCAGACCATGTCTTAAAAACCAAACACCAAAAATTTTGAGGCAGACCGTCAGTGTGCTGAATCTATGCCTATCAATTTGATTTCTTCTCTTTCCGCATTAGTTGCTTAGATCCCGCATAGCCCACTTAAAGTTTCCTGTCCTTTGTTGTTGAAGCAGCTACTAGTACTAGCACCCCAAACTTTGCATCAATGTAGTAAAATGTCACTGAAAAACTTAAGATGGCTTTAAACTGGTGGTTCTCAACCTTCCCAATGCTGCGACCTGTTAGTACAGTTCCTCATGTTGTGATGGTGACCCCCAGCCATAGCATTATTTTTGTTGTTACTTCACTGTGTAACTATGTGATTTGTGACCCCTGTGAGAGGTCACAACCCCCAAGCTGAGAACCGCTGAGTTTACCCTGATGTCAGTGCATTTCTGTTGTTGGTTTATTGTTGCTCATGGGGTGTTGCTGTAGCAGTGCTTCCTCGGGGGGTTCGTGGGCTTGATGGGGCTCTGCAAACTTCTCACACCTCGGTTTTTTTTACAAAAGCATTTTACACGTGGGAGTGTTTTTCCTGCATTCGTATATGTTACCAGGTGCATGCAGTACCTGTAGAGGCACTAGATTTCCTGGAACTGGAGTCATGGATGGTGATGAGCTTCCATGTGGGTTCTGGGAACCAGTAGAGTGCTTAATAACTGAGCCATCCTTCCAGCCCATCATGCCCAGTTTTGATGTACTACTTTTTACTTTCATACATTGCTAACTGTTTTTTGTTTATAAGACAAGGTCTCACTAGGTAGATCAAGCCTCAACCTTATAGGGATCTACCTGTCTCTGCCTCCCAAGTGCTGGGATTAAAGGCGAGCACCACCATGCCAAGCTTACTGTTGACTATTTTCATCTTTCATTTTTTTCTTATTACATTTATATGTTTATAAGTGTGTGTGTGTGTGTGTGTGTGCGTGTGCGTGTGTGTGTGTGTGTGTGTGTGTGTGTGTGTGTGCGCGTGTGTGTGTGTGCGCGCGCGCATGGAGGTCAAAGGATAACTTGTAGAAGTTAGTTCTCTTCCTACCATGTGGGACCCGAGAATCAAACTCAAAATGTCAGGCTTGGTGGAAAGCACCTTTACCCAGTGAACCATTCTCTGGCCCTGTTTTCATTTCTTTAAAAAAAGAAGATGTCTACAAAACCTGAAGTGGTCTGAGCTTTTATCTTGTTTTGTCAGAGGCATATGCAGTCTGTTGTATCTGCAGTTTATATTTTCCCCTTTGGTTACCATAGTTTGGAAGATTTTCGTTATTAATCATTTTTCTTTTAATACATAAATTTGAAGAGATCCATACTAGCTATCTTGTCAACATTAAATAGCCAGTCCAAATAATTTGATAACATGTAAAGCTGTGCAATTTCAAGTTGACTGCTAAAAGTGGTTCACTGACCACAATTACTGCTTCCCCAAGTCCCAAGAATCCAGAAACCATAGGCTGAAAACCATTGGTCTAATCCCTTGTTTGCCTTACAATTTCATCTTCTTGGTATTAATTCTACAAACCAGCAGGGCTGTTTTGTCTTAGGCTCACTGATTAAATTTCACTGTCCTGGCCTTTTTTTTTTTTTTTTTTTTTTCTTTTCTTTTTTTGCTTCTACTTACGCTGTTATTCTATTTGCATGGAATTTTTCTCCAACTTCTTCCTATACCTTATTTAAACCATCTCAAATCAGAGTCACAGACTATTTCTGATTTTCCACACCCTGAAGTATTGACTCCTTTATCTACTCAAATTATAGTGTTGTTCTACCGTTTATATAGTAATTGAATGTCTTATAACATTCTTTATTGTTCTCTTAATTCTCTTATTATTTTTTAACATTCCACATGTCTTGTTTTCTCAACTAGATTATAAACTCCCTGAGGGCAGGTATGATTTTTTTTTCCATTTCTTTGTGTTTCTTCATTGCATTTAGCACAGTACTATATAGTCTGTAGACTTCAGTTTATTGATGTGGTTTGATTTTAAATATATTTAATTTTAGATATTACAAGTGAATGAGCATTTAAAATTAAAACTTAAACATCTCTTTGCTTTGTGTCATATTTGTATATTCAACTAATATCCAGTAATCTTTGGCAATTAATTGCTTTGGATTACTAACTTGGTGGGTTTCCCCATAACAGATTTTCAATCCCAATTGGGATAGTTAAAGGTAGTTTTCTTCCATAAAATTTGTTTTTATATGTGTGAAATAATCATATTAGCATGAATAAAATATTTGAAAGGTAAGTTACCACATGTAAGATGTATTACCAATCCAAACACAAATGAATGTGGAATTAATGCACATCATTGCTTTTCTCCTAGAATAGATAATTAAGCTGACTTAATACAGTTCTTCATAAAAATCAACCCAGTTCCTGTTTGTTGTAAAATTTTCATAAACAACTAAGTAATTAGTTGCATAAAATCCCTTGTAGTGATAACTTATAAATCATGGTACTTTTGAGACTTGCTTGTAGGTGTGTTTTTCATATTTCATGAACTGCTATATGCTGTAATTTCCTTGATTAACTTGTTTCGTTTATGTCTAGAAGCCACAGAAGAAGTGTCTTTGGACAGTCCAGAAAGGGAGCCTATCCTCTCCTCCGAGCCTTCGCCTGCAGTCACTCCTGTCACGCCCACTGCACTCACTGCTCCTAGAATCCAGTCAAAGAGCCTTTCTGCTCCCGTGATCTTTGATAGATCCAGGGAAGAGGTATGCAGACGGTTTTCTTAATCTAGGTTAATGTGGAAAGAATACACATCTTTGTTCTTTACCCAGCACTTCTCTCCTGTTCAATTATTCCTAATCAAAGCCTTTCAGACATTTTGGATGGTAAAACTCTAAGAAAAAGATGTGGTTCCACATGTCTGTAATTCAGTACTTGAGAGGCAGAGGCAGGTAGCTCTCTGTTTGTTAGAAGACAGCCTGGTTCTACAATTAAGTTCTAACCCAGTTAGGGTTACATAGTGTGAGACCTGGCATTAAACACACACACACACACACACACACACACACACACACACACACACATCCTTTTTGTTCTGGTTTGATTTGATTTTGAGACAGGGTCTTTTTGAGTCTGTAGCCCGTGCTGGCCTGAGACTCAGTATCCCGACTGGCTGAAAACTCAACAGTGCTCCTGGTCTAGCTTCTCTAAATAAATCTCCATCCCACCAGACCCTACCACTTAACCTTCTTAAATCAAAGAGTTTGAAGCTGGAGTGTAGCTCAGTGGTAGAGTGATTGCTTCATATGCTCAGGATCCTAGATTCTGTCCCCAGAGCTACCAAAAAAGAAGACTGTTAGTGATTAAATCGAGGTATTTGACATTTGTGGTCTTAGGATAATAGTGTATGCCTCTGAGGTTCCTTTGTTGAACAGGTGATGGGTGAAAGTACTTAAGTGGTGCTATAAGTGATTTTCTTTGACAGAGTGAGTACTATTTGGATAGTGAGTACTGTTGATACTTAAGATTGCTATCTAGCCCCTATTTATTTTTATAGCACTGAGGATTGGACCCAGGGGCTCTTGCATGAAAGGAAACTGGTTTACCTCTGAGCTGTATGCCCAGCCCAAGCCTGTCTTTATTTCTATTTGAATGAACTGCCTTAAGCTTTTAGTTTTTTGTTTTGTTTTGGTTTTTGGTTTTTTGGTTTTTTTAGCTGAGGATTGAACCCAGGGCCTTGTGCTTGCTAGGCAAGTGCTCTACCACTGAGCTAAATTCCCAACCCTTTTTTTAATTTTTTTTTAAAGAGGGCACCAGATCTCATTACAGATGGTTGTGAGCCACCATGTGGTTGCTGGGAATTGAACTCAGGACCTCTGGAAGAGCAGCCAGTGCTCCTAACCTCTGAGCCATCTCTCCAGCCCCTAGTTTGTTTTGTTTTGTTTTTTTAAAGAGGCACAGATCAGTTAAAGTTGCTTTCTCATGACCTGATACCGTTTCTACTTTATTATAAAGGATAGAATTATTAAAAATAAACCACACACACACACACACACACACACACACACACACACACACACCCCAAAACAAAACAAAAAAGAAAAGAAATGACACATTTGGAGAAGAAGAAAAAAAATCATGCTATGGAGATTATTTTAAATATAAAACATTTAAAAATTATTCAACTGGAAATTTATAACCAATGTAATTAAATAATGACTATACAAATGTGAATAACCTCCCCAAAGTAATACAAAGGGAAAGTCGTAAGATATAAATAAACGAGTACTGACACTGCATGATTCCATGAGATGAACACTAAAAACAGATAAAATTAGTGAACAGTATGTGCAGCGTTAAATATAGGGTAGCAGCTGCATTAGCAGGGTGAAGAGGCGTCTCTGGTAGGCAAGCTGGAAGTAGACTTGTTGCTTGCATCTCTCATTTGGGTGCTGCTTACAAAGGGGAGTTCACTTAACAGTTAGTACATCTTTCCAAATCACGGTGTCCAGGTAGAGAAGATTAGCTAATGTCTCTATAAAAACGTGACTTTGAAAAGAAAGATGGTTAGGAGATATGCTTTTGTTATAGCTTTATATTACTAATATTGCCTTGACATTTTGGAGATTTAATGCTCTGAGATTTCTTGTCCTTTGTTTTTTGCTTTTGTTCAGTGCTGTGAATAGAATCTAGGCCTTGTTTATGGTAGGCAGGCACACTACCTCTGAGTTAAGTTCCTGCTGACCTTTCTGCAAACTCTTTCTGTAGTAAAATATTTGAAATGCTTGGGTTTGTTTCTTTGTTTTGTTTTGTTTTTCAAGACAGTGTTTCTCTGTGGCGCTGGCTGTCCTGGAACTCACTATACAGACTAGGCTGGCCTTGAACTGAAAAATTCACCTGCCTCTGCCTCCTGAGACCTGGGATCAAAGGCATGGGACTGGCTGAAATGCTTGGTTATTTTGTTTGGTTTTTTGTTTGTAATTTAAAAAATTTATTTATTGTTATTTCGGTGTTTTGCCTGCATGTATGTGTGAGAGTGTCGTCCCCCCAGAACTGGCATTAAAGATAGTTGTGAGCCATCATGTGGGTGCTAGGAATTGAACTTGGGTCCTCTAGGAGAGCTGAGACACCTCTCCATCCCCAAATGCTTGTTTTTAAATAGCGCCTTCAAAAGGGTCTCTCTGTAGTCCCATCAAGTTATTTTTCCTACTTGTTGATTTTGAAAATTGAGTTTTACGGGCCTTTATTGTCTTCAAGGAAAAAAAAAAGGTGTTTTTTATTAGATAATTAGCAGAATCATTCTGTTAAAGTTGGTTTTAGATATAATTTCTACAAGTATTTAAGTTTCTACTCGTTCAAGTAATGAGTTCTTTTTAGTTATTCAGGACTGGAAATTACAGGGCAAGGGTGGGGCTGGGATAATGACTTAGTGGATAATGTGTGCGTGCGCGTGCGGTTCCAATACCTTAACTAACATAAATCCCAATGCTAGAGAGCCAGAAACTGGAACCCTAGACTAAGTTAACTAGGTAGACTAGTCAAATCTGTAGGGTAGGGAAACTAAATAAAAGTAAGGCATTAGCATTTATTACTCTAAATCTAAAGATTGCATTCATTAACTGAGTATAGTGGAGCACACTCTAATTCCAATACACAGGATGTAGAGGCAAAAGAACAAGAGAATCCATATTAAACAACAGCAACAGCAAAAAAGTCACAATAGTTAGAAAATCACACACACCCCTTTTTAAAAAGTTTTCTGTTATTTTTTTCTATACATACATATGAAGAGTTAAGACAAAATTTTCTGTTCTCTATATGATCTTTATTATTTGAGTGTTTTGTTTGTTTACAGTCAGCATATTTGTTTTTAAACTATTGTGATATGACCCTAGTAGACAGAAATAGTAAAAACTAGTCATTGGTACTGTAACAGTAATATAAGTTGGAATTTTATAATTTTGTGTGCTTTGAAAATTTCATACATGAGTACTGTGTTTTATGACTGTCCACTTGGTATTGGATCTCCCATTAGTGGGCTCATCCCTAGAGAACACAGATTCTCCCTCTCTGGGCAGCCAGTGATTATCTGTACCTTTCATCTAAAGGTAGGGATCTTGTGAAATTTCTCCCACCCACATTGGCATGTCAGCTGATATTATCATCTGCAGATCTTGTGGAGGCAATCATATTGCTGAGATTTCATGGGTGTGGCTTTCCTGTCATGCCTAAAGACAGTATCTAGCAGTGATCTTCTGGCTCTTAGAGTCTTTCTGCCCTCTTCCGTGATTTTCCTGAGTCTTAGATGTAGGGTTGCGTTGTAGATCTGTCCGTTGGTCTGGGCACAAGGCAGTCTCTCATTCTCTATATGTTGACTAGTTGTAGATCTCTGTAATAGGCTCCATCTTTTGCAAAAAGAAACTTCTTTGATGATGGGAAAGAGCTACACCTATTTGTGGGTATAAGGAGGAGTATTTAGAATACAATTGGACATTATATTGGTTTGGAGAAATGACAGTGGTAGGATCTCTTTAGAACAGAGAGAGCTGGCTAGAACTGCAGTACTAGGCATAAATTCCCTCCTGTTGACAGGGCCACGAATCTACTTAGACAGCTGCCGGTTACCTTCAAGAGAAATGGAATTTTTTAACACCAAAATATACTTTTATAGATTGAAGAAGAAGCAAATGGAGATATTTTTGATATAGAAATTGGTGTGTCAGATCCAGAAAAAGTTGGTGAGTCATTATTATTTTTTGTACTTCTTTTTGTTATTTTGATTGTTAGATCCTATAGTTTTCCACTTAAATATATGGTTATGGTGTTTTTTTCTTTTAATTTTTTTTTTCTGTTTTTTATTTTAAAGCATTTAGTTCAATTAATTTATTTTGGTGGTACTAAGAATTAAACCCAGGGTCTTACGTACACTAGGCAAGCAGTCTACCTTTTGCCGCCTCTAGCCCAAGCATTTGAATTGTAATAATACTCTTTGACTTTTTTTTCTTTATAGGTGATGGCATGAATGCTTACATGGCATATAGAGTAACAACAAAGGTGAGCTTTTTGCTTTTTTAATGAAGTGAATCACTCTGTGTAGTAGAGAGGATGTGAGTATAAGAACAGCATATGCAGGAAGTAAACTAATGTAGACTTGAAGGTTAGGCATAGCCAGAGTAGTTCTAAGGTGAAACATAGGTGGGGGAATGATGAGTAGGAATGGCAAGGAGCAGCAGGATGCTTTTTTCAGGCAAAAAGATTTGCTGTGTAAGAGCCCAGCGTCAAGCCTTTGTGTTTTCTAGAGTCTTGTCTGTAAGTGACTTGTGACTGGATTCACCTCATGTGTTTTGAGCGGCCACAATAAGGAGTTTTGATCTTATCCTTAGCATGCAGGAGAGCTGTTAGGTTCAGTCACAAGCATGGCACTGTTAGATTTTTGTTAGGACGGTTGTCTTAACTCAGGGTGAACTGGGAGGATCCAAGTACAGGTCAAGATTTCTAGTTAAAAGACCACTGCAGTTATTAAAGGATTAAATCTTGGAACAGAAGGCGGTCTATCATGATGATCTTAACTTTATACTGGGGTGTAGCTCAGTTGGTGAGAGTGCTTGCCTAACATGCATGAAGTCCTGGATTCACTCTCCAGTATACAGAAAATCAGGGGAAGTCGTGCACACCTGTGACTTCAACACTCAGGAGGTAGGTAGGGACAGGACGAGCAGAAAGAAGTTCATAGTGAGTTCTAAGCCAGCTTGAGACACACAAACAAATGCACCTAGGGAGGGCATTGGCACTTGGTACTGAAGAAACAGTTTTGAAAGTAATCAAAATAAATGTTTGTTTTTAATTATGTAGGTAGGAGAATCAATAATGTTGGAATATAAGCAGTAGGGAAGATAGTTATTTATGATACAGGAGCTTTGTGGCTGGAGAAAGACAGACAAGATGGGGAGGGACACAGTGAGGTGGGGTGAGTTTTGCTTATTGGCTCTGTTTCGAGCACCTGGGACTAGCAGGAAACAGGAGAGGAAAGTGCTGTCCTTCCGAGACTCTTACTCTAGCAGGGACAATTCAGTGAGTTTAAGCTCAGTGAGATCTGTGTGGAGCTCCTTTTGGGAGGTCTGAGCCATGGGTAAATATTGAAGAATCAGTAGCCTGTGCATCATGAGTTCAAAGCTAACCTAGGTGCTGTATATCAAGACTTGTCTGATTCAAAACCACAAAAGGGTGAAATTAATAGCAAAAATATGGTAGAGAAGGTATTATAGGTTAACCATGGAATAAAGCAAGTGTTTTCTAGCCTCTTACATTAATTAAAAAAAAAAGTGTTGGCCGGGCAGTGGTGGCGCACGCCTTTAATCCCAGCACTCAGGAGGCAGAGGCAGGAGGATCTCTGTGAGTTCGAGGCCAGCCTGGGCTACCAAGTGAGTTCCAGGAAAGGCACAAAGCTACACAGAGAAACCCTGTCTCGAAAAACCAAAAAACTGTCTAAGGCCCTAAATTTTAGTTTAGTTGTTGTTATTGTCTTTATCTATATATAAGCCACACTAAGTATTCTGCATTTATTTGCAAAATAGAGCAGACTATACCTGCAGTTGTGTGCAGCATTAATTTGTAAATGATAGCTTTCTATTAACAATGTGAAATACTTCTTCTTCATTTGTAGACTTCTCTTTCCATGTTCAGTAAGAGTGAGTTTTCAGTCAAAAGAAGATTCAGTGACTTTCTTGGTTTGCATAGCAAATTAGCAAGTAAATATTTACATGTTGGTTACATTGTGCCACCAGCTCCAGAAAAGAGTATAGTAGGTAAGCATATGTCAGATATTACTTTTCACCATTCCTAATTCAATTTTAGCTGTTCTGGTTTATGTGTCCCTTAATCATCCCCAATCAGGGCTCCTGTCTAGAGGTGCAGGTTTATATGTGCTGCAATGATCTTGTGCATCCTTGAAGAATGTATGGGTCATAGTTTTAGTTCCTAACGTACAAATATCTGGTTGTTGAAAATTGATCAAATGAAGGAGGTTAGAAACTAACTTTCTAAGGTCATTAGAATACCAATTTATGGCTGGGCGGTAGTGGAGCACGCCTTTAATCCCAGCACTCAGGTGGCAGAGGCAGGAGGTCTCTGTGAGTTGGAGGCCAGCCTGGGCTACCAAGTGAGTTCCAGGAAAGGCGCAAAGCTACACAGAGAAACCTTGTCTCGAAAAACCAAAAAAAGGATACCAATTTACTGAGTCCTTTTCTGGTGATACTTAATGTTGCTAAAGTGTTAATGTTTTCTCCAAGAGCTAGGTGCTATTTGGTGCTCAGCTATATATTGTCCAAAGAGAAGTTCAATTTAGCTTTGCTCATTAAGAGCTATTTGAATTATCTTAGCTTATTGAGTTCCCAGCCAAGCTTAGTGAGATCCTGCCTGAACTAAAACAAAAAACATTTCTACTGTGATCAGCAGTAAGGGCTTAGTTACCAAATTCAGAACATTTCAAAAGAATCAGAAAGCCTTGATTATCTTTATTATAAAACTTTAGCTACTTTAATTCCTGTTGAGGGGATGTCACTCTTCCCACCACATGCATTTGGAGGTCAGGACAGTGCAGGGAAGTTGGTGCTCTCCTTTCACGTGGATACCTGGGACTGAACTCAGGTTAGTCAGGTTTGGCAGCAAGCATCTTCATATACTCTGCCATCTCACTGGCCCCCATTATTCTACTTTAAGACTTATATCTTAAAATTTGTAGGTTATTACCAGTCTGTTTAAGTCCTGGGGTTTTTGTTTGTTTGTTTGTTTTTTGCTTTTTTGCTTGTTTTGTTTTGTTTTTGTTTTTCGAGACAGGGTTTCTCTGTAGCTTTGTAGCCTTTCCTGGAACTCAATTTTTAGACCATGCTGGCCTTGAACTCACAGAGATCCGCTTGCCTCTGCCTCCGGAGTGCTGGGATTAAAGGCATATGCCACCACCACCCAGCTAAGTCCTGGATTTTTAATGGACCCATTTTAATTTTCTTTACACTCAAAATTATTACTCTGAAATATATTTAAAATGAATTTTGTTGACCATTAATTTTATTAAGTATTTGGCCTAAAATCATTTTATAATTTATAATTTTGAAATTTGATGTGTTCAAATGAATTTGTTATTTGTTATATCTTTTTCTTGATACTTAAATAGAAAACTTTCTGGGCTAAGTTTTTGGTTTTTTTGTTGTTGTTGTTGTTTCAAGATAGGATCTTACTGTGTAGCTCTGGCTGTCTTGGAACTCTGTAGACCAGGCTGGCCTCAAACCCACAGATTCTCATCTCCTCTCCTCTTATCCCGTCCCTTCTCTTCCCCAACCCCTCTTGGAAAAACAAAACAAAAAAATAAAGGCAAAAACAACAGAACTGGTCATGACAAATAAGAACAGGCTAGTTCTGAAGCAGGGAAAAACATTTAGCAAATTCATCAGTTACATTTAACACACTTTATCATAAAGACCTCTATTGACATTCAGTGACTGTAGTTTTTTAAACTCATTTTACGTGTTGAAATGTAGGAATGGGGCCTGAGGAGATGACTCAGCAAAGTGCTTGCTGCTTTTACAAAGAACTGGAGTTTGCTTCCAGAGGACGTGCTGTCCTCACCTGGTCTCTGCAGCACCTATCTGCATATCTATGTAATGAAATACACACATGCACAGAAGTAAATACTGACATTCTAAAAAGAAATGTAGGGAAAAAATTAGGCTGAGGATTTAGGTCAGGTCTAGGGAGAAAATAGTCTTGAAATATCAAAACATTTGTGTTTTTAAAATGTGAAATACCACAAATAATGAAATTTCTATGTAAACTTTTGTATAAACTTACTGTATAAATTCAAAACCCACAAATAGAGCTCAAGTTATACTTTATATACATGTTACTGTCATAGATATTTATTCATTAGAGATATTAATGTATCATGGGATGTAATTCTACAAAATGGGTTTCTCTTTACATAAGATCCCAAATGCCAACATAGGGACATTACTATAAAGTTAAGAGTATATTTTGATTATGAAGATATTATGATGACCTGTTTCATAATCTAAAATTCTTACAAATTTCATCCAACTTCTTCAAAGGTATGACCAAGGTCAAAGTAGGTAAAGAAGACTCATCGTCCACTGAGTTTGTAGAAAAACGAAGAGCAGCCCTGGAGAGGTAATTTCAAGTCATAGTACCACTGTTACCATGCTATCATTAGTCCTCAGCTTTGTAGACTAGTAGCATGACACCTGCGTCTATACCACCTCATAAGCAGGAAATTGATGTTAGGATTACATCGTAATCACCAAGAGCACTGAACAATGCTGTAGTTGTAAGAGGGAAACATACATGGAAATTGTTGTGCTTGCCGGAACACTTGATAAGTGTCTGGAGAAGCCGTGTGTGGTGTACACTCCTGCAATCCCAGTGTTCAATAAACTGGCAGAAGGACTTTTAGCCCAGGCATGTCCTGGGCTACATAGAAAGACCCAGTCTGGCCAGGCAGTGGCGGCGGTGCACGCCTTTAATCCTAGCACTTGGGAGGCAGAGCCAGGCAGATCTCTGTGAGTTCAAGAGCAGCCTGGTCTACAGAGTGAGTTCCAGGACAGGCCCCAAAACTACACAGAGAAACCCTGTCTCAAAAAAACCAAAAAAGAAAAAAAAAAAGAAGGAAAGAAAAGAAAAAGAAAGAAGACCCAGTCTCAAAAGACAAACAGAAACAGGGAGAAGACTGGTCCTCCATGGAGAAATGCTTATAGAACATTTCTGGGGCCTTGAACCATACTCTTCTTCCCAAATACAGCAAATATAAATTATTTAGATTCTTAGAAAGTTATTCCATATTTATCTACTATTTTAATTATGCCATACTTATTATCTTACCTAATAATTTAGTTTTAGTTTGTCTAAATCGATTTTTTTAACTTAGAATTATTTTAATGTATATGAGTGTTTTGCCTGATTGTAAGTATAGGCACCACATGCAAGCTTGGTGCCAGTGGAGTTCAGAAGAGTGGGTTGGATCTCCTGGAGCTGGAGTTACAGATGGTTGTGAACCACCATGTGGGTGCTGGGAACCAGACCTGGATCCTCTCCAAGACCAGCTGTTGATAATTACTGAGCCTTCCCTCCAGCCCTAAGTTAATTTTTTTGTTTGACTATTTTTGGTATAAGCACTGTTGAACAGTAAAAACTGCATGTCTGTGCCTTGTCCGGACAGGGCTCCAAAATGTAGTTAGATGTTGCTCCGGTCCCACCCAGCCCAGCAGTCCCTAGCATCTTGCTGCTCCTTGCACGGTGGTTTGTGTCTCTCTCACCCAGCACTTCTCTCTGTATCTCTGCTTGGATTTCCTGCCAGGCTGTAAGCTTTCTTGCCATAGGCCAAAACAGCTTTATTTACTAGCCAATGGGAGCAGCATATATTCACAGCATACAGAAAGACATCCCACAGCAGAGAGATAATAGCTCAAAGGTTAAGAGTATTTGCTGCCCTTGCAGAGGGTGTTGGTTTATTCCCAATACCCACATGGTGGCTCCCAACTGCCTCTGAGTCCAGCTTTAGCCTCCATGGGCACCAGCCATGTATGTGGCACATGTAGGTAGGCATTAACAGATAAAATAGATAATTTTTAAAAATGAACAAAACCCTTTTATTCTATTTCTGGAAAGTGCTTTTCCCTGAGATAAGGTCTCATATGTATACCTAGTCTAGAACTTGCAATGTAGACCAGTATGGCTCCAAACTCAGAGAGATTCGCCTGCCCTCTGTCTCTGCCTCCCAAATTCTGGGATTAAGCTGTGTGTGTACCACCATGCCTTATCAGTTTGTGTAAAATTCTAGATAAATAGTGATTGCAGACTAATAAGAGATAGATTGAAGATTTTTTTGCCTAGTTACTTTATTCTTTTATTGAAACACAATTTAAAATTGTGCTAACATTGGATCAATCCAACTCTTAAATATAGGTATCTTCAAAGAACAGTAAAGCATCCAACCTTGCTTCAGGATCCCGACTTAAGACAGTTCTTGGAGAGCTCAGAGGTATTTCTACTTTAAGTTGTCTCACTTGCATTTGTTATAATTAATATAAGGTTAGTCAGTAAATAATTAGTTCAGTGAACACAGTAAGACCATGTTTGGGGACTTTGGATTTTGCTTAATTAAATTATGAAATGCCGCCTTTTAGTGATAGAGGTTGATCAGTTCCTCTTTTGAAAAATGTAAACTGGATTTAATCAAGTAGATTCTAAATAATTCCACTGTCACTGCCTTAATTGTTACTGCTTGAGATTTTAAAAAAACTTTGCTTGAGTCTCAGAATTTTCTAGAAGCTCACAAGCATAGTCCTCGCAGCATGGGGGACTTTTCTCAGGAGCGTCTTTGCTCACAGCAGCTTGTTGGTGCTTGCAGACAGGTGGCCAGCATTAGAGCCTGGCAATTTCTTAATGCATTTTGACAAACAGCGTTTGTTCTATCTAAATGTAAACGTGCAGAAGGAAAGCAAATGGAAAGTCTATTTTTTAAGTTTTCCTTTGAGAATGTACAAGTAGTGCATTTGAGAAATTAGATCTCACTGTTGAAATGTATGAGGGTGAAGAAAATACAGCCTCTTTTCTCTTTTCTTCTCTCTCTTTTCTTTATTTTGGGAGGGGGATCCCTTTTGTGCCCAGTTAAATCTCTAGGCTTTTAACCGGTTTGTTTGCCCTTATTTGTCATTCAATTCCAGCTGCCGAGAGCAGTTAATACACAGGCTCTGAGTGGGGCAGGAATATTGAGGATGGTGAACAAGGCTGCCGACGCTGTCAACAAAATGACAATCAAGATGAATGAATCGGATGCAGTAAGAGCTGATTTTTCGACTTGAATAATGAAATGAATTAATGAGCCCAACAATTGCATTTTAAAGCTGTACAAGCAGAAAATAGGATATTAATTTGCTTATTGAGTTCAGTTCTCAACTACATCAGTTGACCACCATGGTTATATACAGCTAATTTGCTGTTCTAACACAAGGAAGGTAGCTTGCTATTGGTAACCTAATTTACAATGGTTCATTCGTCCTAAATTAGCTCCGTTTTTCATTTTTTTTTCTTAGTGGTTTGAAGAAAAGCAGCAACAATTTGAGAATCTTGACCAGCAACTTCGGAAACTTCATGCTAGTGTTGAAGCCTTGGTCTGTCATAGAAAAGGTTTGTTTGCCTTGTTAAAGTGAATACTCTTTATGTGATTATGGGGAGGAGAAAACGGTGGTTTCAGAGCCTTTTTGTGCTGGGTGTGGGGCACTTAGGAGACGGAAGCAGAATTGCCGTGAGTTTGAAGCTAACCCAGCGTACGTAGTGAGACTATCAGGACAGAAAAGGAGAGTAGTTTGTTTCAATACTGTTCAAAACTTCTGCTGTAGTTTGATCTAACTGCGTTTAAAATTAGAAAAATCAAAGGCTTATAAAACGTTTAATTTAAAATTATTACTCATTTGATTAACTCTTGATATATAACATTTATAGTTTAATAGATCAGAATGTCTTATTAGTAACTGATCATAATATAAATTTGAGATGCTAAAGTTTGTATTTATTGGGCTCAGATTATGGCTCAGTGGTGGAGCGCTTGTTTAGCATTCACGAGACCTGAGTTCAATTCTCTGACCCATGGTGAGGAAGACTAAATATTGATATTTACAGATTTCCCTCAAAGTATTTGTATCGTGTCTCTATTTCTTGAAAAACTGCATGAATTATTTTGCTTATGTTTCCATAATATTTAGGGGATATCTCTTACTTGGTAGTACTTATTGAAGGCCCTGGGCTTGAGCTCCATCATATAAGCCAGGCAGTCAGGAGTTGAGAGCCAGCCTGGGCTAGAGACAGAAAAAAATTAGGAAGTCCAAACCATGATATTTAAAACTAGGTTTTAGGGAGTAAAAAGTTGATAGAAATTTTTAATTTTAATTTTTTTAATCCACAAGGTTCTTGGGTTGGATTTTTGTTTGGTATTTTTAGTTGAAGACTATTAATAATGGTTTTCTAAGTTACTATGTTGCATAATATTTAATAGATTTCATTAAGGTAGCAGTAATAAAACTAATTACTTATGATAAATATTTTTTAAAGATTTATTTATTTTTATTTCATGTGTGTTGGTGTTTTGCCTGCATACATATTTGTGCTAGATCCCCTGGAACTGGAGTTACAGACAGTTATGAGCTGCCATGTGGGTGTTGGGAATTGAACCTGGGTCCTCTGGAAGAGCAGCCAGTGCTCTTAACTGATGAGCCATTTCTCCAGCCCTAGAATGATAATTATTTCTATCTTAATAGTTGTAGCTTAACTTTGCATTATATACAAATAATTTGTAAATATACAACCTGGCTGTCCTGGCACTCACTCTGTAGACCAGGCTGGCCTTGAACTCACAGAGATCTGCCTGCCTCTGCCTCCTGAGTGCTGGGATTAAAGGTGTGTGCCACCACTGCCCAGCATTTTTTCTCTTTTTTTTTTTCTTTTAATTTGATATAAATTGTATCTATAAGTTTACCTTGTTTGTTTTTCTTTCTGAGTAGATAAGATTCTCATTAAAAATTGACATGTTTAAATGCCAAAGAGTAGTATAAATTAATTGTTGATCTTATTATCCTTAATTATAAGTACTTGTGTGTGCTGGTGTGTGGGTTTACAAACTTAGGTCCTCCAGGACAGCAGTACAAACTCTTAACCTTGGAGCCATCTCTTCAGCTCCTTTCATTTTTATCTTCACACTTCTTCTAGAAACACACTTAGCTCTTTAACAGAATGCAGAAGAGAGTAAATGAGCACTTTGGGGTGAAAAAGGGAAGGCAGGGTACTGAATTATTTAGACACAGTTCACCATCTGAAAGCATAGCTGTGGTTCTGTTTTGGAGGGTTGTGGGGCTGCAGCTGCTCCTCCAGATGGCACTGATGCTTCTACTAGCATCTAGGCCCAAGGCATTTTATTGGCTGTTTCATAGTAATTTAAAATTTACTAAATTCACGAATAAATACCATTTAGAGAGAATATTAAAATTTTACTAATACATACTAAATGCTTTTTTATTTCAGAACTTTCAGCCAACACGGCTGCCTTTGCTAAGAGTGCTGCCATGCTAGGTAATTCTGAGGACCACACTGCCCTGTCTAGAGCCTTGTCTCAGCTTGCAGAGGTTGAGGAGAAGATAGACCAGTTACATCAAGAACAAGCTTTTGCCGACTTTTACATGTTCTCAGAACTTCTTAGTGACTACATTCGGCTCATTGCTGCAGTGAAAGTAAGCCCTATTCTACAAGCTTCTTACATTCTTTTACTTAAACCATTTTCTTTAAAAATAATTTAGACTAGACGCAATACGAATTGTCTATAATACTACCACCTGGGTAGCAGATGCAGGAGGATCACATGTTCAGAGCCATCCTGGTCTACATAGTAAATTCTAGGCCGATCTGGATTATACAGCAAGTGCATGTGTGTGTGTGCACACATGCTCGAGCAAATACACACACAAGCTCATTTGGTTTTCTACTAGATATACATTTAAGTGCAAATCCTGTACTGCACTACTAACTTCAAAATGAGTACTTGTAACTTACTAATTTCTTCTTATGACATGGATAGTACATACAGTAAAACAGTTTTTAAGTCTAAGGATAGCTGGAGAGATGGCTTAGCAGTTTTGAGCACTGGCTGCTCTTCCAGAGGACCTGTATGCCATTCCCAGCACCACATGGCAGCTCCCGCCTGTCTGTAACTCCAGTTCCAAGGTTTCTGACACCCTTACACAGACATACGTGCAGGCAAAACTCCAATGCACATTGGAAAAAGAAAACTAGGGCTGGAGAAAGGGTAGCCTCAACCAAAAAATGTAAGAAGTCTAAGGAATGCCAAATATACTGAAAACAGTATACATTTATTTACATATTAATATTCAAATTTGTGACTATTTGCATGTATTTGCTTATTCTAGCAGTAACTGAAGCTGCCTACCAGGTTTGTTCTCATAAGAAGTAGGATAAAAAAGCCAGGCAGTGGTGAGACCTTTAATCAGAGGCAGGGGGATCTCCGTGAGTTCAAGGCCAGTTTGGTCTACAAAGCCAGAACTGTCTTGAGAGCTTACAAAAAAGAAATAGGATAAAGTAGGCATGGTTATTGTCTTAATGGTTCAGAAGGTCTTTAGCATGAATGTGGACACTAAAAGGATTTTCTGTCTCTGTACTCAAATATGTACATGTATTTATAGATGAAGTGAGACTAAATTAGACCATAGATTATATTATGTAATGATATTACATTTTAAAGAAACTTATTTCTAAATAGTTGCAGAAGGAATCTAGTTAAAAATTGCTGTTGTGCAAATACCTTCAGTATTCATACTCTCATACTGAGTTATCAGTTTGTCAACATTTTTCAGAAGATATTTTGTGATGTTACAGTGTCTTTGAGTTACTGTTATGGTTAAAAGTCATAATGAGGGAAACCCTCTGCTTTACCTTGAATTCAAACATTTTAGAAAGCTAATGAGACCATCTTCTTTCCTTTCTTGTGCAAACTAGTATTCATTTATGGAGAAAACACTGCCTATTTATTGATATTTTATGAGCTATCTATCTCTAGAGAATTCAGCACCTCCAAATGCTGCTTTCTTAGGGCTGACAAAAATTACCAACTTTATATACTCTTTTATATAACTCCTTATGCTTCTGGTGAGTTTTTTCTTTTGTTTAGAGCTGTTACAGTTTTAGTGCATTCTTTATTGTATTAGACAGCTTTTATTTTTATTTTATCTTTTAAATTTTATTTTTATTTAACTTTATTTTATGTGTATTGATGTGAAGATGTCAGATCTCCTGGAAATGGAGTTACAGACAGTTGTGAGGTGCCATGCTGGTGCTGGGAATTGAACCTGGGTCCTCTGGAAGAGCTGCAAGTGCTCTCAACTGCTGAGCCATCTCTCCAGCCCAGCAGCTTTTATTTTTAACCTCATCTTGGCCTGGTTTTCAAGACCTGGTATCTTTTTATTCTTGTTTTTTGAGAGTATTGTGTTGCCAAGGCTGGCCTTGAACCCCTGATCTTCTGACTCAACCTCCCATTTGCCTAGATTACAAGCATGTACCACCAGATGGTGATTCCTATTTCTGTCTAATCATCTGTTGATTGTTCTAGAGAGATGTGAGAGCTGTTATTTCAAACAAACAAACACAAAAATAGGAGCTGGAGAGATGGTTCTCAATGAACAACAGTACTTGTGGAAGAACTGAGTTCAGTGCCTAGCACCTATACTGCATGGCTCACAGTTGCCTGGCTTGCACCCAGCCTCTGGGGATCAGATGCCCTCTTCTGGCCTCCACAGAAGCTCCTACACATGTTCTACATATACAGAAGTAATAATCTGTCTTTAAAAACAAAACAAGGGGCTGGAGAAATGGCTCAGAGGTTAAGAGCACTGACTCTTCCTCCAGAGGTCAATTCCCAGCAACCACATGGTGGCTCAGCACCATCTGTAATGAGATCTGGTGCCCTCTTCTGGCCTGCAAGCATGCATGTAGACAGAACACTGTATACATAATAAATAAATAAATCTTAAAAAACAAAACCAAACAAAACTGCTTAAGAAAAGACACCCCTGGGTCAGAGGAGAAATTGACGGTGTCTTTGAGGCCATGCTGAGAAGAGCTTCCCAGGGAAAGGCTCCATGGCAGGCTAGGCCTGCTGACTAGTCAGTGACTGACAGGGCAGTCCTGTGCTGACCCTCAAGACAAAGCGTTCTTCCCACACCAGATCTTCTGTTAGGGTCCTACAGTCTTTGAAACTAGTTATGTCCATGTTTTCCAAAGGTTCTTGGAGAATACTGGCATCAAAAGATGTGCCTCAGTCAGCTAAGCTTGGGAAGAGTTATTTAACTCTGTTTAATCCGGAGGCACCTAAATTTATATGAAAACAATTCTTTTTTCATACAAAATTCTTTTCCACTTAATGTATCAAAGGTGTGTTGAGAAATGGTGCAGAAGGATGGACTATAGAGTCACAGAGCTGTGGTCAGGTTCTGTGAAGGCAGACAGACAGAGCTCTTCAGATCTGCTGCCACCAAAACACTGGTCAGCACAGCTGCCTGGCACAAAGGAGGGGTCCTGAGATAGTAACAGGACAGCCCAGACAGCCCAAAGGGCACATTTCATCTCTCCACAGCCAAGACCTCCAGTTTCTCTGACAGCAGTTTGACTGTCTTAAGAGTCCTGTGTGTCTTCATGAAAGACTAGCTGCACGTGGACGTGAAGATGATCTCTGTTCCCGTCCCTACTTGTTTTGTCCTTTTTCAGCACGTACCACAGACCCCTCCCTCCCTTTCTCAAGAGGAAGCACACTGTTCTTGGCCTGCATCTTACACTCAATCCGTTTTAGAGCTATCTCCAGATCACCATTCATACATATGTCACTTTATTGATTTATTTTTGGTTTGTTTTTTGGGGTTTTTTTGTTTTTGTTTTTGTTTTTGTTTTTTTTTTATTTGAGACAGGGTTCCTCTGTAGCTTTGGAGCCTGTCCTGGACTAGCTCTGTAGACCAGGCTGGTCTCGAACTCACAGAGATCCACCTGCCTCTGCCTCCCAAGTGCTGGGATTAGAGGCGTGCGCCGCTGCTGCCGCCGCCACCACCACTGCCACCACCACCCGGCTATTTTTGGTTTTTAAGGTAGGGTTTCATATACCTCAGGCTGGCCTAGAAACCATATGATTAAGGATGACTTTGAACTTGAAAGTTTTATAAGGTATTTTGACAATAGCTGTTTTGACAAAAAAAATCCCTAGAAGTAGAATTATTGACCAACGGTTTTATACATAGAGATATGAAACTCAGTTTTATTGTATACAACTACCACATATTCCTTTTGTCTGCCTCCTAATGGCATTTCTGTTTACAGTCAGGTCGCTATCTTCCTCCCTCCCCTTTCTTTGTGTTTCTTTCTTTTTTTTTTTTTTAAGATCTATTAATTTTATGTGTATGAGTGTTTTGCTCAAATGTATTCATGTTTACCAGGTGTCTATATGGTCAGAAGAGGGTATTAAATCCCCTGGAACTGGAGTAGTGGACTGTTGTGAACCACTATGTGGGTTCTGGGAACCAAACCCAGGTCCTCTGAAAGAGCAGCAAATTCTCTTAAACATTGAGCCAACTCCCCAGCTCTTTTTCTTTAATTTCGATTTTGCTTTTGTTTGTTTTGATACAAGGTCTCACTATGTAGTTCTGGTTGTCCTAGAACTCTCTATGTAGAGAGAGCAGGCTGGCCTTGAAATTCATAGCAGTCCGCCTGCCTCTGCCTCCCAAGGTGTGTCCCACCATGCCTAGCTGCTGCTACTTCTTTTTTTGTTTTTTTCTTTAAAAACAAATATTTATAAGGGTTGGGGATTTAGCTCAGTGGTAGGGTGTTTACCTAGCAAGCACAAGGCCCTGGGTTCAATCCTCAGCTCAAAAAAAAAAAAAACAAAAAAACAAAAAAACAAAAACCAATAGTATTTATAGTACTTCAAATCAACCCCAGGTCCTTCTACCACAGAGCCATACCTAGCCCTATGCCATTTCTTTCTTTTTCTTTGAATTAATTGTTAATTTCTTTTTACATAGTTCCTTTAAAAAAAAAAAACAAAACATGCCTGTCTCTAATACCTACTTGATATTAACTGGCCTTTTGTTTTATTCCTGTCAAGATGGCATGAATATGATCATAATTTGAATTTAGGAATACTTTGAGGATGATTAGCACATACTACAGAGGTACACTGCACAAAAGAGGAGCTTCCTAGATGCAAGGTCAGGCTTGAACTAAGTAAGATTTGTACTTCTTTTTGTTTTGTGTGTTTTTAGAGACAGGGTTTCTCTGTGTAGTTTTGGAGCCTGTCCTGGATCTCGCTCTGTAGACCAGGCTGGCCTCAAATTCACAGAGATCCGCCTGCCTCTGCCTCCTGAACACTGGGATTAAAGGTGTGCGCCACCACCGCCCGGCAGATTTGTGCTTCCTTCGGGTCCAGTTCCTGATATTCCACTTTTGTTTTGTTTTTCTGAGGCAGGATCTAGGCCAAGGTAGCCTTGGACTCGTGACTCTCTCACCTCTGCCTCCCAGTTAGTTATTGGGATTACAGGCATGAACCATAAGACCCAGCTATTTGCTGCTCCAGCTTCTTCTTCTCTCCTTTCTTCCTCCTCCTCCTCCTCCTCCTTCTTCTTCTTTTTTTCCCTTCATGACAGGATTTCTCTGTGTAACACTCCTGGCTGTCCTGGAACTCTATTTGTAGACCAGGCTGGCCTCGAACTCACAGAGATCTGCCTGCCTCTGCCTCCTAAGTGCTGGGGCTAAAGGTGGGTGCTTTTACTGCTTCTTGACTAAAATATGTTTTAAAATTGAACTGTCTCTGGTGTAGTGCCTTTTAATTTACCTAGTTTGTTAATAATTTGCTCGTTTACTGAGTTAGTAAATATTTAACGTAATGTTAACATACATTCAATATCAAGATAGAAAAAACTTCATGCCGGGCGGTGGTGGCGCATGCCTGTAATCCCAGCACTCAGGAAGCAGAGTTAGGTGGATCTCTGTGAGTTCGAGGCTAGCCTGGTCTACAGAGCTAGTCCAGGACAGGCTCCAAAGCTACAGAGAAACCCTGTCTCGAAAAATCAAAAAAAGAAAAAAGAAAAAGAAAAAAGAAAAAACGTGATAGTGTGTTTTCCCATCCTGTCCTGTGCTGTGTCGTCCCATTTCTTTTTGTCCACGTTCTTCTTGCTCTCCTGTGTCTGTGTCTCACTTACTTCTTCATTCCCTTGATCGAACTCTGACAGACCCCTTGAAAAGAAGCGTGGATTAGGTGACTTGTTCTGGTAGAGTCTCTGTCAGTTTCTTCATTTAATTCTGCTGCTGGTTTGTTCTTTGGCCCTTTACACCATGCACAGGACTCACCTCTTCCCCATTTTTTTAGGCCTTTACTTTTTTGTTTATTGTTTGCTTTTTTCTATTAGAGTCATCTATGACATTAGTACTTCACTTCCTGTTACTTGGGGTTCCCCTCTTTTTTTCTTCGCCCCCCCACCCCGTGTGTGTGTGTGTGTGTGTGTGTGTGTGTGTGTGTGTGTGTGTGTTTAAGACTATGTCTCACTGTGTAGCCCTGGCTTGCTCAGAACTCTCCACATAAACAAAGCTGGTCTCAGACTTAGCAACAGTCCTTCTGCCTCTGCCGCATGGTAATGGGATTACAGGGGTAGGCCTGGCCTAGCCTGGCCCATTTTATATTTTTAATTTCTGTCTTTCCAACATTTAAATCTGTTTTGTATATTGTTCAGTAGAAGAACTTGTAATTTTTTTTTTCATTAAATACATCTTTATTTAGACTGTCCAACTCTTTTACATCTTATTGCGAGCCTAACATCCTAAAAGCTAGTGAAAATGCCATTGGCGAGCATAGTTTCATTGTCTCTAAATGTTGCGATCACATTTTAAATAGTTGACGTCATAGATTTCAGTATTATACTTGCTGTAGTGAGAGTATTTTTACACTGTTGCTTAATATCCTTATGTCGTCCACTTAGGGTGTATTTGACCACAGGATGAAATGCTGGCAGAAATGGGAAGATGCTCAAATTACTTTGCTCAAAAAACGTGAAACTGAGGCAAAAATGATGGTTGCTAATAAACCAGATAAAATTCAACAAGCTAAAAATGAAATAAGAGAGGTAATAAATGATACTTTCTTTACTCAGATTTTTCATGTCATTCATATATGCATAATTTTTCATATTTTTTTCTGAATCATTCAGCACTTAGCTACTTCTCCATATTTTTTATGTATTAATTATGTGGGTTAGTTAGAAGTATTTAACATTTTTATCATCATTGAAGTCTCGAGGGACCTTTCTTACCTCACATGCTTATGAAATGTATAAAGAAGCATGCAAGGAAGCGATCTAAAGTTAACCTTTGTATTTTGACATTTCTTTTCAAATTGTTTTGATTTCAGATGGTTACTCATTTTGTGTCTAAAAATGGTTTTAAAGGTAGACCTACCCACGTTTAGTTCTCTGGGCAATATTAACCCCCATATATATGTATTATATATGGTATTTTAATAAATTTGTATAAGTTTATTATAATTTATACACTTTTTTTGCCATGCTTCAATAAGGAAATTGAAGAGGTAGGACAACCTTTATATTACTACAAATAAGTACACCTGCTCTTGGCAGAATATGGACCAGTGGTTTGGTTACATAGTGGGGAAATACCATTTCATTGCTTAAATCTTTATTTTAGCTGTTTCATTGGTCACTAGTCACATTTTGTTGTTACCATACTGAATTTAATGATTATTGATGAGTCTTCATTAGACAATAAATAGTTCCTCTTTTTAAAAATTTTAGTCATTTTACCATTACAAAATGTTTTTAAAGTGTTTATCATATGTTGAAGTATTTCCATGACCATATGAATTGTGATAAACATGTATTACTGGAATTAATATTGTTGGTATATTTAAAAATTTGTAAAAATTGAACTACAGGACTTTTATTTGATAGTGAACTTTATACTCAAAATCCCTCCAGGTGTGTCTAATGGGCATTGGGAAGGTGGCTCTTTTCATTTGTTGGTTTTGAGATGGGATCTAGCCGTATGAGATGGGATCTAATTTTAGGTCAACCTGGAATTCACAGTCCTCTTTGTCAGAGTTAGAATTACAGGCAGGAGCTACCACACCTGGCAGGACATTATAGTTCATTAAATATTAAAGTATTCTAATCTTAAATAAATGTAGCAATGGACTATTAATGGAATTTAAGCTGACATGTATTTGTACCATTAGGAAGTGAAAGGCGTGTGTGTGTGTGTGTGTGTGTGTGTGTGTGTGTGTGTGTGTGTGTGTATGTGTATGGGGTGTGCATGTATGCATCTGTAACGTGTGTGGGCATAGGTGTATATGCATGGACATACATGTGTGTGCATGCATGTGGAGGCCAGAGTATCATGTTTGGATGTCTTACTCTATCATGCTTCACCTCTGTATTGAGTCACAGTATTTCACTTGAACCCAGAACTTGCTGATTTGACTTGCCTAGCTAGCCAGCTTTCCCCAGGGGTCTTGTGTCTCTGCCTGCAGGGTGCTGTAGTTACAGACAAGCTGCCATGCCCACCCGGCATCTGCTCGGGTTCCAGAGAATCTAACACTGATGGTCATGCTCTCACAGCAAGTGTTTCCACTGAGTTATGTTAGGTTGGGTTAAGGTAAATGAGTAGTCATGACAGTGCAGTTGTTTTCTAGATAAAAGTAAGCAATTGTCCCTCTTTTTGTTTTGTTTTCATTAGTGGGAGGCAAAAGTACAACAAGGAGAAAGAGACTTTGAGCAGATCTCGAAAACAATTCGAAAAGAAGTGGGAAGATTTGAGGCATGTATCAAAATTCTCTACTTTTAAAATTTTTGCTGCAGCTCTGTGGTAAAATTCAATTTAATTTCCCACTAATGTCCCTTTTTAATGTATTGTACTTTAACAGAAAGAAAGAGTGAAAGATTTTAAATCTGTTATCATCAAGTACTTGGAGTCATTAGTACAAACACAGCAACAGGTAAGTTCATTTTCCTTACAGCTTCCAGGGTTTCTCTGAAAGTTAGTTTAAAGGCTTTTAAGCTGGAGGAGAAATGAAACGTGGACTAAAGAAAGCTCGGACAACAAAGGGGAAAATACTGAAGTAATTGGAAACTATCTTGGGTCCGTTTGCCTCTACTGAACAATACACAGAGATAGACAATCCCAAAATTAGTTCCTAAAACGTCACAGAGGGGCTGGAGAGATAGCTCAGCGGTTAAGAACACTCCCTACTCTTACAGAGAAACGGGTTCGATTCTCAGCACCCACATAGCAGTCCCATCCAGTTCCAGTGGATCCACCAACCTCTCTGGACTCCCAGAACTTGTGTCAGCTGTACATGCATTCCGACAGAACACCTACACACGAAAGCAAATACCAGCTTTCCCCTTACCTTGGAGGGTCATTCTGTTTTGGAGATGGCCTCTGAATATACCTCAGGGTACCCTGGAAATTGCGTCCTTGTGCCTCAGTCTGCCTAGTGCTCGGGTTGTAGCAGTACACCATGACCCCTGGCTTTACAGCCCTGGTTTCCTTTCCTTACCTGACTGATTGCTGGAGTAAGTGCTCCTGGTAAATTTTTCTCCTCCACAACAGGTAGAAACTTAGGCTGAAAACTAAATCTTTTTAAGTTTTTTTCTTTGTAGTATTTTGATAATTTTGTTTTATTTGGAATTTTTGGTACTTGAATACTATTAACTGGTATAACCTAGGACTATGAGCTTTCATGATACATTAGATAAAATCTTTAAAAACAGTCTTGCATATACAAATCAAATAACTTAGTGTCTTTAATAGGAATAATTCTTCCAGTTTTAAAATGTTCAGAAGTAGAAACTTGTCTGTATACTATGTTATGTCTTTAAATTCAAGCCAGGCACAATGGTGCAAGCCTGGATCCTGGCATATAGAAGGGGCGTGCACCCTGGAGGTGAGCCTGGTCTGTGTAGTAAGTTTCAGGCTAACCAGGACTAAATAATATAATTTTCAAATGGGCTAATAAAGTTAGATTTTTTTTAAAGATTTATTTACTTATTATTATGTATACAGAAGAGGGTGCCAGATTTCATTACAGGTGGTTGTGAGCCACCATGTGGGTGCTGGGAATTGAACTCAGGACCTCTGGAAGAGTACTTGGTGCTCTTTAACCTCTGAGCCATCTCTCCAGCCCTAAAGTTAGATTTTTAAAAATGGAACTGCCAGGGGTGGTTATGCACACTTTTAATTCCAGCACTCTGGGGGCAGAGGCAGGTGGATCTCTGAGTTCAAGGCCAGCCTGGTCTACAAACAGGACAGCCAGGCCTACACTAAGAAACCCTGTCTTCAAAAAGCAAAAACAAAAACAAAACCCAAAACAAAAAAACCTAAGTCAGATGAATTTGTTCCCAAAGAAGTTGTTTTAATTGAGCTTTTTAGTATACAGTCAGTCTGTTTTCTGAGTGACCCAGGGACTGGCAGCTAGTTTTTCCAGTCCCTGTTTTCCTTCCTTACTCAGTATTGACTTTTTTCTCCCTTATTCTAGTCCCCTAAACTATCAATAATACAAAATGTGAATACACAAGAAATTAGGATGTGTTATTGTTTTATGTTGGAAATGGTCAGGTTTTAACTATTTAATAATAGTATGTTTCTGTTATAATTTTGCATATATCTAAGAAGTATAAAAATAGATATTATGTTGTTTATACTGGGATCTGTAATTAGCTAGGAGTAATGTTTAAATAGGTTACATATTAATTCTGTTGATAAGACATCTGGTGAGGAAATGATCCATTTAAGAACCATATGCAGCCAGGATTAGTGATGAACACCTATAATCCCAGCACAGTGAGGCACAGGCAGACAGACTGCCACAAAATCAAGGCCAGACAGTTCTACACAGTAGGGAGAGCCTGTTTGAAAAAGCCATCAGAAAACAAAGCAAACAAAACCCACACACAGGCAAGGCGTGGTGCTGCACCCATAATCCCAGCACTGGAGTGGCTGAGGCATGAAAACCTGAAACTTAAGGGCCAGCCTGAGCTAACTGTAGGACCTTTTCTCAAACAAGTAAGAACAGGTGATTCCCATAAGTACATACAGTTATATGTGTAAATTTTAAAAGACTGAATTAGAGTTAGCTGTTTATGTATATATTTTTCTTAAAAGGATATATGCATTAAAATGACAAAAATGTAACGAAAATATCTTTTTATTATCGCCCACAGCTGATAAAGTACTGGGAGGCATTCCTACCTGAAGCCAAAGCTATTGCCTAGCGGTAACGTTATCCCTGTTAAGGAGCCATTGGATTCCTCAGTGAGATCATCTAGAGACCATCTAAATAAACCACTATATATTTTATGAATTACATGTGGTTTTTTTATATATAAAAACATATGCGCTGACATTTTATTACAAGCTGCATGTCCTGACCCTCTTTGAATTAAGTGGACTGTGGCATGACATTCTGCAATATTTTGCTGAATTGAACACTATTGTGTCTTAAATAATCGCACTAAAAATTGCACCGCAAGGCCAGAAAATTTTACAATCTTATTTCTTTTATGTTCTGTAGTATGTTTACCCTCATTATGAAGCAAATTAGCAAATGCATTGATTAATGTTCACTTATACATTCCTGTACAGAAATTATGATTTTGTGATTATAGTAATAAAATGATATTACTTGTGAAATATTAGTAATTATTTGAGTATTTAACATGTTAGGGATCTTCTTAATAGGAAGAAATACTTCTAAATGTATATAGTTAATACTGTCATTCTTTAAATGTTTTGATAGAAAATGCCAAGTTCTTACATTGAATAGCTAAATGAAGTTTATATATTGTCTTATAAAACAACCTTAAATCAGGGAACAATGATCTTGATCATTTTAGGTAAAGAAGAGAATATTATAAATGCCCAATTTAAGATTTAGGAGAGGTTGGGCATATAATCATGCCTGTAATCCCAGCACTTGAGAAAGCTGGAATGAATAGATCATTGCAAGTTTGAGGCCAATCTGGGCTAGAGAGTCAAAACAAAGGATGGTCTTTGTGTTTCAGTCATATATGTCATGGGTATCTTTTCCTTTCTTTCTTTCTTTTTTTTTTAAGCTCATCTTGTCATCTTCAAATGTTTTATTGTTGCCTCTGTCTCTATTTCAAACTGAAAGTAGGTCATCTGTAGTCATGATTGACAAGGATTTGGTGCCATATTAAAACACCATGGTTTGAGGAGTAGCCAAGGACAGCAAAAACAAATTTGAAGGAAAGTGAAATGTACTGTGTCTTTGGCAGCTTCTCAAAGTCTTTGTGTGCCCTCTTTAGATGACTGATGTGCATTGCCTAATGATGATGAAATTATAATTTATGACTGGCATCATTAATTTTCCCCCAGTTGGGTAACAGCAATATACAGTTGAAGAGGTGTGTAAACTTGGCCGATCAAACTGCATTCTTTGTCTTTGGCATCTACAAAGCCAAGATCTTCAGGGCACAGCATGAGGGAAAGGAAGGTGCATGGAGGGAGACAATGATACACTGGGCTTCTCTAAGATTGCCTGTTCAACATACTGCTCAGATAGCGAATAATCGTCAGCTTGTCACATGGTCCTGAAATGGTAAGCTTGTTTGCAGCATCTTCCAGCTAAACACTGAAGTACCCTTTGACTCCCACTGTCTGGTGCTTGTTCAGTGGTATTCTAAGCATGCTGGAGTAGTTAGCAGTAGGGCTCCAGGCAGGCCAGCAGACTTTACCACCACCACCCTGCCATCCACATGCTAAACGACCTTGGGTTACTTATTCCATCTTAGCTGGGTTCTCTTGATCCTTCACCTGTCTGAGTTACCTTCTGATTACATGCGGTGCCTTTGGCTCTCCAAATTTTTAGTTTTTACTAAGTCTTCTTAAGCTGAGTTGGTGGCATATACCTGTAATGCTACTACTTGGGAAACTGAACTAGGCTTGGGAGTTTGAGGCCAACCTGGCTATAGAGAGAGACCTTATCTCAAAATAAACAGGAAAACAAGTATTTTTACTAAAAATATCCATTTATTCGAGTTGGGCATGGTGGTGCACATCTAATGCCAGCACTTGAGAGGCTGAGGCAGGATCACGAATTTGAGGATAGTCCTATGTACAGTCTCTCTCACTGCCAACCCTCTCCCATTCTATCAAAAGCATGCACACAAAGGAAGCCTTTCTGGAGCTCCTTTGACTGCGTCTCCCTGTGTCTCACTGGATATGTCAAGTGTCTCACATGTCCTGAGTGTGGGTGTTGGTTGAATGCCAGCACCACTGTGGGTCTGTCCACATGAGACTGCTAGAAGCCAGCAGGGTACCTGTCACAGTGTGTGCTAATAAAGGCTCAAGGGACTGAACAGGAACAGCGCTCCCAGAAATTATAAAATAATGTTTGCTTCTTAAGAAAACTACAGAGAAAGAATGCAACCTTACATCACTGCTTACGCTGAAAATAGTTTTGATCCTGGCAGTGGTGGCGCAGGCCTTTAATCCCAGCTCTCTGGAGGCAGAGGTGGGTGGATTTCTGAGTTTAGTGATTTGTAGTAACACATAGCTGATGTCTTCTACCATAAATATTGAACCTAGGGGCCAGTGGGATACCTCAACAGCTTAGGGCACCTGCCACCCATCTTGACCCTAGTTTGATCCCTGGGTCCCACCTGGTGGAATAGACTCCCAAAAGTTGTTCTGTGACCACTGGCATGCATACCCTCCCACACACAAAACAAATGTAATTTAAAAATAAATACATGTTAAGCAAAATTGGGAATATAGTTTCACTTGAATGATTGCCTGGTAGTATATCCATAGTTGTTGTAATTCCAAACATGTGGTTTACATATAGCTAAGTAACAGTTATTCAGATCCAAGTTTACATAATTAGAATACCCAATAGCTCCAAGTATTGATAAAGCTTTAGAAAATAACCAAAACTTAATTCCTCTGGCCCACATTTACTGTTAGTGTGTTGGAAACCTCAGATAAACTGTGTGAGCTTCTGCTACCTCCCAGCATTTTAACTTCACTTACCGATCTTATCTCCTCCGGATATTTCTAAAATTCCTTCCTGGGGCTGGAGAGATGACTCAGAAGCTAAGAGTGCCCACCGCTGCTTTCCCAGTGGACCTGGGTTCCAATTCCAGCACCCACATAACTGCTCACAACCATCTGTAGCACAGGTTCCAGGGGATCCAACACCCTCTTCTGGCCTCTGTGGGCATGAGGTGGTGCACAGACATACATGCAGGCAAAGTACCCATACACATAAAATTAAAAATAAAACGCTTTCCAAATGAATAATAACAATAATAATAATAATAATAATAATAATAATAATAATTAAAAAGTTGTATTGGTTTACAATCCTGTTTCCTTTGTTTAAATCGTGAACTTGAAAAGGGATCAAAACAATACAGTAAACGATTGGACTCGGGTCATGAACCCTGTCTTGCTTCTGTTGCTTAGCGGCTTTATGACTTTGCACAGGCCACTTCTATTAAAAAAAAAAAAAAAAATGTGTGTGTGTGTCAGAGAGAGAGAGAGCATGACCTCAAACGTGTGGTCCTGCCTTAAGTCTCCTGCATTGTGGGATTACCTGGTATATGCCACCACACCTGTATACATCACTTATATTTAAAACAAATTCAAGGAAAAGTTTTAAGCAAAACTATAAGCGCTGGAGAGATGGCTCAGAGGTTAAGAGCACTGGCTGTTCTGCCAGAGGACCTGAGTTCAGTTCCCAGCAACCACACTAGTGCCTCACAACCATCTATAATGGGATCTGGTGCCCTCTTCTGGCCTGCAGGCACACATGCAGTCGGAACACTGTATATATAATAAATAAATAGTTATTTTTAAAGTGTAATTAAAGGACTAGAGAGATGGCTTATCAGTCAAGAGCACTGGCTACTGTTCAAGAGGACATGAATTTGGTTTTTTGACCCAAATTGGGCAACTCCAGGGGATCCAACATCTTTGGTCTCTGAGGATACCTGCACTCATGTGCACATAACCACACACAGACATACAATAAAACTTTAAAAATATAAACTCTTGGTTCTTGATTATTTTTCTTGCACATTTTATTTAAACTATTCAAGCCAGTATAATTAGCATTTCTTAAAATTATGTGTACATGTGTTAAGTGGAGGTAGCCTGATCAGCAAATCAGATCCTAGCCAGGAGACACAGGCAGGAGAATTGCTTCCAGTTTGAAGCCAGACCCTGTCTACCACTCGATCTCCCTCACAAAAAACAAACAAACAAAAAAAGCAACAAAAAATTCAAATCAAAGGTAATAGTCTACATCTCTTAATAAAGTAAAATGAGTAGAATTGTGAGTCCTTTTTATATTTTCATTTAGGTATTCATGTGTGAGTGTGCCACAGCACTTGTGTGGAGGGAAAGCAGAAGACAAGTTGCAGGAATCCCTTCTTCCACAGTGTGGGTCCTGGGAATCAATTTGTGTCACCGGGCTTGGCAGCAAGTGTCTTTAATCAGTGAGCCATCTTGTCTGCCCTCTCCTCACCCCCCTTTCAGACATTTTGTTTTGAACCAGGGTCTCACTTTATATATAGCCCTGTCTGGGCTGGAATTAAAGGCATAACATCCTGCTTTAGATGATTTTATGTAGCCCAGGTTGGCCTCATTTTCTGTGTAGCTGAAGCTGACCTGGGACTGATTTTTGTGCCTCAACTTCTGAAGTGCTGAGATAGACATGTGCCACCATACCCAGCTTGTAACCTTGATTTATAACATAAATACATTATCTCGGACTGGCATGATAACACACACCTGAAATCCCAGCATTTGGGCTGGATGCTCTTAGGAAGCTTGGGTTTTGTGATCAAGATCCTGTCTTAAAGACACCCCTACACACACACACTTTTTTTTTTAAATTTCAGGAAATCAAACTCAGGGTCTCACATGCTTGGCAAGTTAGCCTTCTATCACTGAGCTATAGCCCTAGCAAAAAGTGATTTGAATTTCAGTTTTTGAACTATTTTCAACCATTCAGCTTGTATTTTACATACTTAAAAATGTTTAGCTACTTAAAAAGAAAATTTCAAATCAAAGAATAGTCTACTAATAAAATGAGTAGAATTATGAGTCCTTTTTATATTTTCACTTAGGTATTCATATGTGAGTGATCTAACTGATCACTGTTAGGGATGGGGAATGTTTGGTAGAATGCTGGACCTTGAATGCATACAGCCTTGCCTGGGTTTGAGCCTAGCACTACATGAATTGGTTATTGTGGAGACAGGAGAATCAGAAGTGCCTGGCTATCTTTGGCTACATAGTTCAAAGGCAGACTATAACATGCCCATTCCCACAGTTATATTTCCTAATTTCAAAATACTTTCTCACCATTGCTCTTCTGTTTCTTTATGGCACTGACCTAATAAAGCCTCTGAGTCTGAAATGTTTCACTTGGGGTTTAAAATGTAGACCAAGCCTCTGAAGGAAATTGGCTTTCTCCAAAGTAAGGAAGCCAAGAAGAATTACAGAAGTTAAATGACTTTTCATTTAAAAAAATTTTTTAGCCAGGCGGTGTTAGCACATGCCTTTAATCCCAGCACTCAGGAGGCAGAGCCAGGTGGATCTCTGTGAGTTCGAGGCTAGCCTGGGCTACCACGTGAGTTCCAGGAAAGGCGCAAAGCTACACAGAGAAACCCTGTCCTGAAAAACCAAAAAAAAAAAAGAAAAAAAGAAAAAAGAAAAAAAAATTTATTGCATACAGTGTATAAAATGGTTTATGGTATTTTCATACATGTTGATCATGTGTTAACCCCATGTCTTATCTTCCACTTCTGATTCCCAGATACCCAACTACTTCCCTTCTATGTTCACGTCCTTTTCAATCTGGCTTTTGAATGTGAGACAATACCTGTATTTGTCTTTGTGGTCTGACATTTCACTTAACACGATGCTCTCCAGCTCTATCCATTTTCCTGCAAGTAGCACAAATTCGTTTTTTTCTTCCTGGCTGAATAACACTGTTTTGTGTATACCACATTGTCTGTCTTCCTTCATCAATCGATGGGTACCTGAGCTAATTAACTAATTTGTGTAGTGTGATTAGTGCTAGGATAAACAAGAGCATTCACGTATGTATTGTATGCTGATGTTTGGGGTGGTAGAGCTGGATCGTGTGGTCTCTCTCATTTTAGGTTTTTAGGTAACCGTAATGATTTCCATACATTCTGCCAACTGCAGAAGGGGACATATGCACCATACCGAATTTGCTCTTTGTTTTCTTGTTAACCATTCTGACTAGAATGAGACAGAATTTCAGTTTAGTTTTAATTTGTATTTCCCTCACTGTCTAAATTTGTTGAACATCCCTTACAACTAATTCCTTTCTTTTTTTTTTTTTTTTTGGCCAGAGCTGAGGACCGAACCCAGGGCCTTGCACTTGCTAGGCAAGCGCTCTACCACTGAGCTAAATCCCCAACTCCCACAACTAATTTCTTAATCCAGATTTCTAAAAGAATTACAGAAACTTTCCTATGTCTGCCCCAATAGTTGTAACCAAGCTAAACGGCAACTTTACCTTTTTTGTCACGGTTCCCCACAGGGGTAGTAGTGCTCATCTGAATCAGGGAGACAGCCAATATGTAGTAGTAACTACAGACAGGCTGAGCAAGATCTGCCTGTTTGAACAAGGGTGGTTGTGAGGGGAGAAAGTGACAAGGAATCGCAGTCACCAACTTAGGGACCCCGGAGACATTTTCATATCTGATATTCAACTAGTTAAAAACTGTATGATGGAATTTTAAAACATTAGTCTTGATCTTAAAAAGAGACTAGAGAGATGGCTCATCACCTAAGAGTGTTTGGTGTTTGGGTCCAGCAGGCCCAAATTCAATTCCCAGCACCCATACCATGGTTCACAACTGCCTGTAGCTCCAGCGTCAGGGGTCTGATACTCTCTTCTGGAATTCCCCTGCAACCTCACTTAGACATGTACACATACTTTAAAATTGTTTAAGGAAATGTGTATGACAGGGCTTGAAAGATGGCTCAGCAGTTAAGAGCACTTGCTGCTCTTACAAAGGACCCAGATTCAGTTCCCAGAACCCAGATGGTGGCTCACAACCATCAGTAACTCCAGCTCAGTAGGATCTGATACCTTCTCTGGCCTCCTTGGATACCAGGCATACATATGGTGCACAAACACACACAACAAAACACACACATGCAGGCAAAACACTCATACACATGAAACTTGAAACGAGGAAAATGGATACATGTGTGATCTGTCTTTGTTTCAAACTACAGATAAATAAAGACCAAATAGAATGTCCATGCCTTACCTAAAATTCACAATAAATACGATCATGCCTAACCTTCACAGTAAAGGACAAGGTTAAGTAATAACGGAGGCCAAACATGGAAACTGAAAAGACTATATTTCCTAGAGCCAGACTTTTAAAAAATGAAAAGTAACAGGTAAGATTAATATTTGAATATGTGACCCAATCTATCGAATGTTGAGATGTTTTGTGTTGTCTTCTGCATCAAGGTTTTGATCCTGGTGTTTATTTTATACAGTTATCACATCTTTAGTCATCACTTATCAGTCACCACGTTGGCTGCTAGCTGTGCTGTGGACAGCATGGGTTTAGACAATGTGTACGGGCCTAACAGTTGTACAACAGGGAGCTTATTTACATCCTACCTCCCATCGAAGAAACTGACTGTGAGTAAGGGAACTCCAGGTTATCCTGCAGTCAGATGCCGTTTAGGTGCAGGATTATGTAGCTTTCGTGTGTGCATGTTCTGGGTACTCAACAGCTGCTATGCTATGAGTAACACATACCGCTGACTGACCTGCCAGGAGACATGGGCTGCCCAGTTCTCAATCCAGATAAGGAGTTCGGGACCTTAAGTCGTGGCTGGACTATGCTTCCTCTTAAATTTGTGTTAACTATGTGCAAACTTTTTTTTTTTTTTTTTTTTTGGATGTGTGGTAAGTTCTTCAAGATTCCTGTTGTAAGTGTCAAGTGTTCTAGGAGGTCCTTTGGGACCCAGAACCAGTTTCTTCACACTGTTGCTCCAGACGCTGCTAAGAATAGCTGACTGCGGTCAACAGGGAAGCTGTGGCTTGCCGTCTGATCCTTCAATGCACATGAAATTTAGAATGCCTATGTTCCCTTTTCATCCCATGCTTCTAAAAATTCCCGAAGACAAATGCTCTTAGGTGTTTTCTCAATCGGGGAAGAATGGAGGGGGGGGTGTTATTAAAGACAAATGCAGTTGAACCACCCATTCAATTTTGGTTTGTTTGGGGCAGGGCCTCACTCTCTATCCCAATCTGGCTGGAAACCCACTATGACAGCATCAAACATAAACTCAAGGTGATCCTCCTGCCTCAGCCTCCCCAAACCTGGGATTACAGGTATGTACCACTACACCTGAGTTTACCTACTTGTTAATAAACAGAACTTATTTTTACTAATGTCAATTAACATGATAAACTATTCTAAAGGAATACTTTGAAGGGGAAAAATGTTCTATTTTAAACTTACACGTGTAACTTTAATAAAACCGAATACAAACTTATCTAATGGGCTTCTTATTGCTCCATAGTCAAATCTTGATTTTAATCTCTATTTACTCTAGCTCTCTACACACAGTGTTCTCGCTGTGTCTATGTAGTATGTGTTTATGGGTGTACATGTGTGTATGTACATGTTTGACCATAAACTTTTAAACTAAGCTTTGGATTTTAAATTTCACTTACAAGTATTTCTTGGCACCTGAGGCATACCACAAGGGGAAAAGGGAAAGGGTCTGGAGGCCACTACAGGGACTGAGAACTCTGCTCATTTAGATTCTTCAGTTGGCGTGTAGCTCACATCCATTTGTGTGGCCTGACTGCCTGGACCAGTCTGTATATTTCTTAAGAAATGGCTAGGTTCTGGTTTCTTGTAGAGCACAGTGTATTACAGCCCAAACAGTGTAGTAGAGTGGTTAGGAACACAGTCTGCGGGGCTGGAGAGATGGCTTAGCAGTTGTATTTCATGTGCTTGCGAAAGACCTGGTTCAGTTCCCAGCACCTAGGTCACGCAGCTCACAACTGCCTTTAACTCCAACTCCAGGGCACACGATGTATTCTTTTGGCTTCCCTGGGCACGTGGCACACACACACACACACACACACACATTGAGAAAAAGAAAACACAGGCTACATACATGAAGCTAGGTAGTGAAATCTTGCTTCATGAATCTACAGGGAGTTTGAGCAAGTTCTGTATCTCTAAGATTTAATCTTTTCATCTGTAAAATGGGAAGCATCCCTTAACCAGTAGGAATGCCCTAGCAATAGCAAATTCTTAATATTTATTACTATACATCCAACAAGTATTTACTGAGCGCTTACCCCAGTCTGAACGAAGCCCAACTCCAAGTACAAGCCAATTAAACCCTTTCCTCCCCAAGTTGTTTTGGTTAAGGTTCTTTGTCACAGCCACAGAAAGCACACCATTGGTGGCCAGTGGTGGCACACGCCTTTAATCCCAGCACTCGGGAGACAGAGCCAGGTGGATCTCTGTGAGTTCGAGGCCAGCCTGGGCTACCAAGTGAGTTCCAGGAAAGGCGCAAAGCTATACAGAGAAACCCTGTCTCGAAAAAACAAAAGGAAAAGAAAGAAAGAGAGAGAGAAAAAGAAAAAGAAAGAAAGAAAGAGAAAGGAAAGAAAGAAAGAAAGAAAGAAAGAAAGAAAGAAAGAAAGAAAGAAAGAAAGAAAGAGGAAAGAAAAAGAAAGCACACTATGGCAGGTACCAACAGGGTTTTCTCCCAGAACAGTCTGCCCAGGAGATCTGCTATGGGTGTCCTCAGGGTAAGAAATCAGTGTGAAAAAATGCTTGTGGTCAGCCAGACAGTGGTGGCGCATGCCTTTAATCCCAGCACTTGGGAGGAAGAGGCAGGCAGATAGATCTCTGTGGTTAGAGGCCAGCTTGGTCTATAGTGTGAGTTCCAGGACAGGCTTCAAAGCTACACAGAGAAACCCTGTCTCAAAAGCTTGTGGTCAAAACCATTTTCAATCCATTTAGTAAAAGTTTTGAATTACCACCACTACAGAAAACCCCCATGTGCTTAGAGATTGTTGTCAGTAGGCTTTCAAGGAAGTCTGGAGCCCCCCTAATAGGGGGATGTAGTCCCAGCCACCCCAGAAGTGAAGGTATGACTACCACAGGTTTGAGGCTAGCCCGGGCAAGTTTGCCTATTTCAAAATAAAAAGAGGGGCTGGGGGCATAGGTTCAGTGGTGGATACTTGCCTCCATGTGTGCAGCCCCAGGTTAAGGGCAAGAGAAAGAGAGGTAATTGCTCAGGAGAAGGACTAGTTTTCCACACAGTGAAAGAACCTCTGCTGTATGGTGGCTAAGGGGAGCAGTACCGGTCAATGAAGGAGCTGAGCAGGTTGGTACTGATGACAGAGCAACCTCCAGACGGGGCAGGTGAGGCTGGAGCAGCACAGGCTGTTGAGGGAAACTGAAGTAAAGGTAGGCAAGTGTGTTTCAGCCACCCGTTCCTTTTCTTTCTTTCGAGACAGGGTTTGTGTAGCTTTGGAGCCTGTCCTGGAACTGGCTCTGTAGACAAGGCTGGCCTCGAACTCACAGAGATCCATCTGCCTCTGCCTCCCAAGTGCTGGGATTACAGGTGTGTGCCACCACCACCCATTTTTTCTTTCTTTCTTTCTCTCTCTCTCTCTCTCTCTCTCTCTCTCTCTCTCTCTCTCTCTCCCTCCCTCCCTCCTCTCCCCCCCTCTCTCTTTCTCTTTCTTTCTTCCATTTTCCATCCATTCATTTTGTAATCCCCGTGACTGTTGGGTAAACGTGATGGCTAAGGGAAGGTTAGAGACTGTCAGGTAGATGGGAAGAGCCCCAAAGAAATGAAGTATTCCCCTGGGCAAAGGAAAGGGAGAGGGGCATACTGGGGAAGGAAAAGGGCAAGTGCAGGAATCTGAACTTGAAAGGCTCTTATGTGAGTGAAGCAAGAAGTGAAACCATTACCAGAGATATCAAAGAAAATCAACTGCTAAAACAATGAACGGCAGGCATTTAGGAGGACAGAGGTAAGAGAGAACAGGGGATGGATGAGTTAGAGTTTGGAAATCAGGAATTTACAATGGAGCCATGCTGGGAGGCAGAGGTGGGAGGATCTCTGTGAGTTCAAGGCCAGCCTGGTCTGCATAGGGAGTTCCAGGGGAGCTGGGGCTCCACAGGAAGACCTTTCCTCAGACAACAACAGAAGTACAAAGAAGCCAACATAAAACAGTGTCATTTTCTTCCACTCTCAGAAAGCGGGACCTAAAACAGATTGTTGTATTTATTTAGTATTTTGGACTGCTGATTGGTATGTGAGGATGGTAAATGGGAACAGCTGTCGAGAACATTAAGAGAGGTCTGGGGACAGAACCCCATGGGAGAGTTTATGCCTTCGAGGCCCTGGGTTCAATCCCCAAGGACCTGGCACGGAAAGGGTTGGATAAAAGAAAGAAGAATTAGGGTTGGGGATTTAGCTCACTGGTGGCTCTGGGTTCGATCCTCAGCTCCAAAAAATTTAAAAAAAGAAAGAAAGAAAAAAAAAAAAGAAAGAGGTAGTAGCCTTACATGCTTAGAGGCAGTAAGATACTTCAAAGAAAAAGAAGGGAAGGCTACATGAAGATAAACGGAGATGGTTGGTGCAAGAGTCACCCCCGGACCTGTCGGGGTGATCACAGTTCACCAGCCTAGTCTCCACAGTCAATCATGCAGGGCCACACAGCGAGATCTGTTTCAATACAGTTACGGAGAAAGACAAGTACACACTAAAGCCATTCAAGACCATGGAGCCAGCACTGCAGAAAATACAGGGGTGGTACTCACCGAAGGAAGTCTCACTGGATAGAACACAGGAAAGAATACATTTCATGAAAGGACAACATGCAGGTGGGCCCTGAGCGTGCTGGCTTTCTAAGTGGCTCACGCCACTTAGCCCTGAGCACCAGGAACCAGAGCTGGCTGTGGAGCACACGGTGGCCTCTTAGATATGTTGCCTTTGGGGCCCCGACGTGAGTGGGGAGCACTGAGATTCCAAAGCAGTATCTGGGTGGAGCTATTCACATTGCTAGCTGGAAGGGAACTTTTCACACACAAGGAAACCGTGGCCCACAGAGATAAAATACTGTGCCCACTGGGAAACACAGAACTGCCCAGGTCTCAAAATCTCTTTGGATAGCTGAGTCAGGGCCTAATACCTGGACCCACAGAGAGCTATCCAGACTTTAGACTGGACTTCATGATCATGTGAGGATTTTTTTTTGCCCAGGGTAAGTCAAGGTAAGGCTAAGATTGGTGTATTAGGAATGTCTGCTAAGTGACTGGTTTTCTTCATATGGCCCCTGCCTGCCAGAGAACCCCTATGGCGAGGCCTGCAGATCTGCCCTGTGCTGTGGAAGCAGAGGTTCAACTGAGGAGAGAGAAAGAGACTGTAAACCAGAGGTAAAGGCAAAGTCCTGTAATCCCAGCGATGGGGAAGGGAGGTGGGAGAATTGCCAGTCTGAGGCCAGCCTGGACTGAATTATGAGACTCCATCTCAAGAAGAAAGGGAAATGGGGAGGGGTGGGGTGGGGTGGGGGAGGAGGAACAGGGAGGGGATGAGACAGGAGAGGAGGAAAGGAGAGGGAAGGGAGGAAAGTGGAAAGGAGAGCTGAGGAGGGAGGGGGGAGAAGAGGAGGGGAGGAGAGGAGACCTCTGACAGGGCAGGCTAGAGGCCTCAGTGCTGTTGCTTGGCAGTTCTCCAGCGGCTATTGCTTCACAAGTACACGTGTTAGAATCGTCTTCTTGCTTCAGAACATTGTGGACATCTGGAAAATGAAGTACCGGAGGAGGACACGAAACTAGGTCTGACTTGTGTCAGTGTGTACTGGTGTCATTATGACTGGGTGGGGTGGCGCAAGCCTTTAATCACAGCAGTTGGGAGGCAGAGGTAGGCAGATCTCTTTGAGCTCCAGGCCAGCCTGATCTATAAATGGAGTTCAAAGGACAACACAGACTGAGCCAGCAAGGCTGCTCAGGCCTGTAATCCTAGCACCCAGGGAGACTAAAGAGGGCTTTGCTGTGAATTTGAGACCAGAGCGGACTACATAAGAAGACCTAGAGCGAGACCCTGTCAAAACCAAAACAAGGGCTGGAGAGATGGCTCAGAGGTTAAGAGCACCGAATGTTCTTCCAGAGGTCCCGAGTTCAATTCCCAGCACCCACATGGTGGCGCATAACCATCTGTAATGAGATCTGGTGCCTTCTTCTGTGTACATAATAAATAAATAAATCTTAAAAAAAAAAATCAAAACAAAAGACAGAGGATTAAGAAACAAGATCCAACTGTCTGTTCTCTCCAAATATATAAACCTCACTGGCAAAGATGCACAAAGAAATTAAGTGTTAAAGGGTGGCAGTACATTTGCTAAGTAAATGGAAACCCAGAACTACCTTGTATTCTAGGTTTAGAACTATCTGCCTCTAATCTTGTAACGGATAGCATAAACTTCAAGCCGAAATGGATTCAAAGAGACAAAGAAGGCACAGCATATTTTGTACAAGTGCGTGGATGATATGGAATCTTCTAGAAAAAAAATGCACCAGTTGTAATCCGTCATGAAGGGAAGTGCTGGCAGGAACCCGGAGTCAGGAACTGAAGCAGAGACCTAAACCATGACAGACACCTGCTTACTGGCTTGCTCTCCCTTGGCTTGCCAGTTTGCTTCCATCCACCACCCAGGACCTGCACTGCTCACAGTGCTATCAATTAGCAACCGAAGCAAAGGCACCCCAGACTTCTCTACTGGTGATCTGATGGAGGCTGTTCCCCAGTTGAATTCTTCTTCCCCTTTGATCCTAGCTTGTGTCAAGCTGACAAAAAACTGAGGACAGGGAGTATAATGCATTGATTTACGAATGGGCAGTTAGTATCAGGGCATAATATCACGAATGTAATAAATCAATACAATTAGTGTATATAATAACATAAATATAATTATTGAATGAATACTGCGGATGTAATCAATGAAGGCCACAAATGTAATTATTATCACGAGTGTAATTAATGAATATCACGAGTACAATGAAAAATAAACACAAATTAAAAAATAATGCATTTATTCATTTGTTGTGTGTGTATGTGTGCGCGGGGGTGGGGGATGGGGTGGGGTGGGGTGGGGGATGGGTGTTGGAGGTCAGAGGGCAGTCTGTAGCAGTTGCTTCTCTCCTGCCACTAGGTAAGCTCCAGGAATTGAATTTAGGAGTTCATCGGTTCTGGTAGCAAGCACCTTGACCCACTGAGCCATCTCTTTGGCTCTAATCCTTTTTTTTTTTTTTTGGACAAGGTCTCACTGGTAGCCCTGGCTGTCCTGGACCTCACATATATCTGCTTGCCTTTGCCTTCCTAGTTCTGGAATTAAAGGCCTGGGAAATCACAACCCACCCTAACACATTTTTTTTTTTTTTTAAGGCAATTAGTTGTACTCTTGATGAGATTCTCTCTAAAATTTACCTTAAAAAGGCCGAGAAATCACACAATACAATGTGATACTGGCCAGGGGCTAAGTCAATCTACAAACTAGTCTCTGAATCAGCAGGGATCACAGGATTGTTGAATTCTATCAGGAGGTGAAGGCAGCCAGGTAAGAGCTCACATCCTGGGGCTGTAGGTGCTGGGTCAGGAGAGTGCCTCTTTAGATGTGTCTCTGGAGAAGGACCTTCCGAAGTCCATAGTAGGCAGTTTTTAAAGCAAGAAGCCAGACCACTGCTGGGTGGTAGTGGTGTACGCCTTTAATTTCAGCACCTAGAAGGCAGAAGCACAAGGATCCCCGTGAGTTCGAGGGCAGCCTGGTCTACAAAGCGAGTTACAGAGAAACCCTGTCTGGTGGGGGTTGGGGGAGAGGAATAAGCAAGACTTTCTCTATGATTTAGCTTCATCTTCATCCGTAGAATTTAAGTTGAAATGCCCTCTACCCTCAAGGGCAAAGTGAGCTGAATGCAGCTGTTTACTGTAAACCCAGGAAGTCTCTAGCTGGTCCGTTTTGCTCTGGACAACCCACCGCATCACATCTGAGTGTCCTACAGTTTCTTCCAAATTCTATGCGCTAACCTAAGGAAGAAACTCAGTGTCCTTGAGTAAATGAATAATCCAGTTTCCTGAACTATCGATTTTGAGGCAGCTAAAGCCGCGGCTGAGGGACAGGCACCATCTGGTCACCACGCTTTTAAACAATCACCTCTTCTATCTCGTCCACTTACTGTTCCCTAGAGGCAGTGGATGTCTGGGAACTAGAGCGCGCACGAGTCAGTCCCTTTGAGGCTAATGCGGTCCCATCCCCGGGCTCGGCATGCTTAGCTGAACAGGGTGCTGCAACCGAGTCCTGGTGAAAGTTGGCACGGTTTGCCTCAGTCAGAACGCAAGCCGGGCAGAATCTCGCAACGCCAACATTTCCCGTCCTCCGCTGCCTCCCGGTCCCGGGTGGCGGGCACCCCCGCAGACCCGGAGCCCGCAGGGCAGGAGGGACCCGGGTGGCGCCCCGCGTGGCCGCGCACACCCGCCGGTGCAGACTCGGGTCCTCAAGCCCCGCCTCCCGGGCCCAGCTGATCCGCGCCGCCCTGCAGGCCCCACGCCTCGGCCCCGCCGAGCCCCACGCCGCCCGCGCCCGCCGTCCCTGCGCCGCCGCCGACCTCGGTCCCCGGGCCGTGCACCTCCGGCCGCGCGCGCGCGCCGGGAGAGGAGCGGGAGGCGGGGCGGCCTGCACCGTGCGGCCGGGAGGAGAGTGGCGCGGCCCCGCCGCGGCCATGGAAGTCTACATCCCGTCCTTTCGCCACGAGGACAGCGACCTGGAGCGCGGCTACACGGTAGGCCGTCCCTGCGGGTCCCCCCTTCCATGTTGTACCCCCGACTCCGCCAGCGCGGTCGTCATGGAGACGGGTGCCCCTCCCCAGCGCGCGTCCCCCTGGGCTCCATCCCTTCTCTCCCCCCCCCCCCCCCTCCGCGGCCCGCGGCCTCTGGAGCTTCGGGAGCGGGCCCGGCTGCCCTGTGGTTTGCTGGGTTGCAGGTTCTTCGTGGTTTGCAAGTTCTGTAAGGTTCGTTCAGATGGAAAACGTGTTACCAAAGGGAAAAAAAGAAAAGGAAAAAAAATAAATAATCAACATTTGTGGTTGCTCATTAGCCAGGGTGACACATAGATTGATTTTTAGGTTTGTTTTTTTTTTTTTTTTTTTAAGATGGTTTTTAGAGTTTGCTTCTTTTTAGGTCTGCAGTGGCATGAAACGGCAAAATCAGGTGCTTTACCTGAGCACATGTCCCGTACCTAGAATAGAGTCGCCCAGAAATTTGAGACAGGTGGCTTGCTCTGAGTAGAAGCAACTGCAGAGACCAGCCCTGGACCCTTATAGTAGCAAGTAATGCGAGTGAAGTGTTGGTTGATTTCCTACTAAATTTAAGCTCCTTCGTCTAGATAGCCATTGCAAGCGGAGAGAAACGCTTCAGATTGGTTAGAACTTGGAAGAGTTTTTGTTATGTTTTTGCAGTGGTTGGGGAACAGAAGAGAAAGATCATTCCAGACTGGCAAACTTAGTTTCTTCTCTTGCTGTCTAGCTAGCAGCTGTATTTTCTTTTCTGGCCAGAGTTTCTTGTGAAATACCAAACAACAGAGATGACTCTGCTGCTTGTCCAGGTGAGCTGTTGACTAAGACCTGGGCTGTGGGCTTACAGCAGTCTTTTAACAGATGCAAGGTGTGTCTTGCTGGTTCTAGTTTAAGGATTAAGAAGAGGTGTGCTCCACAGTGTTCTCTTGAGGATCTGCAGGGATGTTTAGGTTTGGAAGGAGACTGCAGAGAGCAGCCTGGATGGGTTGCCATCTTATTCACCGCTGATTCACTTACTAACCATGTCATCCTGGAGCAGCATTTTAACCCTTCTTCCTTCCTCTAAGTAGTGCTTGGTGTCTTGTGACAGCCTGTTTAAACCCTTGTGTTTTGAAAGTGAAAACTAATTCTCCCTCTGAAAAGATGCAGAAGTGCCCCCGACCATCCCAAAGTGGCTGAAGTGCTCTCTATGGTCAGGAACTGGAGAGAGGAAGCTGGGCTCCCTCAGCAGTAACCTTTTCTTCTGTAAACCCTCCCAGGCACTTAACATGTGCTTAAGTAGTGGTCAGTGGCAGAGACAGCACTTGTCTAGCATCCACAAGGCTATGGATTCCGTTCCCAGCACTGCAAACACCAGTATCAGCAAGGAAACCTTGGAACCTGAACCTGTTCCAAGGAACAGAAATTTTGGCTGTATTTTATTCTTCCAGAACCCCACCTCTCCTGTTAGTATCAGCAGCACCTTGCATGTGGGAGGCATTCTTTTGGGGTTTAAAGGTAATAAAGGACCATTGGTTAAGGGCCTTGGGCTTTGGGCAGCCCAAGCTAAAGGATCTTCCAATAGCTGGCAGTTCAGCTTCAGTGCCCAATACTGCAATTGTTTGCCTTTTTTTTTTTTTTTCCTTTTTTTTTCTTTGTGCCTTTCCTGGAACTCACTCTGTAGCCCAGGCTGGCCTCGAACTCACAGAGATCCGCCTGCCTCTGCCTCCGGAGTGCTGGGATTAAAGGCGTGCGCCACCACTGCCCGGCTTGTTTGCCTTCTTTACATACTATTTGTTAAAGATTTCATTATATGAATTGGTGTGCGGTGTGTGTGTGTGTGTGTGTGTGTGTGTGTGTGTACACACACGCGCGGGCACTCTTGCTCCCACGCTTATGTGTGTTTGGGCCACAGTTTACATGTGGAAAGTCAGAGGATAACTGTTGGAGTCAGTTCTCTCCTCGGATTGAGCTCATGCCTTCAGACTGAGCTGAAAGTGCCCTTATCTTCTGAGCTATCCTGCTGGTCCATTTGTTTGTGTGGGATAGAGTCTTGGGTGTGTAACCTTGGCTGGCCTCAAAGTCAAAGCAAACCTCGTAGTTCAGCTCTTTGGTGCTGGGTGTACATGCATGTGCTACCATATCCGGCCTGATTTTCTTTTATTTGAGAACCTGATTTTCCTCCCCAAAGTGTATTACTTAGTGATTATGATTGTGTTTCTATATTAAAAGCACATGACCATTCTAACTGTCTTGGTGATAGAGAGCTTAAGTAGAAAGGATGAATTGGAACAGAGAGTGTATTCTGTGCCAGACACCAGTGACCGTGCCCCGGGACATATGGATTCACGTTGCTCCAAATGGCATGCTCCACCCTGGAAGTGATTATAGGCACTTTTATAGTCACAGGATAAACCATAGTCATAAATCACGGCATTTTCCAAATGCATTCACTGGGACAGTTACAGCGGTGGAAGAATCTGGGCTATAGGTCTCCGATGCTCTGTGATGGAGTTCTTAGCTTCAGGATTAGCGGAAGGGAGTGGTCCATTGAGAACACATGGCCAAGTTTTCACCTATGTGTTAAAAGGATGCTAGATCAGATGCAGAGGTGTCTGGTAAGCGCTCTTCAGGAAACTTAGGACAATCCAATGTAATTTTAGCTCTGAATCAGCAGTATTCCAACTCTCCACAGACATGGAAGTTCTAGACTAAGAACTATCATGTAGATGTGGCTTAGAGAGCTTAGGTTCTCAGCTCCTAGTAGAGCACTTGTGAGGATGCTGGAGGTCCTGGTCTCAATCCTTAGCACCTCAAGAAAAAAACAAAAAAGAAGGTGGACAGTGCCACTGTTGATAGTCCCCTGCCTACTGAGATTTTTTGATGGGGGGCGTGTGTGTGTGTGTGTGTGTGTGTGTGTGTGTGTGTGTGTTCTTAGAGTCCTTTTCTAAATGTGTGTGATGCATATTTGCCAGATACCAGGTTGCCAACTAAACTGGTTTTGGGAGAGTCCTTTTGGGTTAAACATAGCAGTTTAAAAATTTCACTCACAGTGGTAGTTTGTGCACCCTTTTAAAAGTTTAGTTTTAAAATACATAGCTTAGTTAGGTTGCCAGGCAAACTGTTAAGGTGGTTTTCTTTTTCTCTTCAAGTTCATGAAGCAGCTGGTGCTTTGTTCTCTCTGAGAGACATCTCTCGGCGTTGCACAGCCATGAACAGTCAACGTGAACCAAAGGCCTGCTGCTCTCTCTGTCTCTGTCCTGAGAGAGAACTGGGAGTGGGGATCAGCCAAAAGAAAGAACAGTTTAAAATCTGATACCGTTTCTTAAACAGGAAGCTGGTAAAACCGTGTACACTTTAGTGTAAAAAAATACCTTTAGCCGGGCGGTGGTGGCGAGTGCCTTTAATCCCAGCACTCGGAAGGCAGAGGCAGGTGGAGCTCTGTGAGTTCAAGGCCAGCCTCGTCTACAGAGGGAGATCCAGGACAAGCACAAAGCTACACAGAGAAAAAAACAAAAAAAACAAACAAACAAAAAAAAAAAACAAAAAAAAAAAAACCCCAAAAAACAACCCTTTAATCCATAGTGATTATGTTTCTAATTAAAAAAAAAAATACAACAGTACTACAAATTCTAATAATCCTCCTGGTAAGGAGGTAAAACCAGAGTACTTTCTCTTCCTCTTGGTTGAGAGTTCAATGATCCCAGAGGTCAAGTGTTGGAATAGGTTCTTAGAAAACATGGCTGAGAGAGTTGCACGCAGGTAAGCTCAACACCTGTGGAGGCAGGGGAATCTAGAGTTCAAGGCCAGCCTTGGCTGTACACTGAGTTAGAGGTCAACCTGGCTATTTGAGACCCTCTCTCAAATAGAAGGTGAGTAAACATTTCCTTTGGGGCCTGGCTTCTTATGTTGAGAGTGGAATTAAAGGCTGGAAGGTGATGTTCCCATCCCTGGGGTTCTCCAAATCTGGAGTTAGGCTTAGAGCTGCCAGGGAAGTGTTGGGTTCCAGGGCGTCTGGTAGAGAGCCCTGTGTGGGCCACTTCTGCTATGCCTGTGGTGGGGGAGGGTGCTTAGGAATGCTGACTTTGAAATCTGATTAGCGTTTTGCTAGCATGTGAATTTTAAGAAGAGGAAATACATGACAAAAATCTGAGAGAACCGGCATTTCAGACTTCAGATAAACCAACGAAATAAACTGGGAAAGAAAAAAAGACCTCCCAGTCAGTTTGATCTCCAGAGAAGCAAGCCGGCCACACGGTTGTAAGGAAACAGCAGATGAGCTCAAATGTTATTTCCGAGAGGCCTGGTTTCCTCTGCTTCCCATCTCTTCGAGCCTTCATGCCAGTGACTTTGAAGACTCCTTGGGCCTCAAAACAGTGCCTGTGTCCAGGTACGGGGCTGTCACATGAAAGCCTGATAAGCTAGGAGCTCAGACCTGTTAGAAAGGCAGTGACCTGAGACCTGAACAGCCCTGAGGATTAGGTGGGGTCCGTGAGACTGGAATTTCAGGTCAGTAGCAGGGATTGTACAAAGAGATCGCCGGGAGTGTCAGGGTGAGAGCTGTAAAGAGCCTGTGAACTTTGAGTTCCAGGGTTGGAGCTGTTTAGGGAAGGAAGTAACATGATTAGCTTTGCATTTAGAAATACGCTGTCAGTTCCTTTGGGCTGCTTTGACTAGAATTCCCGTAGACTGGCTACTTCAACCTTCTGTAGTTTTGGAAACTAAAAAGTCCAAGCATGAGGTCCTGGCAGATTCAGTGTCTGGTGATGGCCTGGTCCTGGCTGGTAGATGGTGCCTGATGCCTTCTCATGTGGAAGGGGCAAAGCATTCCCTTGTCCTCAGTGTATATGGCTACGAATGCATTTATGAGGCTTCACCTGAATGACCTAACTGTCTCCCAAAGGCCCCGTTCCTTTGAAATACCCCTTCAAGGTAATCCTCTTACCTTGAAATTGGGGTTGATTTTTTTATTTTTTGAGACAGGGTCTGTTTAGTCCAGGCTGGCTTTTAATCTCTGTATAGTAAGGATCATTTTGAATTCTGGATCTTCTAACCTCCACTTCCTGAGTGCTGGAGTTACAGGCTTCCAGCACCAGAGCCAATCTGGGGTTAGGCCTCACTGTAGGGATTTGGGGACTCATTAGTGACAGGGTGGGAGTATAGTTCAGAGGCAGAGCATTTGCTGGGTGTGCTTGAAGCTCTGTGTGTGATCCCCTCCCAGCAAATGAACAAAACCTGAAGGGACTCTTATGTAAGGTCACTAATGATTCATGACTTAGTTACACACACACACACACACACACACACACACACACACACACACACACACACAAACGGGTGGGGAGATTTTCAGATACCAGGATGGAAAGGTTGAAAACCTGAACTAAGGCATTGACGGTGGAAAGGAAGTGCGGATGACAGAATTTCAGATGCAGGGCAGCAGAGGGAAGTCCCGGATGCTGTGACCAAATGGTGCTAGGTGACATTGATTTTGTGTTTAGAGCAGGCAGGGATCCAGACTGGAAATATGGCTGGTGGAGATCCTTCACCAAAGGTGGAAAAACACTGAGCCAGGAAAGAGGGCGAGCTGGTGGGGACTCTTAGAACCCAGGGAAGCAAAGCGGTCCCAAGACAGAATTCAGCCAGCCCCAGACTCCAAAGACTGGATGAAGAAGGATGGGGGTGCTTTATAAAGTGCAAAGTACCAGGTGCTACCCGTTGGTCTTTGGAGGTAGGGAGATCAGTCAGAGGGACCCAAGGATTGGCAGTTCTTAGATGCCAGCTTAGGTGAGCATTTTTAATTTTAAAACATATAGTTGGTATGAACAGTCAAACTAGGATCACCGGTTAGGTAACAGCATGGAATTTAATGTCTTTCATTTCCATTTTCATAGATGTAAAAATAAAAACACTGGTCTAGGCTTTTGATTGACTTTAATCATACAGTTGACTGGCTGCATGCGCTATTCATGGGTTTGGACCATGCTCTAGAGCACTGGTTCTCAACCTTCCTAACACTGCAGCCCTTTAATACAGTTCCTCAGGTGGTGGTGACCCCAACCATAAAATTATTTTCGTTGCTACTTCATGACTATAATTTTGCTGTAAACATCCGGCATGCAGGATGGTTTTAGGCGACCCCTGTGAAAGGGACAGGTTGAGAACCCAGGCTCTAGAAGAGGCTACAGGGTAGCAGTACTGAAGACCCAAACTTCTGAAGTCTAAAAGAAATCTCAAAAGATCAACAACTTGAAAATCCAGCTTCGGAAGAAGTAATTTTAAAATCCTTTCAAAAGACATTTATTGCATTTTAATTTTTATTTTTGCCTTGGGCATGCAGGCATCTATCTGTCTCTGTGCCATATCCCCAGCCTTGTTTGTGTGTTTAAAAGGAATTCATTTGAGAAATAGGAAAGCATGTCAACACTTCACAGGCCACTTTGCATAATTAGATAGGCAGTGACACACACTGCTGGATACACATTCCTTAGGAGTGTGAGGCTGGAGGGTTTTGAGTCTGAGTCCAGATGGGCCGCATAGTGAGACCTTGTCTAAAAACGTTCTAACAACAAAAGCAGAGCTCCATTGCAAGCGGAAGCACTTAGGTACAGTAACGTGTTTGCACAGGTGTAAGAGTCGTGAATAGATGAGCCATATTCCTAAAGCATGGCTCTAAGGAGAAATGCATAACTGCACTCAGTTTGTTTTCCTTTTCCTTTGTTGGTTGTGTTACTGGTTCAGGGACCCCTTGCATGCTGGGCGAAGGCAGGTGGATGTGCTACCCATAGACTGTAGTCCCGACCCTGCGTGCTTGTTTGTAATTACATTTTTCATTTATGTGTGTGGATGTATGTTTATGTGTCTGGGCATGCACGTGGAGGTCAGATTCCGTTCTCACCACTGTATGCTTCCTGGAGATCCAAATGAGATTGTTGAGCTTGGCAGCAAGTGCATGTCACTGCACTTACCTGCTGAGACACCTTGCCAACTTTTTTTTTTTTTTTTTTTTTTTGAGACAGGGTTTCACACCTGTAGCCTACCCAGTTTGTCTTGGACCTGGATCCCATGCTGTCCTTACTTTCTCAGCCTCCATGTGCTGGGATTGATTGCAGGCGTGAGCTGCCTCAACCAGCAACACCCATCTTTTTAACTGTGATTATCTGAAGTACCAGGACAGACAATCGAAGTCTTTTGGTATAGTGGATCAGTAAGTAACCAAGATGAGTCTGGATTTATAATCCCAGGACTCAGGAAGCTGGAACAGGATGTTTACTTTGAGTGCCAGACCATCCTGGGCTACATAGCGAGACCTTGTCTGAGAAAAAAAAAACAAAAAACAAAAAACGAACAACGGAAGCCAGAGCGGGGTCACCACTGCAGAGTTGTGTTGGTGAGACCCTCCATATTTCATAGACGCAGTTCATTTTTTTCTAAACAGCCTGGAAACCTCTAAGAGATAATATTCAACATATTGTCCCCCAGGTATCTAAGTATTTCCTTCTTTGACATGATGGGGCACATCACACATGACTGAAAGAACACTAAGATGCTTTCCCATAATCTGACTTCCTATGTAGAGCAGTGGTTCTCAACCTGTGGGTCACGTCCCCTTGAGGGGTCAAATGCCCCTTTCACAGGGGTTGCCTAAGATCATCCAAAAACCCAGATATTTGCACTATGATTCATGACAGTAGCAAAATGACAGTTATGAGCTAGCAATGAAAATGATGTTATGGTTGGGGGTCCCCACAACATGAGGAACTGTATTAAGGGGTCACAACGTTAGGAAGGTTGAGAACCACTAATCTAGAACAAAATTGTGGTTTGGGACTTTCTGCCTTCAGAATTTTAACATTGGGGACGAAACCTTTTGAGTTTATGGTCTTCAGGATTCTCTTTTCTTTCCTTCCTTCCTTCCTTCCTTCCTTCCTTCCTTCCTTCCTTCCTTCCTTCCCTCCCTCCCTCCCTCCCTCCCTCCCTCCCTTCCCTCCCTCCCTCCCTCCCTCCCTTCCTTCCTTCCTTCCCTCCCTCCCTCCCTCCCTCCCTCCCTTCCTTCCCTCCCTCCCTCCCTCCCTCCCTCCCTTCCTTCCTTCCCTCCCTCCCTCCCTCCCTCCCTCCCTTCCTTCCTTTCTCTTTTCCAGAGGAGGATTTCTCTCTGTAGCTCTTGCTGGCCTAGATCTCGCTCTGTAGACCAGGCCGGCCTTGAACTCACAGAGATCCACCTGCCTCTGCCTCCTGAATTCTGGGATTAAAGGCGTGTACTGCTGCGACCTCCACCCAGCGATCTTCAGGATTTTCAACTGCAGGGATCTCGCTCTCGCTATTTAAGACTATGATGTTTGTCTTGGGTTACTGACCAGTGCTGATTGGTGGTGTATGCACAGTTTTTTCTTTGTGTCAGGAATTAATGTGTACACTGAGCACATAAAGTGCTCGAGGAGGCTGAGATAGGTTCCTGAAATGGTGAAGGGAAATGATTGAAAAAAAAAAAAATCAGCAAAGAGAAAGGTAGTTGCGTTCACCCAAAGTGCTGAGTCTTTTTCCTACACGTTTGTGGTTTAATGTAAAGTAGAGAGAGAAAGATCTAGACTGTAGCAAGAAAGAAAATGCAGAGGTAGGGATGGATGTAGAGTGTTTGTCTAGTGTGCACACACACTGAGTTCAGTTTCCAGCTCCTTTTGTACTCAGGAGGTAGAGGCTAGAAGGTCAGGAGTTCAAGGTCCCGCTCACCTACGCAGTTTGGGTCCATCCTGGGCTACATGATTTATACCACGACGCCAGGAAATTTACCTTTGAATTACTGTGATTTCTACCTTATTGTTACTGCCATTTGATACAGAACTCGAGAATGAGGCTGAGGTTGAGTGAGGGAGCCTGGCCTTTCCATCTTTCCTTTTTCCTGAGTAGTTTCTGCCTGGTATACAACATCCAGAGGCAGAGAGCATACTTCCTTATAATAAAGGGTCGTTTGGCTCAAAAGCCCTGAGCAAATCAATGGCCTTGCATATCTCATTATGAGTCCCCAGTCAGTCTGCTGATAAAGGAGTCCTGTGTGTGACTGGTGGAGGCCTGGGTTCCCCAAAGCCTTAGGAAACAAGGAGGATAGGTTAGCTAGTTGGAGTGAAAAGAGTCTCGGGAGCCGGGAGAAGAGCCAGTCCGTTCCTGTCACCCAACTCTTCGGCATGCTGTGGGAGAAGTGCAGGAACACACACACACACACACACACACACATAAACACACATACACACACACAGCACAGTGCCCTCCGAAGTCTCTCAGTCATCCACCCTATGCGCATAAGATGAGCACGGCCTTTGTTAACCGGGCAGCGCTGGCTGAGTGTAGCAGAAGCACACGTTAAATGTTTACTGAATGATGAACTCAGGCGTTTTGACCTTATAAGTTACTTAGCAAGTGCTTTTAAGGCGTGCCAGCCTGACTAGCAGACGTTTTCTGTTACGGATGAAGACAAACACGAAGTTCAAGGCTGGTTCCTTCTGGGTTCTAGAGACCAGCCCCACCCCAGATTCAGTCTCCCTCTAGGCCAGTGCTCAGGAGCTGCATGGAATTAGAACAGGAACCACAATGATATGCTCTAATTTTCTATAGTCTGACCTAGTTATCGGTAACTATAAATTTCACATAGCATAGAGTCACCTTAAAAAAGAGTCTCACCTGAGCAGTTGTCTTCATCAGGTTGGTTGTGGGTGTGTCTGGAAGGGATTGTCTTGATACAGGAGTCCCCAACCAGGTGCTTCTGGGCTGTGTGAGAAAGCTAGCTGGGCTGGGGAAGGAGATGGGCCAGCAGTTACGAGCATGTATCACTCATGCAGAGGACTGAAGTCCAAGTCCTAGAATCATGTCAAGTGGCACACAACTGCCTGTAAACACACACACACACACACACACACACACACACACACACACACACACACGAGAAAGAGAGAGAGAGAGAGAGACAGAGACAGAGAGACAGAGAGAGGAGACAGAGAGACAGAGAGAGACAGAGAGACAGAGAGAGACAGAGACAGACAGAGAGAGACAGAGACAGACAGAAAGAGAGAGAGAGACAGAGAGACACAGACACAGGCAGAGACAGAGACAGAGAGAGAATAAAATATTTTTAGATTATTTTGTATTATTTGGTGTGTGTGTGTGTGTGTGTGTATGTGTGTGTGTGTGTGTATGTGTGTGTGTGTGTGTGTGTGTGTGTGTCCATGGAGGCTAGAAGATGGTGTTGAATCCCCTGGAGCTGGAGTTACAGGCTACTATAAGCTGCCTAGCATGGGTGCTGGGAAGCAAATTCTAGTCCTTTGGAAGTGCCGAAAACACTCTTAACCACTAAACTATCTGTCCAGTCCCCTAAAAATAATGAAGTAAGTCTTAGAAGTAAAAAGAAAGCTGGGTAAGTGTGAGACCATGAGCAAGCCAGCTGGCAGTGTCCCTCCATGGCTTCTGCTTCAAGGTTCTGTTTAGGCTCTTGCTGGCTTCCTCAGCGATGGCCTGTGTGACTAAGGTGTGCTATGAAACAAAGCTTTCCTACCCCAAGCTGCGTTTGATCAGAGTGTTTTATTCCAACAACAGAAATCAAACTAGAACACCACCTCAGGATTTTCAAGACCGGTCTACTCTGTAGGCTGACCTGGAATTTGCTATGTAGAGGAGCACCTGAGTGGTGAGATCACAGATGTCTACCTCCACATCTGGATTTATTCAGTACTAAGGATTGTTGAACCTATGGCTTTCTGCATGCTAGGCAAGCATGCTACCAGCAGAGCTACATCTTCAGCACCAAGTAACACATCTTAAATCATTTCTTCTTTGCTCACACCAACTCAACACTCTGTCTCATTTTATGTCATTGATGTAGAGGTCACTTATGAATCTAAACATTCATTTATTTATATACAGTACTGAGAATTGAACCTTGGGCCCACACAAGGTAGAAAGGTAGACAAGAACTCTCATCCCTGAGGTGTAGCCCTGGCATGTGTGTGTGTGTGTGTGTGTGTGTGTGTGTGTGATGTGATGTGATGTGATGTGTATTAAAGTGCCAGCAGAGACAAGAAAAGGATAAGGGTATTGGGAATCAGATCCCTGGAGCTGGAGTTATAGGTGAGCCACCCATTATGGATGCTGGGGGCCAAACTCGGGTCCTCTGCAAGGGTAGCACACACTCTCAAACACTGAGCCATCTCTCCAGCCTCAACTTCCTTGCCTTTTGAGCTGAGCTTCCTTAAGTTACCAAAGCAGTATCTTATCTTTCAGTCCTTCAGCCCTAGCCTCCTGCCTGCCAGGCCTGGCTCGGGACTTAAAAGACAAACAAACTACTTCCAATTAGCATGATTTTTCCCCCCTAGGGTTGGTGGTGAATGCATAGAATCCTAGTCCTTGAGGGATTAGAAGCAAGAATCCCAGGAGTTGAAGACCAGCCAAGGCATATCATTGTGGTTCCTGTTTCTAATTCCATGGAACTCCTGAGCACTGGCCTAGAGGGAGACTAAATCTGGGGTGGGGCTGGTCTCTAGAACCCAGAAGGAACTAGCCTTGACCATACAAGGAGACTGTCTCAAGAAAGCAAAAACCAAAACTCAATAAAAGAAAAGTGCATGATTTTTTTTTTTTTCCTTGTGGAACGTGTCATGTGGTGCTGTCAGTCACAGGGCATGGGGGCTGGAGAGATAGCTCAGAGGTTAAGAGCACTGGTTGTTCTTCCAGAGGTCTTGAGTTCTATTCCCAACAACCACATGGTGGCTCACAACCATCTGTAATGAGATCTGGTGCCCTCTTCTGGTGTGCAAACAAACATACGTGGAGGCAGAACACTGTATACATAATAAATAAATCTTAAAAAAGGATAGAATGGAAAGGTAATTGTGTTTGTTTTAGGATGACGTGATGGTTTATCCTTCTGTTTAGGACATAATACTGATAAGTTAGCAATACAGTTGTATCCCCATTCCTTTTCTTAGTAAACAGCAGTACACGACAAGAAGATCTTTCCATCTTACCTTTAGACATTGTTGTATCTGTATACCCGGTAGGGGTGGGGGTGGCGTGCATGTCATGGTGTGTGCCAATTCTCTCCCGCCATGTTTAAGTGGGTCCCAGGGATCTTACAAGGCAAGTGCCTTTACCTAATGAGTCATTTTGTTGCCCCCAGCCTTGCCTTTTTCTCCATTTAACCATGGCTCCTTGAGACACTCCCAGGGTGGTGCACATAAGAATGCCCCAATCTTTGCCACAGTTCTATTGCTTTCTATTGGCAGACTGCCATCCACAAACTTGTGAAAGGCATTCTCTTCCCTTCTGTTCTATTCTGTTTTGAAATAGGCTCTCATGTAGCCCAGGCTGGCCTTAACCTCTTGATCGTCTGCCTCAGGTGTGTACTACACACAAGCCTTTTGAAATTCTTGTTAGTATGTCTGTAGATTCCCAAGAGTAGGTTACTGGGTCAAAGGTAGATGTGTGTGTCGTCTTGGTGGAGGCTGGTGTTCCCACAGAGCTTGTGCTGACTTTGCGGTCCTGTAGCAGTGTGTAAGTACTGCATCTCCACCTGCTTGCCAGCCGATGGTGTTGCTGCTGTTGTTCTTGGATTTCTACCAATCTGATGGCTGAAGCCAGACATGGTGACATACTTGTAGTCCCAGCTCCTGGAAGGTGGTGCAATCAGAAAGCCATGGTCATCCTAGGCAGACATGTTTTAATGGAGTTTTTAATGTTCATAATTTCTTGTTTGTTTTCAAGAGAGGTTTCTCTGTGTAACAGCCCTAGCTACCCTAGAACTGGATTTGTAGACAATGCTGGCTTTGAACTCACAGAGAGTCACCTGTCTCTGCCTCCCGTGTGCTGGGGTTAAAGGCATGTGCCACCACTGCCCAGCACTGGTTTGATTTTTGAGACAAACTCCTACAGTGTAGCCCAGGCAGGCCTTGATTCACTGTGTAGACCAGGCTGGCTTGCCCTCCTCTCTCAGCTTCCTGAGTGCTGGCATTATAGGAATGAGCCACCATACCCGGCTTAAAAAGCAAAAACAAAGAGATTGTTGAAATGCTAGATTGAGCAGAGGGCCTCAGGCTTGCTACACAAGTGCTCTGCCACCAAGCTGTTCCTACAGCCATGCCTAGGGCTTTATTATACTCATATTTAATGAATCACAGGGACTCAGAACATCCCAATGAAAGAGAAGCGATTACTTCTTCACTAGCTGCTCATGCTGAAAATAATGTCAACCTCACACATTTATACATGGGCTGTAGATCCATGAACAAGGCAAATGGAAATAAAATGCCCGCATGAAAAATGCTTCCTTAAGTGTTTGGGCTAGCAGCAAAGGTGGATATTTTATCTTGTACCTAGAATATTTATTGACAAATTGGACTAGTGGGAAGAATGTATTTCAAAAGCAAGATTCCCACCAGGAAGAGCTCTGTATCTGAATGTAGCTTTCACTGAACTGCCCCAGAGAAAAGAGAAACTATAAGTCTGACTGTGCATGGGTTGGGGCCTCTGAAGGCTTACCATTGAAGCGCCACATCAAAATCCTATTCAGTGCCCAAGAATCCCAGGCATTCACACCTTGAAGGATTGCTGGGGTGGGGAGATGCCTCTTGTGTCTGCAGGCATAGCTGGCATGCTCACATACTTCAGCTTTTTGAGGTAACTTGTACTGAGACTTCAGAACTGAGAGGTTCTCATTAAAGTACTAAGCAAGTAAATGGATTCTTCTTGGGGGTATTGTTTCAGATAATTTATGAGTATTAGTCACCCCTGAGCTGTGAGCTAGTAAAACCTCTAAGATACAGGACTTTGAGAAAGTTACTGAACTTTCCAAACATTTCCTGATTAATTGCTTTAGACTGTAGGGCAACATGTGGGAAATAAAGTATGGATCATCTGGCACCATGCTTGGTTCATAAAAACAAGCAATCATTTAGGGTCAAAGAAATGTCTTACGTATATATTTGTAAATTATGTGATCTGTATGTCTCTATCTTTCCATCTACTCACCCACACACTTTCCATCCATCCATCCATCCATCCACCCACCCACCCACCCCCACCCACCCCCATCCATCCATCCATCCATCCATCCATCCATCCATCCATCCATCCATCCATCCACAGGCTCTCACTGTGTAGCACAGGCTACCTCTTAACTTGTGATCCTTTGCCTGAATGCTGCGATTACTGGTGTGCCCACCACATCCCATTTCGGAAACCAAGTTTTGGAAGATGACTTTCTGCCACATATGAGCATGTCGTCTCGTGGTTACTGAACGTTAATTTTGGTTTCACTCAGGTAGCATCTCCTTACCACCTCTTTGCATTCCCAATCTGATATGTGAGTGCCATTTAAGAAAACCCTGGGCAGACTTTACTAGCTTTCATTTATTTTTTGCTTACCAGGAAACTTCAGAAGGGATGAGTGATGTTCCAGAAAGCTAAAAAGTTCTTAGATCCCATGTCATTTTCTGCGAAGACTTATTGGGTGTGTTTAAAATATTAGAATGTCCTCTCTCTCTCTCTCTCTCATTTTTGGGGGCGAGGGAGGATAGTATTTGAAATACGCTAATGTCTCTTTCTGATGTCTATTGGGAGCGTAGCTTAGTCAGCTTTGCGTTTTATAGTTGTCTCACAGGCTGCCTCCCCCCAGTTCTTACAGAGCCCAGGACCTAGAGATTGCCCTAGAGGCTGTAAGCCTCTTTTCCGCTCTCAGCCCTCCCTTACTAATGGGGGTTCCTCTTATTGTCAAGATGACAAGGTCTTGTTATGTAGCCTAGGCTGACCTCAAACTCATGGTGATCCTCCTGCCTCAGCCCTCTGAGGACTGGGGTCACAGGAGTGTCAGCTGCACACCTAATTTGTAAGTTACGGTTCACAGGCTTGTTCTCATTTTATTGTGGCTGGAGAGGGGCTTTCGGGAGGGTGCTGTAGGCAGTGTGCTCATTTAAGGGGCGGATGTTGTTAGTTCACTTGAGATGACGCTAACTTAGAAGAGTTTGGAGGTGAAATTTGATGTTGAAACCAAAAACCCGCTGGCCGATTCGAGAGAGGTGAGAGAAGGGAGTAACCAGGTTTTTTTTTGTTTGTTTGTTTTGTTTTTTTTTTGTTGTTTGTTTTTCCGAGACAGGGTTTCCCTGTGTAGCTTTGCGCCTTTCCTGAAACTCACTCTGTAGCCCAAGCTGGCCTCAAACTCACAGAGATCTGCCTGGCTCTGCCTCCAGAGTGCTGGGATTAAAGGCGTGTGCCACCACTGCCCCTGGGCTACCAGGTTTTGTTGTTGTTGTTGTTGTTGGTTTGTTTTTTACACTGAGCAAATGGGAAAATGATGGTGTTGATTCCACAGAGACTGGAAGCCTCACGTTGGCTCACACTCACCATCTCCCTTGCTTACTTTGGGACGTGATTGATTGGAAACGTTTGACTAAATATATGGGCACTCTGCTGGCTCATTGGTGCCGATTCCTAATTGTCTCTAAGTCCAGCTTTTATCAACTGGGCACTCACACAGAGATCCTTAAGCTGGAGTTAATTCCCCCAAATAAAGATAGTAACAAGGTCATCAGTTGTCCTGGTCAGACACCACTGCCCTGTGTTCAACAAGAAAGGCAAGAGCCTCTTCCCCAGAACAGGAGGCCTCCGCTGAAGCCTGCCCTTCTAGGTACTTTCTCTTCAATACTGTGGTAGAAAATCAGCAATACTTAGTTTGCCATGGTAGACGATCAGTTTATTTTATTTTACATGATGAGGGGGCTAGAGAAAAAAGTTGGATATTTGCTTAACGTATGTCTAGCAGACCTTTCGTAACAAAAGGAGAGGAGATTGTCTTGACTATCCCCCATGTGTCTACAACTGGTCATGTGGGTAGAATTGCTATTCTCTGTGCTTCTTCTGCCTTCAGCAAGCATCTCAGCTACCCTGTGTCACCTAGTGGGAGTGACCCAGACCGTCATTTATGAAGAATCTGGGCCATTCATGATCCGGCCTGAATTGGGATTCAGTCGCCTTTATTTATTATATAAGTGTATATTTTTGTCTTCTTAATTACACTTATTTGTTGGGGGAGGGCGGAGTGGATGTGCCACGACCCGTGTGTAGAGGTCAGAGGACAATTTGTAGAGTTGGCTTCCCACTTATGGCCATCAAACTCAGGTTGCCAGACTCGGCAGAAAACACCTTTACTGCTGAGCCATCTTGCGGGCCCAGACTTTATTTTACTGTTTGATATTTATTCTAAGACATCAGCGGCCGTGGAGTGTGGGCCAGTGACACAGCTCTGCTGCTGTCCTCAGCAGCCTGTAGTGTTCTTTTCAGAGACCTCCTTAAGAAGAGAGCTTAGGAGCCTGCTGGTGGTGGCGCACACCTTTAATCCCAGCACTCCGGAGGCAGAGGCAGGTGGATCTCTGTGAGTTCGAGGATAGCCTGGTCTGCAAATCGAGTTCCAGAACAGCCAGGGCTACACAGAGAAACCCTGTCTCCAAAAAACAACCACAAAAGAATAGAGCTTATGATAGTTTCCATCACAGGGTTAATAGACAGGCAGGCTTAGGCAAAGGCAGGACACACTCAAATGTAGCTGTGGGCTTCTTAAGAGAGTCACAATTAAGTGTCTTTAGAATAGCCACATATAATTTTAGTGACTTCTAAAGTTTCATCTCAAAGGACTGCTAAGGAACCCAGATGAGGTCATAGGGTGTTTCTTGATGCACACTGGATATAATTGCAGCTCTTCACTGCTAACCTTACCTGTTTTTTCTAAGTTCTAACACAAAAAGAGTAACTTTTCTTTGCCTTTTTCTATTTCTTTAGTTACTAAACAAAGTCCTAAACACGGATGCTCTGACATTCTGGGCAACCGCACGGTTATAGACCACATTGCTGACTCTAAGGCAAAGGCATGACTCTTGCTCTTTTTTAATCTCTCCTGGCGGCTGCCAGGATTTTAAAATGCCTACCCTATTGTCATCCTCTCAGACTAATTAGAGGCCCTCTAGAGCTTCAAAAACAAACAAAACAAAGTCATGAGGGTTGGAGAGGAAGTTAGGTTTGTTTTTGCTGTAGATGAAACTTTATGATCTTGTTTATGAGATTGTCAGGAGATTTCAGGTTTGTATCTTGTAAGGCTCGGGCTTTCAGCACGGTCCCTTGCTGTTTGAACATTCTCGTTTTATTTTTATTATTATTATTATTATTTTGTTTTGTTTTTTTTGTTTTTCGAGACAGGGTTTCTCTGTGTAGCTTTGCACCTTTCCCGGAACTCACTTGGTAGCCCAGGCTGGCCTTGAACTCACAGAGATCCGCCCGCCTCTACCTCTTGAGTGCTGAGATTACAGGCATGCGCCACCACTGCCCGGCAGAACATTCTAATTTAAAGTACACATAGAAGGAGTATTTTCTGTAGATATCCTCAGCAAATGTCAGTTGTACTGGAATTCTTGAGTCTTTGCTGATGCCTCTGTACTGAGGGGTTCCTTTCCCATCCCATGGCCCTTGATTACCAACAAAAAGCTGCATTCCCATTTTGGTGTGTGTGTGTGTGTGTGTGTGTGTGTGTGTGTGTGTGTGTGTGTGTCTACCCTGGAAGTTTCCTCTCCACCCTCCCTCCCTTTCTTCCTTCCTTTTTGTGGCAGGGTCTTCTTATGTAGCCTAGTCTGGCCTTAAATTGGATTTATAGCTAATAGGTTTTTGCACCCCCCAACCCCCACTCTATAATAAATTTCTCCACCAATGCAGCACTAACCACATCAAGCTGAATTAAAATAACAGGTTTATCGAGAGCAAACTCCTGGGCAGGAGGTCCTCCAGTCCCTCAGATTGGGGTCAGGGGAGTCACACCTTCAAACAAAAGCAGGTGTAGGCAGGGGGTGATGATGTGCCCATCACAAGCTGGGTTTGTGTCCAAGTATGGTCAAGAGTTAATATTTATGTGGGGACTTGGGCAGTTGGCAACTTTTAAGGGAGGAGGCAACAGTAGCAGCCAAGAATGCTGAAGGCTCTCTGAGCTGGGGTATGGGGGCGTGGGGAGAGAGAGAACGCGAACACAGGGCTATCTGGATCTTGTAGGGGCGAGCCAGAGGCCCCAAATGAACATCCTGACCCTTTTGGGTATATGGGCGTTGATTCAAATCTGGCTACTTGCTGCTGGCATTGGGTGATGTGGGGAGGGGAGTCGGGAGCTGGTAGGCTCTTGCCCAGCAGGAGGTATTGGGTGAAGAAGCATTTGGTTGACTGCCATTTTGAAGAACTCGGGAATCTATTTCTGGAGGAAGCTGAGAAGGCGAGGGGGCCTTTTGTGATCCGGGTCTTTTTACCAGGCCGGACTCACTGATGGAGTAGCGGTACCTTTTCCCAGGAACATGCTTGTGCCTGTAAAACAGCTGGAACAGACTTACAGTCAGAGCAAAGGCTGTGACTTTGGGTTAAAAGGCATGGATGTGCTGAGTAAAAACAGAGCCCAGGAGACAAAAGAAACAAAGTGAATGAGCAAGCCGCAAGAGCAGATAGGCTTGACCACTCGCCCCTCATTGGGGTTTTCTGGAAAAGCAGAGGGTGGAGGGTCCCAGTTGCTGGGCAGACGGTCTATCCTGGGTAGGTGCCCTCTTGAGCCTGGAGAGGTGGTACTGGTACTGATGTCTCAGGAGCTTGGTAGCTGCAGGAATGGTGAGGATCGCAGTGTGGGGGCCTGTTCATCCAGGCTCTAGAGACTTAGGAGGTAACGTTTGAGGAGTACCCTGGGTTCCTGGCATGGGAGCAGGGAGAGGGCTGTCAGCTTGTCAACAGAGAAGAAGGGACCTTTGGGGGTGGAAGAGAGAGAGAATGAGAACAGGGCTATCTGGACCATGTAGCGGGGAGCCAGAGGACCCAACCAAACAATTGCCAAGGGTGACCTTCTGTCTGCTCCACTTCTGTCTACCCACCTTTCCAGGAGTACCCCTCCATGACGAGTTTGTGTGGTGCTGGAGATCAAACCCAAGGCTTCATAAACACTCTGCCAACCGTACCACAGTCCACACCTTTAAACCCGGATGTTTCTATGTAGCTCAGTCTGACCTCCAACGCACAATCCTCCGGTCTCAGCCTCCTGAGTGCTAGGATTGTAGGCATGTGTCACCACACCCAGCTTTGCACGTGAATTTTTGAAACATGACCATAGTGCAGGGAGTAAAAAGTTACAGAAAAAGTCTATTTTCCCTTTTTTGGTGCTTTCTTGCTTTTTTTTTTTTTTTTTTTTTTTTGTTGTTGTTGTTGTTTTTCGAGACAGGGTTTCTCTCTGTAGCTTTGGAGCCTGTCCTGGACTAGCTCTGTAGACCAGGCTGGACTCGAACTCACAGAGATCCACCTGCCTCTGCCTCCCGAGTGCTGGGATTACAGGCGTGCACCACCACCGCCTGGCTTCTTGTTTTTTCAAGACAGGGTTTTTCTGTGTAGCCCTGGGTGGCCATGAACTCACAGAGATCCACCTGCCTCTGGAGTGCTGGGACTAAAGGCGTGCACCACCACTCCCCCCCCCCCCCTGTTTTCCTTATTTCTTAACAGTGAACAATTAGATCTCATTGTCAGGAGAAACTGATGAGTGCAGCTCCCACACTATTGAGCCTGTGCTAATAAATGCAACAGTTGTTCATAATCTGGTGGCAAATGACCTTTAAATGCAACCATTTATGGAAGCTGTCCATGGGGGAACAATTTACCTTCCAAATGATGGTCAGGAGTACTTATCATTTAAATATGCTTCTTCCTGTCAATAAGGAATAACAAACACTGGTTAGATTTCTGATGTTGATTCAGACGGTTGGAAATCTGCTGAATAAATTAGCGTATGTTTGATTTATATTGACCAAAATTTTTTACACTGCTGTGTTACAGGTCAAGGTGACATGCATTTAAATGCACCGTAGAGCAGAGGTCACACCTGACTGACAGGAATGCTTACGCTGTTTTTAATTAACTTTTAAATATTAGTCTTAAATTCTTTCTCAAGAGCCAATTATTAGAGACAGGATTGAACTTAACTTAGGATGTTAATGGAGACCTTATTTTAAAAGTCAATAATCTTGATCGTTCTCCTAAAAATTATGGGAGTATATTATGGCTTTATTTTAGCTACTCATTTGTATCAGATACTGAATTCATTATGCCTTTTCCTTTGATTATTTTCAGGACTGTTCTAAGCTAACATGGACAAAAAAACAAAGGAATGAACAGTTACTCCAGGAAGTGCTTTGTGAGCAAGCCTGTTCTCTTAGTGCTCTGAGCTTTCTCCTTGATGGTGTTAGGTGTATGCTACGGAGAGTCATTTGCAGGGGAAGGTGAGGGCTTTTCCTACTCATTCACTAGTGTTTGGGAGGCTTTAATGACCCTGGATTTGCTCTTTGAGAGAGTCTCTTTACATGGACTCTCATTGCTTTGGCATCTGAATACTGCTGAATACAAAGCATTTGGTGGTCACTCTTCAGTATTTCGTTTTCGCCCCATGGAAGAATGTTTGAATAACTCACAGTGGAGTGTGGAACTGTACAAAAGCTTTTTTTCTTTCTAACCTTTGTTTTTGTTTTGTTTTGTTTTTCAAAGCCGAACATGGTGGTACCAACTCCAGCACCAGGGAGGCAGAGGCCAGACCTCTCTAAGTTTGAAGCCAGCCTGGACTACTGAGCTGAGATCCTGGCACCCAACAAACAAAACTCAAAACAAAATAAAAAAACAAACAAAAATTAAAAGACAGAACAACAGTGGCTGGAATGATGGCTCAGTAGTTAAGGGTTCTTACTTCTCTTACAGAGAAGACCCAAGTTTGGTTCCCAGCATCCACGTTGGGCTGCTCATAACTGCCGGTCACGTCAGCTCCAGGGGATCTGAAGCTGTCTTCTGTCCTCATGCGCACAGTGACATGCATCGACAGAGACACACAAATACAAGTAAAATAAAAATGATTAAAAACAAACCCAGGGGCTGGAGAGATAGCTCAGCGGTTAAGAACATTGTCTGCTCTCCCAGAGGACCCGGGTTCAATTCCCAGCACCTACATAGCCATGCCCACAACTGTTGGTAACTCCAGTTCCAGGGGATCTGAGGGGATCTGATACCTTCTTCTGCCCCACAGGATCCTGCATGCACGTAGGACACGTAAGCTCACACTAGCATATACACATAAAAATAAAAGATAAACAAGTAATTAAAAAAACCAAAAACAAATTTAAAAAACTCTTTGATTTGAACCAGGCAGTATGCTGTGAGGCTTGGGGCAAGCCGGCTGACCTGGGCCTCGCGCCCTGAGGCGTTGCACGCTTTCAGAAGGCAACACAAAGTCCAAACCCTTCATTCTGCCCTCTGGAGCAAACAGGCTGCCTGCGGTTCTTGAAAGTGGCAGTCCTGGCACTGCCAGGTTAGCGATGGTCACACTATGGCTCCTCAGTCTGTGGCGTTGTGCCTACAGTTAACGGGACTGGTCAGCATTATCCCCCGATGGCCCCTGGTGGCAGCAGCCACAGTGTGGAATGTTCACACGGGAGAAAAGGAAGTAGAGACAGTGGCATTGAGGGTGGGGAGAAAAGCACTCGGGAGGCAGAGGTGGGTGGGTCTCTGAGTTTGAGGCCAGCCTGGGCTACAGAGCGAGTTTGAGGACAGATGGGGCTACACAGAGAAACCGGGTCTTGAAAAAAAAAAAGAAAAAAGAAAGAGAGAGAGAGAGAGAGAGAGAGAGAGAGAGAGAGAGAGAGAGAGAGAGAGAGAGAGAAAGAGAGAAAGAGAGAAAGAAAGAAAGAAAGAAAGAAAGAAAGAAAGAAAGAAAGAAAGAAAAGGGAAGAGAGAAAGTAGTGGGGGATGACAGTGTGGTGAGTCACTCCCTGGTGAGAATGATTGGGAGGAACTGAGGGCAGAGCCGTGGAGCAAGCTGCTCTCTCCAGAGGGTCGGAGATGCAGAGGGAGTTGGGGAAGTGGGGAGCCTAGTGGAAAGGGGTGTGGTTGTCTGTCTGTGGGCACCAGGTCGGGTGCGGGAGGCAGTGAAAGGAGAGTGCAGGTTCCTTTGTTGTTGTCAACCCGACCCATGAACTGATACCTGGGAAAAGCCCCTCAGCTGAGAAGAGACCCCCATCAGAGCACTGACAGACAAGTCTGTGGGCTTTGGAGCCCAGCTGCCTGGGAGCGCATCGCTGGGCACGTGGTGGTCCTGGACCTCAGAAGAAAGAGTGTTCGGTCCTTAGCTGCTGCTTCCGTCCCTGCTTCTGAGGTCTAGCCTTGAGTTAGTTCCGGCCCTGCCCTCTGAAAATAACTCCTTCCTCCTCCAGTTGCTTTTGGTTGTGGTGGTCACAGAGACAGAAACCCACCTAAGACAGGGAGGGGGCCAGTGTGGCGGTTGCCACCACTGGATAGGTCTCCTTCCCAAGGGCTGGAGGCCTTGCGTGCCAAAGCCGGCGGCTGCCCCAGGTGCTCGTCCCTAGCTGCACTTCAGAGTCCCGCAGAAAGGTTACAAACCGGTGACGCCTTATTTCAGAGTTTGAGAGTTCTGGGGTGTGGGCCAGATCCACTCGGTTCCACCATTGCAGCCTGCTGACTAGTGAGGGAGCTTGTGAAAGTCCTCTAACCTTCCACAAATGCTCCCAAACACCTCAGCCTTCTCATAGACTCTAGTGTAAATTCTAGATGCGTGGTAAGAGCGTGTGATGTGGCAGCTGCTATTATTTCTGATGCTGCTAATTATATACTCATAATTATACATTGTAAATGTTTGACAGTTGGGGTTCAGATGATATCGTGTATGTTACTTCCCTTTCATTTTATATTAGAATTTTTCTCATCTTTGAATAATTCCATATTTAATTCACCACTTCAAAGGAGAAGAAACAGTTCTTTTTTTGTTTTGTTTTGTTTTGTTTTGCCCACATAACATTTTATTGATTCTCTGGGAGTTTCACATCATGCACCCCATCACAATCCCTTCCCAGTCCTTTTTTGTCTGTCTACTCCCTTGTCACCCCCCCCCACACACACACACACAAAAGAAGTAAAAGGTTAAAAAAAAAAAGTCCACTTTGCGTTATCTATATACTCACCAGAGCACGGTCAAACTCTCAGTGGCCTGCCCCTTAAATAGAACTGAGTCCTTTCCCTCCCACACCCCTGCCAGAAGCCATCAACTGTGGAGAGCTACTCTTTTTAAGGGTTTTCTCTGCGGCTTCATGTCTACACTGTTATTTTTGCGGGGTAGGGGGGTGGGGTTGCAGTTGGGGTGGGAACAGGGGTTATCACAGGGGCCTTCCATGTCTCTCCTCTCAAATGTGTGTCTACAATCGTTGATATGGCAAAAGTAGTCTCCTTGCTCTTCATAGTCAGCGGGAGTGTGGATCATGGGCCTCCACACAGTTTCTGGCAAAAGCACAGACCACGAACATGGTGCCCTGTTGTAGCAGGACCACGGACCCAGGCAAGGCCCTTGGAGGGTGCCGGGATCATGGATATCAACATGGCTGCAGGTAGCAGCACAGGCCACCCACATCAGTATGCACCCCTGGTGGCAGCATGGCCTGTGGACATTGACATGGCTTCAGGCTGCAGCAGAGATCATGGACATCCACATGGCCTTTGGAAGTAACTTGGACTATGGACATAAACACAGACTCTGGCTGCAGAAGGGTCAAGGACCTAGACTCGGCCCTCAGTGGCAGCACAGTCTACAGACATCCATGTGGCTTCAGGTGGCAGGAAAGACTATAGACTTCTGTGTGGCCCCTGATGGCAACCCAGATCATGGACATCACCATTGCCTCCACCCACCACATCCCCCATGGCAGCAGTCTATAGACATCCATGTGGCTCAGGTGGCAGAAAAGACCATAGACTTCTGTGTGGCCCCTGATGGCAACCCAGATCATGGACATCAAACAAACCTTAGCTGTAACAGGGCCATGGACCCAGCCAGATGTGGCTCTCAGTGTCAGTGAGGACCTAGACCATGTCTTAGGTGGCAGCTCAGGTCTCTCATATTAACATGGCCTCTGGTGGCAGCCTGGCCCATGAGCCTCGAAATGGCCCAGGCTGCAGCACAGACCGTGGTCGTGTACTTGGCCTTCTGTAGAAGCATGTGCCACAGACATCACCCCTACTTACACCAGAGTGCAACAGAGAGGGGCTCTGGTAGTCACATGCCTGGCTGGCTCACCCTGCCCCAAAGCACAATTCTTTTTGTTTGTTTGTTTGTTTGTTTTCTGAAGCAAGGTTTCTCTGTGTAGTCTTGGCTATCCTAAAACTCACTCTGTAGACTAGACTGGCCTCGAACTCACAGAGATCCCATCTGCCTCTGCTTCCTGAGTGCTGGGATTAAAGGCGTGTGCTACCACCACCTGACTATTTTTGGTTTTTTGTCTGTTTTTTTTTAAAGACAAGATCCCATGCTGAGTTGGCATAGCCGTCCTTTTCCTTTGTGTCCAACACTGGCACAGTTTACCACAGTGGCCTTCCCCGGGGTCAGCACTGCCCTGTACCCCAAGGGAATCCAGAGGAGGCCCAGGGCTCTGCAGCCCTCTCACAGTGCCTTAGTGCCTCACACACTTGTACTGCCAGTACAATGTCACACTCCCTTTGACATTAGAAGGAGTCATGGACCAAGTGTACGTCTTGGAACTCTATGACAAGATTGGCCAATAAAAGCTTTCAGTGAATTTTTATTTCATGAAGGACCTGGGCCTAGATATTTTGGGCCAAGTGAAGATTATCATGGCCATGGAAGATGAATTTGAGTTTGAAATTCCTGATACAGATACAGAGAAGTTAATGTGTCCACAGGAAATTGTAGATTACATTGCAGATAAGAAGGGTGTATAGGAATAAGGCATCAGAACCTTTTTCCTCACAGAGAGGACTCCCAAGAGCACACGATGACATCACAGCAGGCCGACAGTGAGTCTGTTAGACCTGTATTTAAATTGTCTGAGTGTTTTACCCTTTTCCCTTTGAAAATAAATCTATTATAAAACAAAACAAAAAAGACAAGGTCCCATGTGTCTAGCCCCGGCTAGCGTGGAACTAATGTATAGTGAATTTGAACTTGTGGTCCTCCTGCCTCTACCTCCTGAGTGCTAGGATTATAAGAGGGTGCCAACACACTTAGCTTTAAATGAAGATTTTAAGCAGTATCATAGGAACTCTCAAGGGCTGCTAAGTTAGAAAATGCCATTCCACTCTGGATGTTCCATCTTGCCCAATTACAGACCGACATCAGGCATGCCCTGGTTGCTTCCCCAAGTTAGCAGCTGCTAACAGCTGTTGGTTGACCAGAGAGACTCCAGCCACTTTCCAACTACCTGGCCTTGCTCTAGGCTTCCCACAGTCTTCTCAGGAAAACTTTTCATAGATTGGTTTCCTACCTTTTTAGAAGAGGCCAGCCATGCCTAAATGTGAAGGTGTCTTCACATTAAATTGATGGCAAGTAGTATCAGTTTTCATTTCACATTGGTGAAATGCGCCCTTGGATATTGGAGTATGTTCTTAATAAATGTGCTTACATTATACATCATTTAAGTACACATTTCCTGATTTATGGGTCTTTTTTGGTAATAGCTTACTTCCTCCAGTTTGTTTTATATTTTATACTATGGGGATGATGTTAGACAAAAAACGAATTTGAGTATTCTTTTTGAAATTAGAGTTTAAGAGGATGGAGCGGTGGTTCATTGGTTTAGAACTGCTTGTTCCTCTTGTGGAGAGATGACCTGAGTTTGATTCCTAGTACTCATCCTAACTCAACTTCCAGGGGATCTGATGCCCTCTCCTGACCTCCATAGGTACACACATGCCACACATAACATACCTGTCAGCAGAACAGTCATGCACATAAAATTAAATAAATAAATAAAAATGGAGTTGAAGATGTGTCGGGAAGCAGCTGAGACAACTCAGAAAGTCTGTCTGCTTGACTGGGGACCTGCTAGCTGAAGTACACTGTGGCGGGAACTGAAGAAGCCTCGCAAAGGAGACCGGAGCCTTGGCACGAGGCGCACAGTGGTGGCCAGCAGTGGTTGGCAGTGCCCGGCTGAGAGTAATCATGGGAGCCAGTCCTCTTACCACTGCACGAGAAGTTGCTGAAGGACTGTGGACCATTTGCCAGGCCGCGGGGCATTTGGAGCAAACCGGAAAGGTGAAAGTTCAGAAAGCAGATCCCTCATGCGCCAATGGGAAACTGAAAGCAGTCACTTTGACCTTGTATCCTCTTCATTCTATGCGACAACCTCTACCCGTTTCTTGGTTGGATTGAGACTTATGTGAAGAGTAGATGGTATAGAAAAACCAGCAATGCCTGGCTGGCTCAGTAGTTGGACCGATAAGATACTCCAATCCCTTTCCAATGATGGACGCATGCTTGCACATATGTGCAGGCACATGCTCACAAGTTTATGGCCAGTATTGGTGCTGTTGGAGTCTTCGGCAAGTCTAATCCATTGCATCTTTGAATCCCAGTGAAAGCATTGTGTCTGAGAAGTTGCTCAGCAAATCCTTGGGATGACTAGGAAACAGCAACACATTCAGCCAGCTTCGCTCATCACAAAGGGCCTGGTTCTTATGACAACACCCAACCATGCACAGCACAACTAAGGCTTCGAGACATGAACGAACTGGGCTCCAGAGTTTTGTCTCACCTACCATATTCATTGGACCTCTCAAGAATGGACTACCCTTCTTCAAGCCTTTTGACAGCTTTTTACAGAGAAAATGCTTCTGTGACCAGCAGAATGCAGAGAATGCCTTCCTACGTTCAGTGATTCCCAAAGTCAGGATCATCATGGTAGAAGAATAAAAACATCTTATTGCCCAAAAGGCATTGATTATACTGCTTCCTACTTTGGTGAATAAAGATGTGTTTGAACCTAGTTACAGATGTAGACCACAGTCTGGAAATACAGTTCCTTTTGCACTGGCCTAGTTCATTGCTGGAGCCCGGCAGTGGGACAGGGCCCGTCCGTTCCCATTCAAAGCCGTTCTTGGGTTTTGCTCTGATCAGAAATGACTCCTGACTCACTGCCTGTTGACATTCCGCCAGGTTCAGATGAGGTCAGTTTGAGTGAAAAGTCATTTTGACATGGAGTTTCTTTTCAAGAGCTATTTTTGCAGACAGAGTTTTGTTTTTCTTGAATTCTGGCTCTAGAAAATTTCTGGGCGACTTCTTTTCCAGCGGCCCAGAGAATTCTAAGCGCCTGGTGGGGAAGACAGCAGTCTCGCTAGGAGTGTGGCTCAGGCTTCTCGTGATTTACTCTGTGAGTGTTCGTGGCCTGAGTGCTTGGTAGGGCCTGAAGAGGGGCTGGTGGGACAGTTGGCAGTGAGAAGGGACAGAGACAGGGAGTATGAGGCATATTTCTGTTTTCATTTTTATTTTTCCATTATCAGCTTGATACAGTATAAATTCTTATCCTAACAGTGAAATGTTTCATTGAGGCTTGCCCAGTAATTGAGTAAAACCAAAACTTATTATAAGCTCCAGTCATCCTAGGGTCCTCCCTGCTAGGTAGCCTCCCTGGTTCTGTGGGTTGCAGTCTGATTGTTCTTTGCTTTATATCTAGTATCCACTTATGAGTTAGTACATACCATGTTTGTCCTTCTGGGTTTGGGTTACCTCACTCAGGGTGGTATTTTCTAGTTCCATCCATTTGCCTGCAAATTTCACGCTGTCATTGTTTTTCTCTGCTGAGTAGTACTCCATTGCATATATGTACCACATTTTCATAATCCATTCTTCAGTTGACAGGCATCTAGGTTGTTTCCAGGTTCTGGCTATTACAAATAATTCTGCTATGAACATAGTTGAGCATGTATCTTTGTGGTATGATGGGGCATTTCTTGGGTATATTCCCAAGAGTGGTACGGCTGGGTCTTGAGGTAGATCGATTCCCAATTTTCTGAGAAACCTCCGTACTGATTTCCACAGTGGTTGTACAAGTTTGCATTCCCACCAGCAGTGGAGGAGTGTTCCCTTTGCTCCGCATCCTCTCCAACATAGACTGTCATTAGTGGTTTTGATCCTAGCCATTCCCACAGGTGTAAGGTGAAATCTCAGAGTCGTTTGAGGCACAATTTTATTCGAGCCCCAAGTCCAGAGTCTAGTAACAGAGCACGTGTGTAGCAGGTGCAAGCTCTAGGTTCATTGCCTAGCCCTGGGCCCCCCTCCAGCGTCATTAGCACCAATATCTACTTTGATGTCTTTTTCTAAACCAATGGTTTTTGAAGGCCTTCAGTATACTAGGCACTGTACTGGGCTTTTAGAGAGCTTATCATGTTAGGGTTTTGTTTCTTTTGAAAAGTATGAAGATGTACTTAATGTGGATGGATGTTTTACCTGAAGATATATGTGTTCACCATGTAAGTGTCTGGTGTCTGCAGAGGTCAGGAGAGCATCAGATCCCCTGAAACTGGCATTATAGATGGCTGTGGGCCACTGTGTGAGTGCTGGGACGTGAGCCCAGGGTCTCTGGAAGAGCAGCCAGTGTTCTTAACCATTGAGCCATCTCTCCAGCCCAGGGTTTTATTTCTAAGTCTCTTAATAAACACCAGCCATCTCTTAATGGAGTCTACCTATTTGTGAAATAGTATATAGTAGAGGTGTCATTTAATCCACTGGCCCCTTATTGTTCTGTGGAGAGAGAAACATATACATACAGTTATGTTGTCAAGCATTCACGGGGACAGTTTCTTCCTCATTAGGACAGGCTAACCAGGAGGCTGGGGATATAGCTTGGTTGGTAGAGTGCTTGCCTAGCATGCACAAAGTCCAGGGTTTGACTCCTAGCAAAACCAGGTAGAGTGGTGCATGCCTATCATCCTAGCATTCCAGAGATGGAGGCAGGAGGATGAGAAGCTTGAGGTCATTCTTGGCGTCATCCTGAGCTCAATGCTAATTCAGGCTAAATGAGACCCGTGCCTTAAAAAAGCAGCAAACAAAGAAGCAGCATCAGCAAAAGCAAGAGTGCTAGCCCACGGGCTCATTGCCACGATGAACTAACACATGGGATATGCCGGGTACAGTTAGTTCAGTTAGCGTCAGCAGCTGTTGCCATGGTTGTCTCTGTCTTCACAGCCTTGGCTCAGTTCCTCTCCTGAGGGTCGGGTGCTAGGATACAGCTGGGAGAGCTGTGTGGGTTACAGAGAGGCAGCAGAGTGAGGTGAGTGAGGTGTCTGGGGTGAGGGATCCCCACACGCTGGAAACGAGGTGGCACTGTGGAGTAGAGAGGTTGTTGAAGCGGACGTGTGATGATGAAGTGACTTTGGCTGCTGACTGAGGTAGAGCATCAATCCTGGACCAAACAGCACTGAAGTCAGCATTCATGGACAGGAAAGAACTAGGGTTAGGCTCGGGTCTTAGATCTGACCTTTGGGGAAGGATGGTCCATGAGAAAAAGATAGCAGCCTGGTTGAAGAATGAGCTTGGTAAGTGATGGGAGCTTGCAGGAGAGGCTCCTGGCCCTACCCTCACTAGCCCATGTGCTGAATGGGAACCACTTACTCCAGTGCCCTGAGCGTAGAGATAATAGTGACCAACAGAGGCTGTTTAATCAAATGAAATGATATTTCTTCCAAATACCTATCCACACCTGGCTCTGTGACAGCACTGTTTCTAAAAACTAAAATACTTCATTGTTTTCAGGCAGGGTCTCCAGTAGCCCAGGCTAGCCTTCAGCTTGCCATCCTCCTGTCTCTGGCTCCTGAAGGATCTCAGGCAGGTACCACCCTTCTGGGCTATATTAATTTGACGGCAATTAACCCATAGGTCCCTCCTCTCCCCTCACTATTAAAGCTGAACAGCAACCAAAATAAAGCTTTTCAGGTAAATGTCAGATAAGAATTTCAGAATGGTAAAGGGAACTTTGACTGAAGTGTATTTTATCTGTGAACTGTTTAGACGGTCAAGTGTGTCCAGTAGAGATGATTAAAGCTGATTCATGATACAGCCTTACCAAGTGAAAACATATGATACGCTGGGAAAAGATGCCCCAGAACTCTGTAGAGTGCAGACATTCATTCTGCCGCCATCTGTGTCCACGCCAAGATGAGTTCTCAGGGGCGTGTTTCAGCTCAGATGGGAAGTGTTTTGTCTGTGGTCACCGTCACCTTAAGTTCATGGCACCGTGAAACTGGAAAGAGGAAACAGAGGGATCTGAGTCCAGTTCTTGAGCTGCGGGTCCCGTTTCTGTGGCCCACAGCTGCGTGCGATGGAACAAGCTGTGTTCTTTCACAGTGCCTTGGTGTTCTTATCTCTGAAGTGGGCCAGTAAAAACGGATTTTGTTGTTTATTTACGTTGGACCATGGTCTCGTGTAGCCCAGGCTGGCCTCATACTGGATATGTAGTTCAGGGAGCCTTGAATCCCAGGTTCTCTCTTGTCTCTACCTCCCAAGTGCTAGCTCTATGTCCATGGCCAGTGAAATCCCTGTCTGTGTCACAGGGTCATTGTAGAAGACTTAGAAATCTAGTAACTTGACCTTCAGAGGAGACTTCACAAATAATTTCTCTTTTTTTTTTTAATTTTGTTTTTTTTCAAGACAGGGTTTCTCTGTGTAGCTTTGGGCCTGTCCTGGATCTCTCTCTGTAGACAGGCTGGTGCTGAACTCACAGAGATCTGCCTGGCTCTGCCTCCCAAGTGCTGGGATAAAAGGCGTGTGCCACCACTGCCTGGCCTCCAGTGGCTAGCTCTGCACTCTGATCTCCTGGCAAGCTTTATTTGTTAGAGCACAAACAAAATGTCATCACAGTAGGTGTCTGCGGAGACCAGAAAAAAGTGTCAGATTTCCTGTAATCTGCCTTATATGGGTACTGGGAATTGAACCCTGGTCCTTGGGGAGAGCAGCCAGTGCTCTTAGCCACTGAGCCATCTCTCCAGTCCCCACTACTGTTGCTAGTTAAAAAAAAAAAAATTATTGTGTGTATGTATGCACACAACATGCCACGTAGTATGAGGTCAGATGACAGCCTCAGGGAGTTGGATCTTCCCTGCCATGTGGGTTCTGGGAATCCAACTCAGTTTTAGGCTTAGTGGTGAGCACCTTTACCCACTGAGCCATCTTACCAGCTCACTCTCTCTCCAAATATATATATATATATATACAGATGTATATGTGTGTATGTGTGTGTGCTGTAGCATGAATCTTAAAACAAACCCAAGAGCCACATATTGGGGTGAACGCTGAAAGATCAGAGAAACAGAACGAGCCACAGCCAACCGCAACTCACCCATTCCTCAGCTAGTCTTGTTTCCTCAGACTGAAAGCCTCTGAGTTCTCACCCAAAATGGATCTCAGCTGAACTGCTGCTAAAAGCCTAAAAGCTTAACCAGACTAGTTCCTGGTCCTCACAACTTTTATATCTTTCTGCTTCCTGCCATCACTTCCTGAGATTAAAGGAGTGTGTCACCATGCCTGGCTGTTTCCAGTGTGGCTTTGAACTCACAGAGATCCAAAATGCTAGGATTAAAGGGTGTGTGTCACCATTTTCTGGCCTCTGTTTATCTAGTGGCTGTTCTGTTTTCTGATCCCAGATAAGTTTGTTGGGGTTCACAATACTTTGGGGAACACAGTATCACCACATTTCCCCTTTTTTGTCTAAAATTTAAAAAAGCTTATAACTAATACAATAAGAACTATATTCAATAAGTATATACAATATATACAGTCAAAAATTACATAAATATGTCTATCCCATTAACATTTGACAGATTCAGGTAAAAAATTTTCATGTGTGTGTGTGTGTGTGTGTGTGTGTGTATGTACCATGTGTGTGCATGAGCCTGCAGAGGTCGGAAGAAGATAGCAGATCTCCTGGAGCTGGAGTTACTATTTAAGTGCCGGGAACCAAACCCAAATCCTCAACAAGAGTAGTAAGCATTCTTACCCTCGGACCCATCTCTCTAGCACCTGAAATCTTGACATCAAAGTTTAAACAAAATCTATTGTCTTAGTTAAGGTTTCTGTTGCTGTGAAGAGACACCATGGCCGCGGCAAGTCTTACAAAGGAAAACATTTAATTGGCGTGGCTTACAGTTGCAGAGTTTAGTCTGTTATCATCATGATCATCATGGTGGGACATAGTGGCATTCAGGCAGACATGGTGCTGAGTGTTCTGCATCTTGGTCCGAAGGCAACAGGAAGTGAACTGTTTGTCATACCTACTCCAGCAAGGCCACGCCTCTGAATAGTGCCACTCCCATGAGCTTATGGGGGCCAATTACATTTAAACTACCACAACTGTCTCCTTCAATTTTGTATCTTACCTTGGAAAATATCCCAACATTTTGGGATTTTGTGTTTTGTCATTTTTAAGTTTTATGTTTACGAAATTGAAATACCTTGAGCGGGAATCAATGTTTGTTTGTGGGATATTCCTTAGAGTAGAGGATGGACTTGGGAGTTTCAGAAATGGAATAACAAACTTGAGCATTGGCCCTGGTGTTTCTGAGAAGCATGCTGCTGAAATAGGCAACATTATATTATTTGCAATCAAGCGGAAAATACCTTTTCATTAAGAAAGCATGAAGAAGGGGCTAGAGAGATGATCTGTCTGCTCAGGGGTGATTGCTGCTCTTGCCAGGACCTACGTTTGGTTCCCAGCACCCACATGGCAGCTCACAGCTGCCTGTAACTCCAGTTCCAGGGGATCTGATGTTCTCTTTTGAACATCATGGGTACCAGGCATACACATGGTACACAGACATATATGCAGGCAAAAGTACTCATAAAAGTAAGAGTAAATAAACCTTCAAAAAACGAGTGCCTGAATAAAAGCTGGTCATGGTGGAAACATATCTAGTCCTAGTAGCTGGGAGGATGAGGCATGAGTATTGCCCTAGGCTAGCCTGTGCTATACAGCAATTCCAGGTAAGTCTCAACTACACAAAGCAAACAAGTGTGTGTGTGTGTGTGTGTGTGTGTGTTTGTGTGTGTGTGTGTGTGTACATCTGAATAAATATCCATATCCATATATCTGAAGAAACTATTAGAGGGGAGCTGGGATGGAGGCCCGAGAGAACAAACCGTGTGAACGCTACTGTCCACATGCCCTTTATCTGGTGGTTAGTGCTCCATTTTTCAAATGTGCTTTTTACAAAAAAAAAAAAAAAAAAAAAAGGAAAAAAAAAAATCCAGAGTCAGATCACGTCACTTCGAGAGGATGTATGCACCTACCTGCCAGCTTCCATCCAACTCAACCCTTCTAATGGAGCCCAGGGTTGATTTTTGCCTATAAAAGTAGAAAATGGACCTGATAAAAATGTTTAGTCTGCAAGACCTCCTTTTATTTATCATATCAGAAAAGAACAATGTTTTGTTGGGCTGTGGTCAAAACAGAAGGCGACCTTGCTTGTTCAGAAAAGCTCAAATCGTAGAGATAAGGGGGCAGAGTAATCGAGCACAATGGGAAGAGTGGAGTGTAATTATTTGTAGCTTGTCAAGTGAAGCCCTTTCGAGCCCCCAGTGATTCGAATCTGGGAACTCTGCACAGTTCTGTAAACTAACCACAGGCAGCATCAGAGAAATCTCCCTGGCCTGCAGACAGCCCCGAAATTGCATCAGTTTGTCATGCACCAAGCATGCCAGCTTCACACAATATCATTTGGTTGCAAATAGGCCTGGCCCCAAAGCTCTGAAACACAGTCTGTGGTATCTGACTCTTGGCCTGCGATTTGTCATGTCCCTGCTGCTATCAGTGTGCAGTAATTTTAATAGGTTCTGATGGCTTCCTTGGAGAAACACAGGATGCATCTGGTTTGGACATAGGGTGTGGCAGGGTTTCTTCTGGCCAAAGATAACAACAAGAGTGTGCACAGGAAACTTGGAAATTCATTTGACTTCATTAAAATGTAGTTGTAGACCGTAGAGCACTCATTTCCTATTTAAAATTCATTGAACATTTAATATTTATATAACACTGTGGTTTTTTTTTTTCTTTAGTTGACTCTAAAAATGCATTATTGACTGATGGCAGACTGGACTTTTCGAAGTCACAGCTGTAAGAATGGAGTCAATGTAGGGTGATGGATAACTTGGCCCTTTACTACTCACTCATCAGTGTATAGGCCATGGCTCTCAGTATTGGTGTTAGAACATTGAAAATCGGGCTACAAGACTCCACCCCAGACCTGCAGAACCCCATCTGTATTCTCATTCTCATGAGCTCCCTGGAGGACTGACCTGTATATGCAAGTTTGCAAAGCTCTTGCGGGAATGAAAGTCCATTTTTCTGAGTCTGTTTGCTTTGGGCCACTTGATCAATTACTCATAGCTTCAGATTTCTCATCTACAAAGTAGGGATCATAATAATTGTTACCACGTTGTATTTTGAAGAATCAGTAGTGTCTACTTACAAGTATAGTACCTGAGAGCGAGAATGCATACCATATGTAAAAGATGGATGTAGTGTTAGCTCTATAAACTTTTCTTCAGAACATTAGAAACTGCCTAATTGTGAAATGATTCACCTGGGATTTCCATGGCACCAGGACTGTGAGATGAACTTTTATCAAGCTTGGCTGACTCTAGTGTCAGGATGAGAGTATTGTCACATCACCACTTACCTTGTTAGTTTTGCCCTACAGCATCACTGTGTCATGACTTAGAGTTACAGCTAAGCCAGGGTAAGTGCTGGCTGCCTGGAAAGAAGTCCCTGATTGTTGGAGGTTGGTACCACCTTGGGGCATGTAGATTCTCTTTCAGAGCCCCTGGTTCCATGGCCATGGCCCATTATGTATAGAACTCCTGCCCTCTGTATGTCCTTGTTCTGGACCCAGTGTGGGTACCTGGGGCTCTCTTCATCCCCAAGTACGATTGTCACAGAAGGAATACAAGCAAGACCTATGGGGAAAAACAAAGAAGTAAAAAATGAATGCCAAGGGGTTTGGTTGGATAGGAATAATAACTCTCTGTGTTCTACAGCACAATAGAATAACTGTGGTTGACAGCACAGTGAGTATGTATTTCAAAGTAGCTAACAGACAGAGCATTTTGAATGTTTCCAAGAGAAACAAATGGTAAATGCCAGAGCCAAGATTACCCCGATCAGATGCTATTCATTATACTTTCTGAAATGTCATAGGGAGCCCCCCAAACATGTACAATTGTTGTGAGTCAATTAAATGACAAAGATACTTTTTATAGAGTTATGAACCATTTAGAGCAGAGTGGTGGTCACCAGAAGCCAGGGAGCATTAGGGGGAGGTAGAGAGGGGTGGGCAGATTGCTGGTACTGAGGTACCGGAGGTGTACGCTAGGGAGGCTGTGGAAAATGGTAACCTGCTGTACATTTCAGAGCTAGAAGGATGGATCAAAAGTTTCCGTTATAGCCAGTGGTGGTGGCGCACGCCTTTGATCCCAGAGCTAGTCCAGGACAGGCTCCAAAAGCTACAGAGAAACCCTGTCTCAAAAAACCAAAAAAGAAAAAAGTTTCCATCATAAAGAATCGATAAATGAGGAGGTGATGTTTAACCTGATTTTAAACATTACAAAATGTGTTCCTATAAATTTATATGACTTTTGTATGATTTTATGTATCTGACATTTAAATTAAAAAAAAAAAAAAAAGAGCTGGTAATGAATCAGATTCCTTTCCTCTTTTATTTTTTTCCCTTCACAGTGAATCTCAGAGCCATTAATCCGTCATCAGTGCAGAGTTGATGGCTCTTGTTGGCAAAGCGGCGAGCGTTGAAGCTTCTTTTCATATAGGCTTTGTTTACAAAAGAGGACCAGCTATAGTTTGTTGTTTTGTTTTGTTTTTTATCCTGTTTTGGGGTCACACCCAGAGCCTTCTGCCTGATGAGTTAAGTGCTCCAACATTGAGCACATACTCATCTGTAGCTGCAAGTCTTCCTGTGTCCCACCTGGCCCATGGTCAGGACAAATCTCTCTCACCCACTGGTCCCACAGCCACTCAGACCCAAGTAAACACACAGAGGCTTATATTGTTTTTAAAATATGGCCATGGCAGGCTTCTTGCTAGCTAGCTCTTACATATTTAATTAACTCATTTCTATAAATCTATACTTTGCCACATGGCTTGTGGCATACCAGTACTTTTACATCTTGCTTCTCATGGTGTCAGCTAGCAGCGTCTCCCCCCTGTCTTTCTCCTTCCTCTCTCCAGTTAGAATGTCCCGCCTAACATTATTCTGCTTCACCATTGGCCAAACAGCTTTATTTATCAATCAATCAGAGCAACACATATTCACAGCATACAGAACAATATCACCTATCATTTTCCCTTTTCTTTCTATTCAAAAGGAAGGTTTTAACTTCAACATAGTAAAATTACATATAACAAAACAGTTACCAAGCAAGAATTATAGTTATAATATCTAGTCTATTTGTATTTGGCAAAATTAAAGAAGATATTCTATCTGTTCTATATTTTGTGAGTCTAAGGTTTTATATCTGTCTACCTATCTCTTGTCATAACCAAGGAATACTATATCTAGTCTTCAACTACATCAAAGACCTTAGAAGGATACAACATTATCTAAGTAAACAGGAAGTGCATTGTAATCAACTTTCAAAAAATCTAGAATGACAGAGAGAGCTGTCTGCCTGGACAGTCATCCAAAGTTCCTCTGTAACGTTGGGGTATTCATCTTCAGCCCATGGGTCTAAAGTCTCTCAGTCACTTTTCTCTGTGTCTTGAAGAATGTCTGGCAGTTTCTTCTTTGAAGTAGGAACCTGAAGGATCATTTTGTCTTGCAAAGTTCAGTGGTCACCTTCCTATGGGTCCTGCATGTCCAGTTGATAAAACATTTTGCCAAGCAGTCCAGGCAAGGACAGTTTCTTGCCCAAATGGCCATTTTTGCCAAGAAGAAAATAAGCTCCATATGGAGTGTCTTTGCCCATATTTCTCTCTGAAGTAAATTGGTGTTGCCAGGAGCAGATGGGTCTGAGTGTCCAGGAAAGTCTAAGTTTTTAAAACATTTTAAATGCCATATTTGGTAGGTCTTTGAAATGTTTGAAGATTACCTATCTAATTGAATTCTATGTATACCTAGAAAAATTTAACATGACTATAAGTTTGACTATCATAGAAGACTAATTATTAATCTGTATTTCTTAATTATCTATTATATTTAAATGAGCTGCATAAACATAATAAACAAGAGTGGAAATATACATATAGTATAACAAATTAACTTTAAATTTGTATCAGTAAACTAAAATCTATACCAATATAAAACATTTTAAACAGGTTGCTCTTAAAAGTTCAACGATCCATCCTTTTATCCTATCATATCTATATCCTATATTTTCATATCATATCCCCCTTTCTTCTTTTAGAAAGATATTGACTATGACCAATAACAATTTGTAACTAACAACCTAAACAAAGACAAAATCCATAATCTATTTTTGGGGAATGTGGGTATAGTTTTTTAGGCTACTTCCTGTTGATAAAGGGTGCTGTATTCTTATGGGGATCCTGAGAAAATTAAGAATTATGGTCACGTCCTGACTAGAATAGTCTGTGATGTTGTATTTTTTGAACCAGTTGCCTTGAAGCTTTTTGGATGTTGCATCATCTGGACCTCTCAGGGGGTCTTCCTTGTTCAAACCATATTAACCTGGAAGCAATCCATAGGTTCTCATCTTCATAGGAAACAAAAGCAGAACCTCTTTTTCAAAGTAACATATCCTTAGACAAAAACTTTGAAGTCCAGATACCTTTAAAAAAATTATATATATATATTGGCTTAACTCAACAGCTTTTACAGTCAAATGTCTTTCTGCAGTTAAAAATCCCCAAAACAATATAATCCATACTCTTTGTGTGATTTCCATCTTTACATGGCTTATATTTTTTATTACTTTTACTGTCTTTTGAAGACTTTATTTTTTAAAGATAATTTTTTTATATAACTATCTATCCTTCTTTTCCTCTTTCTTGTAAGCCTATGTACATTTTTACATACATTGTAAACAGCTTAGAGTTTTATTTAATCTGAATCTGTCTTATTGTGAATCTGTAATCTTTCTCTGACCAGGAGAGATTTTTAAATTGTTAAACTGTGGACTGGGGATTTAGCTCAGTGGTAGAGCGCTTGCCTAGCAAGTGCAAGGTTCAATCCTCAGCTCCACATTAAAAAAAAAAAAAATTGTTAAACTGCGTGGCTAGTGCAAAAAGCAGCATTCTTGGCTGCTGACTCCACCCACCTCAGCTTCCCAATGTGACAGCAGTATGTTTACAGCCAGCTCTCAGAAGCAGTGGGTCTATGCCTTCATTAAAGCATCGTGTAACTCAGGAACCCCCTTTTTTGTGTGTGTATTAGCAAAAGCTATATCTACCATGCACCATGTTGTGTGGTTTGCAGAAAACTCTGTGTAACTCAGTGGGAATCCGCCATGCTGCTCTCAAGCCCAAATGCTGGGTGTCTCATTACCCGCATGGGGCATGAAGCAGGAACCTGGTTTTGGCTCTGTTTAGAATTGCTTATTAAGTATTTTCAAGTTTCAGGCGGACACTTGAGCCCCACCTTGGGCGCCAAATGTAGTTGTAAATTTTTTCTTTAAAACAAATTGATTGAACAGGGCATGGTGGATGATGCCATGTGTGAGTCTGCCCTCTTTCCATCCCTCCTATTATTTTTTTCCTAGTGATATGATGGCCTGTCATCCTGTCAGTACCATCCCCAGGTCTTTCGTTCCGTCAAGTACCTGTCATTTGTGCTGTAAAATACCTGCAAGAGGTAATTAGCACATTTGTTAAAAGTGTAGGCCCGGGCTGGAGAGATGGCTCAGAGGTTAAGAGCACTGGCTGCTCTTCCTAAGGTTCGGAGTTCAATTCCCAGCAACCACATGGTTGCTCACAACCATCACAATCTGGTGCCCACTTCTGGCCTGCAGGCATACATGCAGGCAGAACGTTGTATACATTAAAAAAAAAAAGAGTGTAGGTCCTAGAACCCCACAACCTAAGTTCAAATCCCCATGCTACCCAATATTATGGCTCTTCTGGCTACATCATTTAGCATTTCTGTGCCTCAGTTGCTCATTTGTCAAGTGAAGATAATGGTAGTATCAAGTGTGAATTTTTACTTAGATAATTTAGTAAACTGTGTCTGACTCACAACACACACTCAAATGAGTGTTCTAGTTGTAGTGGGAATCACACAAACACAGAATGAGAACCAGGCGTTTGTTCCATTGGCTGTGTCGCTGATCTCCTGCCTCACATATTCACCTTCATTTAAGTGCACCCCTGAGTAACCATCAGAATCCCCAGTTTTAAGCACTAGGCGATCATGGCTTCCCCAACTCCTCAAAAATGGGTTTTTGACTCTCATTACACCACAGAAAAATGAACTAGTAGCCCCCATGCTGGTCATTGGTCTTACAGCTCTGTGGGTTCTAGATAATAAGTTCTAAGCAGTAAGTATACATACATATTTACACTTTATTTAGAGACAGGGTCTTGCAGTGGAGCCCAGGCTGGCCTCAAACTCATTATCTCCCTAAATCAGCCTTTCAAGTGCTGGGATCATAGGCAAATGCCATATGTATGACATAGATCAGAACATATTTCTGAAATAATTTGAAATATACAAAATATTATAAAAATAGTGCAAACCATTATCATTTCAGGATGGGCAGGTTCATCCCTTTTAAAAAACCTAGCTGCTTTGCTTTGCCATTCTGTCCCTGCCCCCCTGTGTTGCACCTGTCCCCACATTGTCTACAAAACCAATGGAGACTATATTGTGTACATTATCTATACCTCATTATTCTCTTAATCCTGGGGGTGTTATTCTCTTAACATAACCACTGTAAAATAACCAGGATACTTAACATTAATATTATACTTTGTAGCTCACATTCCAATTGCTTCACTTGTCTCAGTAATGTCCTTTATTTTCTCCCCTGGTGCAGGATGTAGACAATGCATTGTATTTAGTTGTCATTTGGTCCTCTTTCATTTTGAGCTATCTCTCAGCTTTTCTTTGTCTCCCATGACATTCATTGCCATTTGGGTACAAGACAGGTCAGTCAGTATGGACTGTCATCTTCTTTTGGACTTCCCTGATGGGTCAATTGAGGACATGCATTAGGGGATGAAAAGCTCCATAAGCAATGGGTATGGCTATGAACTAGAGAAGGGGATGGGCCATCAATAAGACATACAGTGGGTGAGAGCACTTGTGCTTGGGGCCCCGAGTTTGGATTCCCAACATCCATGTAAAGTCTCGAGTGTGGCTGTTAGTATGTGATGGTGAGGCTAGAGACAGGAGGATCTTGGGGGCTTGCCAGCTGTCTGGTGCTAGCAGAGTAAACAATAAACTCCAGCTTCCTTGAGGAACAATGTCTCGGAAGAATAAGGTGGAGAGTGATAGAGTAAGACACTTGGTGTCCTCTTCTGGCCTCCACATGTGTACATATGAGCATGTGAACACACATATGAATGCCATACCAATAATAAATATATATGCACTGAATATTGGGGCAAACTAAGTTGTGCTGTGACTTTCACTCCCAAATCACGACACCTCACCCCAGTGACCCAATGATTGAGCAGAGGAATAATTTTTGCCTCAGAAAGTTATTTTATCATTAATTATGTCCTGGTGGTTTCCTTTACATTCATTTGCTGGTACCCTTCTTTATAGAAGGGTCCTCCTCTCCCTCCTTCCCACTGTCTATAGGCTTGTGACTCTGAAAAAAAATTGATGGGCTGGAGAGAGATGGCTCAGAGGTTAAGAGCACCGACTGCTCTTCCAGAGGTCCTGAGTTCAATTCCCAGCAACCACATGGTGGCTCACAACCATCTATAATGAGATCTGGCACCCTCTTCTGTATACATAATAAATAAATACATTTAAAAAATTGACATGTTATATATATTTTTGTTTTTTAGTTGCAAACTTGACCACTCTGATGATCTAGGGACATGACTTTATTTGTTCTTGATTGCCATTTCTTGCTTTCTGTCCAGAATATATAGGTTCATTTTAGACGTTCCAAATTCCAGGCTTTCCCAAAGAAAGAAGGGAAAATCTTGGTGGAAAGTGTGCTTCTACATCCTTTCAGTAGAGAGCTGGGAAGCCTGCTGTTTGTATATCACATATTCATAAGCATCCTCCTCGCTTCATATGTCATATTCAAATGGAAAATTCCTGATCTGAATTGCACAGAACCAGAAGTGGTTTGGTTTTCAGATTTTGGAATGTTTGCAGTGAGCAATAAAGTGTTTTTTGTTTGTTTGTTTTTCGAGACAGGATTTCTCTGTGTAGCTTTGGAGCCTGTCCAGGAACTCGCTCTGTAACCCAGGCTGGCCTCAAACTCACAGAGATCTGCCTGCCTCTGCCTCCTGAGTGCTGAGATTAAAGGCGTGCACCACCACTGCCTGGCTTTTTTCTTTTTTTCTTTTTTTATAGAACCTAATTCTAAACATTTAATTGACTTACATTTCTTGTTTACCTTTTACACATGTCCTGAAGGTAATTTTTTCCAGTTAGAGGTAATTTTTTAAAAATGTGCGTGGAACACCTGTATTTTGGCTGTGACCTATCACATGAATTTGGGTGTGGAGTTTTCTAGTTGGGGCATCATTGCTTTGTCTTAGAACTCATTCTATTACCTTTGTACAGTCAGAGTACTATGTTCAGAGTGTCCTTAAGTCAACCATTTGCTCTGTATGGTCATGAGATCAGTTCAATATATAGCTATTTCTTTTTCTGTTAATATTGAAATTTAAGTTTGTGGGGGCTGAGGGTGTTGGTCAGCTGTGGAACTGTGTATGCTTAGCATCTGCAAGGCCCTGGGCCCAATCCCAAGTACCCAAAATGTAAAAAAAAAAAAAAAAAAAAAAAAAAGACTTAAGACCAGGAATGCACACAGAACATATGTTGTCTCTAGAGTTGTAACTATATACGGAGATCTTACCGGTGATGTAAGGAAGAGCAGTATATGTATATTCTGCCCCTGGGTTGGAGTGTCCTGACATTTCAGTGGGTGGACATGTTTCAGAAGGAAGTGGGCTAGGAAGAGCAGTGGATGAATACCTTGTGTAGGTACGTGTACATGCACATTTGTGTGTGTGTGTATGTGTATGTGTGTTTGTGTGCATACATGTTTGTTTCTGGGAAACCTAAGGCCTCTCGTGCATGCTGTATGTAGTGGTTACATGTACTTGAGTGTTTTCTAAATTCTCAGTATCAGCTGCATACTCTTATAGAAGTAGGATGATATTAAATAAACTATTATGCTGTGCTTAGTATAAGTAAAAATAAACCTTGTAAGTTAAAATAAATATTCTTCAGTAAATCATGTTAAATAAACTTTATTGAACTGTAAGCTCCAAGTTTCAGTAAGTCATTTCATTTTAATTTGTTTTTTGTTTACATTTATTTATTTATTCATTTATTTGTGTGTGTGAGTGAGTGAGTGTGTGTGTGTGAGTGTGTGTGTGTGTGTGTGTGTGTGTGTGTGTGTGTGTTGTGCAACCGTGCTCCTTTGGAGGTCAGAGGACAGTTTGTGGGAATCAGTTTTCCCCTTCACTAGGTGGATTCTGGAATCCAACTCAGGTTGTCTGGCTTGGCAGCAGACTCCTCTTTACTCACTAAACCATCTCACTGAGCTCCGTTTTGTTTAAATAAAGCAGAATTAGAGATTTTATTAAAGATTTTTAATATGACCTTGAGAGTTAGGAAAGAAGAGAAGACACCCCCAAGTGTGGGTTTGTGCTCCTCAGGGAGAATCATTGCTTGTTTATTTTAGAGACAGCTTGGCCTCAAAGTCGTAACAATCCTCCTGCCTCTACAGGAAAACAAGAGATTAGAGATATAGTTCCATGGGTAGAGTGCTTGTCTAGCATGCAGGGAGCCCTGTGCTCAGTTCCCAGTACTGCATAAACCAGATATTGTGGTACACAACCCCATCACCTGGGAGGTAGAGGCAGAAGGATCCAAGGTTATTCTCACCTACATAGCATATTGAGTTTGAGGCCAGCCTGGGCTGTATGTGAGTCTGTCTAGAAGGGATGGGTAGAGGAGGGAGAAAGAGACTTTTCATGGTAGATAATATTATTGAGCCAAGATAGTTTCTTTTAAATTTTATCCATTGCTTTTTAAAGATTTGTGCTGAGTTTATATCCCTATGCTGTAAATTACAAAGCAGTGCCCCTAGCTCTGGGTTTAAGGCTGCATGTTCAGTTCATAGTGTAGCCAGGTTCCCTTGAGTTGGTTGACTTACTGTGTAGTGGTACTGCAGGACAGTTGGTGCAGGTGATGGAGCCCCCCTTCTGAATGTGCTGGACTTGCCACATTGGTGGGAAACCACGCGCAGCGAGTAATCTGAGCAGGATGGCAGCCATTTTGGCCTTTAGGTTTTTGGTTACACCAGAGCTATTTCCATGGGCTGAGGTCTGTCAGGTTGCAGTTTTCTGGCTGACTGAAAACAGGTTTGGCCTGTCTTTTCCCGAGCCTCTCTGTGTCTTTCTTGCTTCTGCGATACAACCCATGGTTTGGTCCCACCTTGACCTTCGTTATAGCTGTTATGCCGAGGTTGTGGGGACCCCCAAAAAACCACCATGGAGACAAAATCCTGCATGTAAAAGCAAAGAGCCTTTATTTCAAGCTCTGGGGCTTGGTCCCTCTGTCTGTTCAATGCATCAGTGAGCAGAGAGCCCTGAGCCAATGCAGAATAGGTGGGTTTTTTGTTGTTGGTTTTTTTTTTTTTTAATCATAGCAGAGGTTGGAGTGAGGGGATTTTCAGGGTCCAGGACGCTGACTGGCTGACATTTGTCTAGGGGTATCTATCTGTAAAACAAAAACAGGTATATGCTACACTTAGGGACATCTGGCCACTTATCTAATGGTTGGGATGTTTGGGATGTCAGGTCCTTCCCCATCCCTGGGTGGATCCCTGGGTGGTGTCAGCTTTTGGCTTTTCCTGGATCTGGGTATTGCCTGCCAGTAAGCCTGTCACAGAAGCTGTGTCTGGGCCCCTAGGCCTGTCATGGCAGCTGTGTGGTCAAGTTGTTTTGGGGTCCCTCCACAAAAACCCATGGCTTGGTCCCACCTTGACCTTCATTCTGTAATGGGGAGCCCTGCACACATTAATTTCCAGAGGAAGTTTCAAGTAAATGCCCTCTGTTTGTAGGAGAGTCCTGTAAACCCAGCTAATGAGCTGTAAGGGTGGTTCACAGCTTGTTTTAATTAGAACTAAACTTCCTCCCAATTATGGGAGATTTCAGTAGTACATATTTTTTAAAAATTATTTTTTGCTTTATTTTATATGTATGTGTGTTTTACCTACATGTATATCTGTGTACCAAGTGCATGTTTGATGCCCATAAAAGCCAAAAGAGGTGGCACATGCCTTTAATCCCAGTGCTCAGGAAGCAGAGCCAGGCGGATCTCTGTGAGTTCGAGGCCAGCCTGGTCTACAGAGCGAGATCTAGAACAGGCACCAAAACTACACAGAGAAACCCTGTCTCAAAAACCAAAACCAAAAATCCAAAAGAGGCTATCAGATTCCCTGGAGTTACAGATGGTTGTGAGCTGCCATGTGGGTGCTGGGGACTGAACCTCATTCCTCTGGAAGAGCACCAGTGCCCATGACGATGGAATCTCTGCAACCTCAGTATCACTTAAGTTTTGATAATTGTGCAGTGTGGCAGACTTTTGTTTAATTTTGTATCAGTATTTTTGCCGTGAATGACTCTCACACTTCTCTTCATGTTGGTGTCTTGCCTCCATACTACTCCATTGTTAATGGTTCATGCCATCACGAATAACCTTGGTATGTTTTGTCTACCCATAGGTACGATGGCAAAGTAACGTAAAGCTCATTTAGAGTTCTCAGGTTTTAGAATCAGTTTGTAGCTAATATGTAAATATTTGGCAGTGATGTCAAAACTGCAAATACTAGGAATGTTTGTGTGTTGCTAGAGATGGAGCCCAGGGTCTTGTACTAGGTAGATGCTCCACCCCTGAGTCACACCCCAGCCTAGGTATCTTTGACAACAGTTAAGTAAAGAGAATCTCTTTTCAAAATAGTTCTCACTCAGAGAGTAAGGCTGCACAAACATAACACACAGGGGTGTGTTGCTGAAGAGATGGCTCAGTGCCTAAGAACACATGCTTTTCTTGTACAAGTTCCATTCCCAAAGCTTGCAGAGCAGAGGTTTTTAAAAATTATTATTATTAACTTTTGTGTTTGTTTTTAGGTTTCTCTGTATATCCCTGGCTATCCTGGAACTTACTCTGTAGACCAGGCTGGCCTGGAACTCAAGAGATCCACCTGCTTCTGTCTTCTGAGTGCTGCGGGTTAAAAGCATGAGCCACCACTTCCGGCTTGCTTTATCTATCTATCTATCTATCTATCTATCTATCTATCTATCTATCTATCTATTTATAAAGATTTATTTATTATGTATACAGAAGAGGGCACCAGATCTCATTACAGATGGTTGTGAGCCACCATGTGGGTGCTGGGAATTGAACTCAGGACCTCTGGAAGAGCAGTTGGTGCTCTTAACCTCTCAGCCATCTCTCCAGCCCTATTTATTTATTTTTAATCTTCTGATAGTGAAATTGCGGGCCATTGGCACACATATGCCTTTTAATTTTCCTTTTTCATAGCCATGTCAGACATTGCTAATTGATCCTAGCACTATTGCTGTTGATTATATACCTTAGAAACCTTAGCAATATAATGTAGCCATCCTTGTCAGTCAGGTTTGGCATTTGAGTAACACATCCTGTTCTTAGTAGTTTTGCCAACAAGGTAGCTTCACAGACAGAATTTGCTATGTATATTCATGTCAATCTGCTGGTCTGGTTTGACTGAAGTAGGGTTAGTAACTGCTGGCTTAGTCTCTCAGGTGCCCCCCTCCCTTTTTTAAAAATCAAATCAGCATCACAAACAGAAATTTTTCATGAATTTTATTTATATTTTATGTATAAGTACTCTACATGTATCCCTGCAGGCCAGAAGAGGGCATCAGGTCCTATTATAGATGGTTGAGAGCCACCATGTGGTTGCTGGGAATTGAACTCAGGACCTCTGGAAGAGCTGCCAGTGCTCTTAACCAATGAGCCATCTCTCCAGCCTCCCCCCCTCCCTTTTTTTTTTTTTTTGAGAAAAGGTTTCTCTGTGTAACAGTCCTGGAACTTTCTCTCTGTAGAGCAGGCTGGCCTCGAACTCACAGAGATTTGCATGCCTCTGCCTCTGAGTGCTGGGATTAAAGGTGTGTGCCACCACCTCAGCCAGTGTCTCTCGGAGATCTTAGGGCACCTATCATGTCCTCTCTGGAACTTCTTATCTCATCTTGTCCCAGACCATTCTATTTTAAACAGATGTAATTTACTGAATGGTTCTCTACCCACTTCCATGTATTTTTCCAGCTGCTTGGTCTTGGGTTTATTCACTCTCTGTGGTGGAATTCAATAATGGCATGTGTGGAGCAGAAAAGAAATTCATAAATCTTGCCTTGTTTCTGTGATAGCCCACAGCTTATTTAAAATAGGCCACAGCTTGTTTACGAAGCAGCTAACTCCTCTCCGCCACTGTTTTCTGGGTTTGTGTGACTTTTAAACAATTATTGCACTATGTGCCTGCCCTCAGCCAAACATAATGGCCCCAGTGAGGTCTGAGGCTTAACTCTAACCACTAGCCAGAAATGCTGATGGGTTTTGGAAATTATGAATGGAACACTGGAGCTCCAAAACCCTGGAGCTCCGAACCCTAAGTGCATCAGCCCCTGTGCTGGTCTTTAAAGTTGCAAGGCAGACATGGGGCTCTCAGCCTCTCACTTTTCAGTTTCAGAACAGAAGTCTAATGTGCCTGTGAAGCTTGTGCCTGTGCGTGGACCTTCTGAGCCCTATTGTCTCATTGCTGCACCAGTAGATGTCACTGTGTGCATTAAATGAAAATCAAAGATGTCATTAAATGAGTCTTCAAATTAACCATTATTACAGGTTTTTCCAACAGTCAGCTCCCAAAAGTAAGCAAGGATACTTATGCCCATTTCCCCCTTTTTTAACATCTGGAAAAAGTTACCTTTTTGGGCTCCTTTAAGAAGACACAACATTGTTCTTTCTCCCCACCTTAAGTGAGCTCTCACGTGCCTATGAAGATTATAACGTTGGATGCATTGGCTGGACTCAGAAGACAATCTGTAGACCAGGGAGTGGATCATTGTATGTGTGTGTCTCTCACTCTCCTGGGGACGAATTTATATTTTGAAACTTTTTTTTGGAGAAGGATAAAAAAAATTTAACTTGTTTATTTATTTTATTGTGGTTCGGGCACAGAGGTGCCATAGTGCCTGTGTGGAGGTCAGAGGCTGCCTTGCAGGAGTGGGTGGGTTCTCTACTTCCACTGTATAAGTCCCAGGGATTAAGCCCAGCTCATCCGGCTAGTCAGCAAGTGTTCTACTCCCTGAGCTAGCTCATTGGCCAGAGGTAGGTTTCTTTACTACAGATGTTTGTGTGTGTGTGTGTGTGTGTGTGAGACAATACAAGAGAATAAAGCATCTAATGTGTAGAGGACATTCGTGCCTGAGAATTTTTGGCAATAAATTTTAGGGGTTCCACATGTTCATCAGATTATTCTTCATATATATATATATATATGTATACACACATATATGTATATATACACACACATATATACATATATGCATGTACATATATACACACATATACATACATGTACATATACACATGCATACATACATACATACATTTTTTTTTTCCTGAGAGGAAAAACTGTTACCTAATCATGTTTCATAATCCTGGCCATGTTTTCCATATTGCTAGGACTATACTAAACAGGCATCCACATCTTTTTTTTCTCCCCCTTGTGAGTCAATTCACCCTTCTTTGCCCCTTCTGAGTACTGAGTACTGGATTTTGTGTGTCTTGTTGCTGGGGTGTGGGGGGAATAGTATGCTCACTTGCAAGGTTTCACTGCTAGGAACAGTAAGCATCACAGAACATGCTCCTCGGTGCGGCATGCAAATTGGGTTGCATAAGTGTTCCGGAAAGCTGTGCCCAGGTGGGGATTGGGCAGGCCGTGCTGGACTAGTGAACGATGCGCTATCTGCAATGTTTACGTAAGGTCTTCAGTTCCTAAGGAAGTTACTGTTATTTTCATAAAGAACGGCTTAGGAAAGATTCATGGGGATGGAGTGTGACTGTGTGAGGCTTTAAGGTCCCCACAGTCACAGCTGAATCACCGTGGACCCTATGGTCCCTATTTACCCAGTAAAGATGGAGATGAAGTCTATTCCATGTTGGGATAAAATGTCTGTAAGACATACACAACCAGCTCCAAAGAGCAGTGGCGCTCCTGCAGAATTCTTTCCCACTTACAACTTTCTAGATCAATAATACTCAAAATTCCCAAATCCTGTCCCTTTAGGCAGTACGACACCTTGCAGTAAGCTCCATACCCTGGGGTTCGAAAGTCAGGGTTCCAGTGCTACCCCAACACTCAGCTGTTTGTTGATGGGCCGAGCTCACATGTTCTGTTTTGGAGTTTCCTAGTGTGGGATGGAGCATGAGTGATGGGAAGGTTAAATAAGGGGCTTGAGCTAAATCTGTAATATTTTACTTGCTTTTTTTTTAAAGGTATTCTTACTGTGTATATATGCTATGTGGGGGTGCAGGTGTGGAGGTCAGAGGACAACTTCCTGGAGGTTTCTCTCCTTCCATCTTTATACACGTTCCAGGGATTAGGAAATCCTGGAACTCGGATCTCCAGGGCTTAGTCTACTTGCTTACTCGGCGAGCCCCTTGACCTTCTGAGCCGTTTTGCCAGCCCAACATTGTATTTATTAAAGAAATGACATCAGAGTTGGTGTGAGCATACATAAACCCCCGTTCAGTCTTGGTCGTGTGAAGATGTGTTTGTTCATTGTCTGTTCAGATACTGTGTAGAGGCTGGAGGGCCAGGACACTTTGAAACTGCTCCCGGGGTGACTGATGAGCCGTCAGGAATGAGAGTCATTGGTCTTCGAGGCGTTTTGTTACTAAGCAGACCAAATGTTGTTGTTCCGGCAGGTTAGTAAACCAGACTTTTGGAATTAGAGTTAAAAAAACAACCAAACAACTTTTAAGCATTGCCATAGTTTGGGGTCTGGAGAGGGTAGCTACAGGTTTACAGTGTATGTCTCCTCATAATTTGTGGTGGACTGCCCTATTTTGATCTCTCTCTATCTCCCTCCCTCTTTACTCTCTCTCCCCCTCCTCTCCTCCTTTCTTTCTTCTCTCCCTCCCTTCATCTTCTCTCTCCCTCCCTTTTCTGTACTGAGACTTGAACCCAGGGCCTCAGGCATGCCAGGTAAGTACTGTTCTTCCAAGCTATGAGCTGCCTGTCCAGTACGTCCTGCTGTTTTGTTTTGAACAGCACGGGAGTTGAAGCTTGCGCATAGCAGGCAAGCTGTCTCCCACAGAGCTCACATCCTCAGCCTTCTTTTGACTTTCCACTCTGTATATCCCAGGCAGGCCTTGAACTTGTGATCCTCCTGCCTCTGTTTGTCAGTAGCCGGGATTACGGGCATGCACCATTAGGCCAAGCTTGTTCTGCCAGTTTTGAAAGCTTGTCGTCCTTCATGTTGGAAGCTTTGGGCTTTGCCATCCCTGCTGGAGTCTGTCTTCTCCAGCTGCCGGCCTCTGGCCTGACCCCTCTGCCCTTCCTCCTGTGGTCTTCGCCACGGGTGTCTGGGAGGGAATATTGAGCCCCTTGTGTGATAGGTCCTGAGGATAGATGTCCTCAGGGGAGGGCTGGGGCGGCAAGAGCCGCGGTACTCTGAGCAAACTTATTTCTTCGGCTCTCCTGGAGTCAGAAGAAATATTAACACATAGTCCACCCGAAGTGCTTCAGCTGAGTGACAGGAAGTTCATTAAACACGCCCTGGAGCACCGACCTTCTGCTCACTGTACCTGCCAGTTGAAGGGTCCCGGGAGCTCCTGGTCTCTGGGGGTACTGTGTGCCTTTGTGTGGCAGATTCTCAAAACAGTGGGGGAAAGTTTCCACTCCTAAGGAGAAAAACCAAGAGCTTTAGTAGAAAGTTTTGAAATCTTGATATCTACTTCCCCATTTTTCCAGTTTTATTGAGACATAAATGACAGTTGAAAATTGTATATATTTAATGAGTTGAAGGCAGCATTTCACATATATATATAAAATGAACAACCAAGTTAATTAGTATATCCATCACCTGGCATAGTTATCACTGTGTGCATGTACATGTGTATATGTCTACAGAGTCAATTTTAAAATGTGAAATGTGAAAAATCCTTTAAAGATGAGGACCAGGAGAAGTCTGAGTCTGGGCACTGGGAAGTACGCTCCTATTTCAGCTCTGTGCAGCCTTTTGGAAATGGGTACAGCGTGGCATCAGAAACACAGCGGGGAAGGATGAGCTCTTCTTAAAGACCCGGAAGCCCCGCTTTTCTCCCTCTGCTAATACACGCAATGCTGACTTTTCAACCAGGAAAATCATTTGTGTACTTTGAAAAGTGATTAAACATTGCTGGGTTTTACCGTGAAGAACTGTCACATGCTACCTAAGTTCTGGACCTCTTGAAATGCAGCTCATTTTCTTTCCATTTTGCAAGGATTTACTGCATTCCTGCCTTACGCTTTGTACTGCATGGAGCAACAGGGGGAAGATTTATTTATACAGTGCAATGTCTCTCCTGGGAACTTGCAGGCTATTGGAAGGGATTATAGCTAGCCATCAAGGAGAACTAGGCACACGTTATGAAGAAATAATAAAGACTGAAGTAATAGGAGCACTACCAGCCTGTTTAGAAAGACCGACATGCAGTCCTCCAGCCTTTGTCCTTGACCTGCTGCCCACTGCGGACTCGGTCCAATGTCCGCTCCACTTCCGCCTTATCTTTTGACTGACTGCTGTCATTGCTCCTTCACGAATTTGTCTTCCAGATTAAGAAAAAAATTTTCTTAGTTGATTAATTTTTTTGTGTATGCCCGTTTTGTCTACATGTATATATGTGCACCATGTGCATGCCCGTAAAGGTCAGAAGAGGTGTCAGATCCCTTGAACGGGAGTTATGTATGGTTGTGAGCTACCATGTGGGCACTAGGAATGAACTCTGGGTCCTCTGCAAGAGGAACAAGTGTTCTTAATTGGCTGAGGCAAACTCTCCAGGCCCTTGTCTTTCAGGTTTTTTTATTTTTTATATTTTTTGAGAAGGTCTCACTATGAAGCCCTCACTGACCTGGAACTTGCTAAGTAGACTAGGCTAGCCTCAAACTCACAGAGATCTGCCTGCCTGCCTGCCTGCCTGCCTCTCCTTCCCCACGTGCTGGGACTCTATTTAGCCTAGAAAGTTTTGTTGTTTGTATGAGATAGGGGTTCACTCTGTGGAGCGGGTTGGCCTGGAATTCACTGTGTAGTTGATGCTGGCCCCGACCTCATAGTATTTCTGCTGCCTCTGGGTCCTAAGTACCAGAATTCCACTCACGAGCAACCATGCTCAGGTGGTTTACTTTTCTCATTTTCAAGAAACTGCCAGAGCTCAGACCGAGGGCCAAGCAAGTCCTCTGCCACTGAGGGAGTCTTTTGAGATCTTGGCCATCCACCATGTCCATTGCATGTGCTTTAAGTGCATGCTTTTGGTCATGTGACGTGGAACCACCACGTGTGACTTCTTCCTGAGTCTTTGCCTCTGGACGCACAAAGCCGGTTCTGTTCCCTCCATTGCACTTCGTTCCTTACCCCTTTCCCCAGGGCTGCCTCCCGCTTCCAGGCCTTTTGTCCTCTGCATCTTCACGAGCCGGGTGTTCACCGTCACCTACCCAGTTCTTCCTCCCACATAACCGACCCTCCTCTTCGCCATCGCGTTCTCTGCCTGCCCCTCTCATCCGGGTATTCATCTGTTTTCTAGACGTGTCTATGGCACTGGCCCCTGGTCCCAGCTTCCTGTGAATGCTTTTGCTGCTTGGTTCTGCCTGGCATGCATGCCTACTGGGCTTTGCTCCTGGGGTCTCTCTATACACTGCTCTTGAGAACTCGACTTTCTATGTCTGCTGCCTGTGTCGGCTGTCTGTGGTCTGGATGTCAGGCTTCCGGTTAGAGTGCCAATCATGTCCTTGCTTCTTCTCCAACCTTCCCAGAACCTGTTCTTCGGGTCTCAGCATGTGCCACCCGTGTTGTGCAGGCATATCACAACAGCCCTGCTCTCTCTTCCTATTTATTGTTTCTTAGCTCTGAGAAACCCCATTCTGTCTGTGTTCTATAAACAAAGACCTCGGAGCCAGCTGGGAACCTTGCCCCTCTGTGTGCCTTCCTAAGTGCCTGGATGGAGCTGGTTGCGCATTTCTCTGTTTTCAACCAGCTGGTGTGTGTTCCTTGCACGCCAGTGTTGGCGCTGTGGCACACCAGCAGTGCTGCCCATCTGCCAGTCTGTACATCTGACCCCCACACCCTGCTTTCTGCATCCAGGTGCCTCCCGTGTGCTGGTACCCAGGCAGTATCCAGCTCTTCCCAGCTAGAGGAGTAAAGTGCCACACAGAATTGCTTTCAAAGCTGGGAAGTATTTGTTTGGCTGTGTGTTTAATGTTGAGTTTTGTTTCTTAATTATCCTTAAATTTTGGTTTCGTATCGGGTGTCTGTGTAATTTAAAGCAGAATGACTATTGAAGTCTGTTTGAAAAGGATATGTTTCTAAAATTTCCACATGTTTAATAAGCTGCTCTGCTGAATGTATAATACCCTTCATTGTGGATTACTGTTTCCATCTAATAGACCCTGTTTATAATACAGATACGTTCCAAGTAACTTTCATAAATATGCTTTCCAGCAACCACATGAAAAGATACAAATACAATGTGTATTAAAATTTCTTTCTCAATGCTTTTATTAGCATATGTTAATTAGATACAATAATAGGTTTTATTGTGACCATTCCATACATTTCCATACATAATGTATTGTGGTCATATTCATTTCATGGTTTTTTTTTTTTTTTTAATGACCCAGTATGCTTTGTTGGCAGTTCTTACAGGACTGTAGTGAGGATTTGTCTACAGGACAGTGAGTACCTTACCAGAATCTGCACACACACACACACACACACACACACACACACACACACACACACGAAAATAGAAGGAGGTAGTTGGGAAGAGGTGAGGGATTACTGGAAGTGGGATGTGACTATTGTTATATGTAATTAATATATGCTTATAAAAATACTTAAAAAAAAATGAAAGATAATGTCTCTCCCTCCCCCATCAACCATGAGTCCTGTGAGCTCCTCCCCACTCCATGGCAGGATATTGACAGGTCCAGTCTTGTACAAATAATTGTGTGGGTAATCACTGCTGGTGTGAATTCAAATGTGCAATAGCCACGTCATGCCTGGAAATCCGTGTTCCACACCTCTTCCCCAACCCTTCCTCCGATTCTTAAGTTCTTTCCAACTGTTCTTCAAGAAACTCCCTGAGCTTTGGAGGGAATGTTATGGATGTCCCACATATACTTAGCATTCAACTGTCTTCTGTTATCAGCACTTTGGCCAACGATAAGTCTTTGTAGTTATGACTTTCCCAAAAATAAACTTTTTTGACCCAAGCTTATGGAACACCTAATCTATTGCCACAAGTGTATTTATTCATAGGCAGTTTCATAGACACAGAAAAATAGTAGCTGTGACTTTGGGGACTTCACTGTGACTTCCCCAGCCATCGGCTTTTAACTAAGTTTACAGTACCAGGCATGAATTCTCTCCTGTGAGCAGGCCTCAAGTCCAATCAGAAAGGAGTTGGTTACTTCCATAACAGACTTGCCACCGTGGCAGCAGTGGCTGACCAGGATTGTTGCACACAGGATCTACAGCTGAAAATATTTTTAAAAAATGTTTGTGGGTATTTGTAGCTAATTGCTTCTAGTAGAGATAGGATACCTAATGTCTATTTAATAGCCCCCATAAATTCTTTAATTGTATATATATTAGGAGACGGGATCTTACTGTGTAGTCCTGACTAACCTCGAATTCATTAGGTAGACCAGATTGGCCGAAAACACATGAGAAAACACACACACACACACACACACACACACACACACACACACACACACACGAGATCTTGAACACATGAAATAAGTTTTAATTTTTTTAATGAAATAGAACAATTATTTGTTTTTATGGGATGTTTCCATTTATGTATCTTTTTTGGAGCATATGTTGTCCTCTGTACTGGTTAGTGATATTGCAGGGCTTCTTGTACCTGTAGCTTTGTACTCATTGACCAGTACGTTTTATTTTTTCCCTCCCCACTACCTCCCCTGGGCTCCAGTAACCACTGTCTGTTCTCAAGTTCTTTAGGATAAAAATTTTAAGCAATTATTCATTATTTAGAGACAAGTCTCAGGTAGCCCATGGCTGTAGACTACACAGTGGAGGAGGGCTTTGTCCTTCATACATTTCTGCTTCTATCCCTCTTGTGCTAGGATTGGTGGGTGTGCCCCCATGTACAGGTTATGTGTGCTGGGCACTGCACCCGGGGTTCCTTGCATGCTAGGAAAGCATTTTACCAGCTGAGCTCTATCCCCAGCCTGTAATTAAGTCCTCTAGATTCTATAGGAGTCAGATCATGTGGTACTGTCACTGAGTTCCTGCCTTGTTCCCCTTAGCATAATGGTCTGCAGTTCTGTGTATGTTGTTGCAAATGGCAGGCGGAGATTTTATGGTAGGATTGTATTCCCTTGATGTATATGAACCACATTTTATCTGTTCATCAATTGGTGCACATTCAGGCTGATTTTATAACACAGTTTTAAACACTACAAGCAGGGGAGCTTGAAAATGATGGGTTGAGGAGTAAAACAGCCACCCAGTGGACTACCTAGAAAATGTGTTGGTCACTGTAAGTCAACAGTTTAAGTGCCTTCTCAACAAACAGCTTCAAACTCTTAGGATTTAAAAATTGTACTTATAGTTTCCTTCTGTATAATGCATATTTTTATTAGTAATTTATATAGTCATTGGATAATTTAACTTAATATATTTAGTCCCTGGTCAGTATACCCTTTAAAATTAATTATGTAGGCTGGGCATGGTGGTGCACACCTTTAATCCAGGCACTCCAGTGGTAGACAATAGAGGGTCTCTGTGATTTCCAGTTCAGCCAGGGATATGTAGAGAAACTCTGTCTCAAAAAAACAAAACAAAACAAAAAACCCTGGGATGCAACCAGGTGGTGGTGGTACACGCCTTTAATCCCAGCACTCGGGTGGCAGAAGCAGGTGGATCTCTGTGAGTTCAAGGCCAGCCTGGTCTCCAGAGAGAGTTCCAGGACAGGCTCTAAAGCTACACAGAGAAACCCTGTCTTGAAAAACAAAAAAACATACAAACAAAACAAAAAAAAAACTTGAGACGTGTGTGTATATACGTACATATGTTGTATACACACACACACACACACACACACACACACACACACACACACACACACACACACCCCTTAGGACTAGAGAGATGGCTCAGAGGTTAAAAGCACTCGCAACTCTTGGAGTAGGTCTTGTGTCCATGTCCTAGCATCTTGTGGCAGTCCACAACCCCCTGCAGCTCCAGTTCTAGAGGATCTGACATCCTCTTCTGGTTTCCATGGGCACCAGATACACACATAGTACATATACTTACACATGGGTAAACACTTATAGACATAAAAATAAACCTAAGTCTTGTGAGTTAACTTGGACCAATAGAGTAAATCAACCGAGAAAGCAAAATGATTTTCATTCATAATAAATTCAGAATTAGTTTTCCTTTTGACTAAGAGTTAAATTCCATGGAATTTAACTTAAAAAAAAAAAAAAAGCCACATGATCATGCTCCCTGGTGGAAGGAACACAACCAGGCATTCAAGGCATGCTCAGAGAGGCCTCTGCTCACAAACAGGCACATGCAGCCATCTACGGGAAAGCCCAATACGAGTGTTTAGAGTATAGATGCTTCTGATTAGAGTCATTTTTAAGGCCTTCGGGCTCTCAGTGAATGTGCCTGTAAAAATGGGCTGAAGGTAGACATCTTGGGATGGGAGCTTTTGTTTGAAGATGTTCTAGTCTTGCTGACTTTGTTTGTTTGGTAGGTGAAGGGTGATGGCGTCAGGGGCCTGGGAAAAGGCATGTGGGATAGTTAATACCCATATTTGGGTGCATTCTGCCAGTGCACAGCAGGAGGTCCCAGCACCTGGCAGAAGACTGTGGGAGTCTAGAGAGATCTTTACTGTATTGATCAGGGTGGCCTGCCCCTGCCACGCACTCAGGAGCCAAGAAATACAGGTGCTGTTGTTGACTACAGCCCAAAGCTGTCAGGATAAAGCACGAGGACTTGACCTCTTGACTGGAGGTTTGCCTGACTTAGGACTGGTTTAAGGGTCTTTTCATTGCTTACTCAGCTATTACTCCTTTCATAGCTCATACTATGAGCATGCTTTTCATGTGTATAAATATTACTTAAAAACTCAAATGTGTGTTTGCCACCAAACAAATCAGTGCCTTCCCGTTGAAGACACTCACTCAGGTCTCCCAGGAAAACTGTAGTCCGATGACTCCTGACCGTATCCGTAATCCTTCAACCACAGTTCAGTATCTACCATCATCTGGCATGGGAAACAGAATAACAACTAAGAGTTGGGCAAAAAAGGTGTGTCTATAAGAACACACATGTATAAAACAGTTAGCCTTAGTCTGGGTTCAGTTCCCAGCACCCACATCACCTAGCTCACAACTGACTGTAACTCCAGTTCCAGGGGATTCGATGCCCTCTGGCCTCTGTGGGCACATGTACACTTGGGCTGTCCATAAACTGATGCACACACACATGCACATACATACAAATAAATGTTTGAAAAACAAAACAGTGAGCCATAGACTCTTGCAGTAAACACAAAGAGCTCTTGCTAGTGTAGAAGCTGCATGTATGGAGTGTTCCTCTGCATTCTTAGTGTGATCATATAACTTACCCGAATTGACATGAAGTCTTGGTAATTGTGGGCAGATAAAAGCAGCGCACTTGGACTGGCTGGAGCCAGCCATGATGCCTGGTCACTCTCACTGCTTACCACCTGCATGCACTTGGCTCAGCCTGGGTTCCACCACACTGACCTCTTCTTGTTACCCACTTGTTACAGATTGTTCTTAGTGCCTGTCATTTTCCTTGGTGGGTCCAGATAGTAGGAGGACTCTGGCCCCGGTCAATTTTTGTTTCCAGCTAGAAGACCAAGAGCACAAAGCCCAAGTCTTTGGAAGCCCTAAGTGTGCAAAGGTGCTAACACGTGTGTTTTGGGCTGGGTAATTGAGAAGGAAGATTTTATCCTAGTTATCTGTGAATATAAGGACTGAAGTAAATTACATTAAATGGTAGGATTTGTGAAAAATCAAAATTCACAGTATCTTTTGAACAGTTTAATATGTTTGAAATAAACACACTGAATACTTTTCTGCACCTTTCTTTGTTTTTGTTATCTGTGTTGGTGCCATAAGGGGGAAAAAAGGTCAAAAGTCACATCTAGTGTCTCTTACTCAGATCTACTTAAATGTCCCCCACGATCCTGCCCATGTTGGCTTGTAGCCTTTGGAAGCATGAGGCTGTGTTCATTAAGCCAGCCCCACCCACTCCTTGCTTTTTAGAGACAGGGTTTCTCTGTATAGCTTTGCGCCTTTCCTGGAACTAGCTTTGTAGCCCAGGCTGGCCTCGAACTCACAGAGATCTGCCTGGCTGTGCCTCCCGAGTGCTGGGATTAAAGGCTTGTGCCATCAACACCCAGCAATTTGGGGGGGGCAGTGGTAAGGATGATCTTTGCTTGAAGCAACGGGACAAAGTTTGATCTTGACTAGCAAGGAGGTGGCTGGAGTGAGTCTGGGTTTCCTCCGCCTCTCTGTCCTGTTTGTTTTTGTAAAATGAGGTCTATAGAAAGAAAGAGGAAGAAATTAATAATAAAGGCTCACATTCATTCAACATTTTCTTAGTGCCAGATACTGTACCAGGCACTTTATACCCATAATGTCATTTATTTCTTGGAGTAGCTCCCTGTGGTTCAGTACTATTAACTTATTCTTTATAGACGAGGAGGAGAGGAACAGGGGTTAAGTGCCTTGTAGTGTGGCAGGGCAGGGTGGGAGCCCTGGCAGCAGTTTCCCATCTGCAGGACACCAGCTCCCCTGGGTTGCACGCAGGCGCAGTGCTCAGGAAATGATTCCATTGGTGCCTAGAACTTGCTCAACACAGAATCACAAGAAGACAGTTACTCTGCATTTATCTTCTCATCCCATGCCTTTTCTCCACTCACATAGAACAAACAAACAAACAAATGTCTTCCAGAGCTTTACCTGACACTGCTAATCTCTCTTAACAAAGAGAGCCAGCTCCAGTCCAGGGCCTTCAGCAAGCAGCATACTTTAAAACTGTTCCTCTTTTCTTACCTTCTAATTACGGCAAGCGATTGGCTTCCTTTATCCGGTTGTAACATAACGTTGTCTTTAGATCATATTGGAGCAAAAAGTCAATTCAAAGGAAAATCTTAAGTCCAGGTAGGGTGCAGATGTGGCCAAGTTATGAAGGTGGTGTGGGGATTCGTAGTATGGGGACATTTCTCAAGGGAGCAATTGAGTAAAGGTAAAAGGCAGATAGATGGCTCTCAGGGGAGAGCCTTCCTGTTCCTTCATCCAGGAGCCAGAGGGCCAGCAAGTACATCCCATTTGCGCCTCTTTTCTTCCCTTTGGGCAGTCTGCTGTGATTTAATGGTACCCATTGCAGACCTGAACTGATTCATAACTTCACAGCCACGTAGCTGCATTGGCAATGGGAAGGGGAAGTGGTGGGCGCTATTATCTCGAAAACCAGAAGGAACAATTTGTCGGCTGAGGGCCTTAGTCTGATGATGTCTTGCTTCTTGAGAAACAATTAAGTTCTGTTTATAAGTAGATTCCAACTGTATCCAACTTAACAATCTTTGTTGGTTTTCCTGACAGTGCCATAAAGCAGGGGCAGGGAGGGGATGGGACGGGGGAGGGGGGTGGGGCGCGACCCTGAAACATTTAAACTTCTTTGCACACTGATATCAAAGTTTTCACCTAGGCAGTTATAGCTCGCTACATGGTAATTCTATTTTATTTTTTTTTTTAAAGGACAGTGCAATTAGGTTTGGTGAGATTGAGACTTCAATGTCTCTTGGTATATTTGTCCGGACAGAGTCACAGGTAGTTTGTAAGTGCTCATGAACAAATCGGGGTGGCAAGACATTGAAACCAGCACAAGTAGATTGTCCTCATCACCACATAGACAAAACAGTCAGGAGCCGGGCTCCAGGCTGTAAGCGCAAGTGGCATGATATAATGAAGTTGTATTCCATTAGGCTCCTGTGTGCAGGGAGCAAATGTCATCACCCGAATGTGGCCGCATCTCTGTGATACAACCTCATCTGTTCCGTCAACTAGTTTTGCTCTGATCAATAAGCAGTTTTCTGTGGCCTTTCACTGCTGTCCGATGTCATTGAGTGATGTAAATGCACGTCAGAAACTAGAAACTTGACAGCCCCCCACAGTGGGCAGAGGCAGAAGAGCAAAGGCACTGCAGCAGACACAGGTGACAGCTGACATCTCCTTGGGGTAACTCATTGGATACTGTAGCGGCCGGTGTGTTTCCAGCACGAACACAAAGGAAGTGATCCTGTTATGTGTAAAGACGGAGCAGATGTTTCTAAATCATTTAAGGAGAAAATTGTTCTTTTAAGTTGTAGCACAGTGATTATGCGATTTATATAAAACATTCCAAAAATAATTAGGTTTGGGCAAAAGGAAAATTAAGGCAAATGAAAATATTTTTTCTAGCCATTTGTCTCTACCATTCATTGCTTAAATTACGATTCGAAGGATTGGTCAGTCACCAAAAGGTGTAGCCGCCCCAAACATTAACTCTGTCAGTGTTCATACAGCAATGGGAAGGAAAGCAAAGTTTGCACCCAGACACAGGAAGTTGCCCAGGGCTGCAGCCCAATGGCAAAGCCAGAGGAGGAGCAAGCTGAGCGCTGACTGCTGTGTCCAGGATAGACTCAGATACTGGCAAAGCACAGTAGGAAGTTGGGTGACCAGTGGGGGACCTTGGGGAGTGCAGATCAGGACCTTGTCTGGGAAGAGTGGGGCGTGGGGAGCACTTGCTTTTCTGTCCTTCTGAATGTTCTGCTATCCAGAATGTTAAATTATAAAAAAGGGTATCTATTCCACATGTAGAATTATCCTTTTTATTTGTTTGGGGTTTTTTTTTGTTTTGTTTTGTTTTGTTTTTGTTTTTTTTGAGACAGGGTTTCTCTGTGTAGCTTTGCTCCTTTCCTGGAACTCACTCTGTAGCCCAGGCTGGCCTTGAACTCACAGAGATCCACCTGCCTCTGCCTCCCAAGTACTGGGATTAAAGGCGTGTGCCACCACCGCCCGGTTAGAATTATCTTAAATGCTTGAAAAGGAATATAGTATTACCAAAGAACACATGTTCCAAGAGAATTCTGGCTAGATTTCTATTACTACAAGGACATTCAGGACTGGGACTATAGCTTGTGGTCAAAGTGCTTGCCCAGCAAGCAGGAAGCCTGGGTTAGATCCCAGCACCACATAAGACCAGGGATGATGCCTTAAGCTTGGAATCCCAGAATTTGGCAGGTAAAGGCAGGAGGGCAAGAAATCCACTATCATCTTTCACATAATAAATCTGAGGCAAACCTGGGTTCCATAAGACTCAGAAACAAACAGCAAATTGGTAAAAATCCACTCAAGGTCCTCCTCAGTGATCTGGAAACACAAAAGATGGTGAATCAAGGTTGAGTTAGGTGGTTTGGATGCAGGGTAGTGGCAGGAGAGCTGGTCATCCAAAAGGACCCAGGCACACCTTCCAAAGAGGAAAGGAAGCTATCCCAGAGTCTTGGCAGAATAAGATAGAGACCAAGACTGGAAGTGGTCTGCTCCTAAAAAGAGGAGGAGGCATCAGTGAAGGGAGAGCCATGGAGGGGGTAGCCACTAGGCTTCCCTCCCTGCTCCAAGTCTACAGAAAGAGAGTGAGTGCACAATGACACAGAGAATGAGAGAAAGGGACAGAGATCAAAGTAAGGATGGACCCGGACAGGACAAGGACCTTAAATTTAAATGATTGCAAGATTATCTCCTGACCAAGGAAAATCTTTTAAACCCTGGAAGGACAGAGACTCTTGAGGAGGAGGAGGATGAACATGGTGGGGAGACACCTGAGATCCAGTCACTATTCCCAGAATTCTTGCCAAAAAAAGGACTGTGGAGGAAGATGCAGCCGAGCCCAAGTTCCTCTCCAAAGCCGAGCGAGCGAGAGACTGAAACTCTGAAGCCACAGCAGCAGGAGGTGGAAGAGAGACAGGGAAAAGGGAAGGATTTAGGAAGATGTTGGAGACCCTCAGGAGTATCAGGAGTGCGGAGAGCCAATGAACAAGAGACCAATGGAAGTGAAGAGAGGAAAGGCGGCTGAAGATTGGAAAGAGCACAGAGAGAGGGGGAGGGGAGCGCACAGTGTTATCTGGATGGCACCAAAAAACAGCACTGCACAGTGGCCTCAGATCTATCACTGAGATATATCTGAAGATACCTCCATTGACTACAACCGCCTTCTACCAGGCTGTTTCTTTTGGCCCACCAACCAGCTCTCAAATCATGACACAGAGACTTATTATTCGTTATGAATGCTCAGCCTAGCTTTGGCAAATTTCTGGCTAGCTCTCTTCAGTTAAGCTGTTTCTCTTTATGTACCTTTTGCCTCAGGGCTTTTTCCCTTTCTTACTTCTGTATATCTTAACTGTCACTGCTTCTCTGTCTGTCTGTCTGGTGTCTGCTTGGTTTCTTGTCCTGGACAAGTCCCTCATTCTCTCCTCTTTCACTCCTCTTCTTTGTCTAGAGCCTAGCTTTCTCTTTCTATTTATTTCCTCTGGCTACCAGTCCCGCCTATCCTTCTCCTGCCTAGCTGCTATTGGCTGTTCAGCTTTTTATTAGACCAATCAGGTGCCTTGGGCAGGCAAGGTGAAACAAATACAACACATCTTTACATAATCAAGCAAATGCAGCATAAGCAAAAGTAACACACCTTTACACAGTTAAAGTAACATTCCACAGCATAAACAAGTGTGACATATCTTTGCTCAGGTAAAAGAATATTCCACAATATCACCTATTAAAAAAAGAAGAAGAAGAAGGTCAGGATGCTGGAGAGATGGTTCAGGGGCTAAGAGAGCATACTGCTCTTACAGAGGACCTGAGTTAGGTTCCCAGCATCCATCACCCACGACCAAGGGTTCACACTACCTGTAGCTCTAGCCTTTGGCCTCCACAGCCTTTGTATAGAGCTTATGCAAACACACATATACTCTCTTTGGGCTCTCTTTCATGCACATGTGCATGCACTTAAAAATAATAAAAACCTTAAAAAAAAAATAAAGCACCAGATACAGTTGATGGGGTTCAGACTTCATTGTGTGCATCAACCTGAAGCAGCAGAAACCAGAGCAGCCATGTTTCTATGGAGACCCGATGAAAAGGAGGCAAACCCTGGAAGAAAGGGAGCAGGGGTAAGAAAGACTCAGGATTTCTTGAGAAGGAAGCTGAGCCGCATTGGCGATGCATCTCACCAAGAAGCTCTAGGAAGAAGCCACTCTTGTTTGATAGGACACTTCCGTGGGTTTATGTAGATAAGATTCTAAACGGTCTTATTAAATAAGAAACACAGAGCAAATACAGAGTTAAAAGCCCAAGAGATCAGAATACTAGCGAAGAGCCAAGACTACCTTTAGCTTACCACTCACTGCTGCTGCCATCGCTTCCCCTGAGAGAGAGATCTTCTTCCTGTGTGACTTTATCTTTTTATTGCCTTTCTGTTCTGCCTTCTCATTGGCTCTAAACCCAGCCACATGACTTCCTCATCACTGCCTGTCTATAAAGACCTCCTGGTCTCTATGGTTGGTACTGGGATTAAAGACTCGGGTTACCACGCTTGGCTGTGTCCTTGACCACACAGAGACTCTGCCTGCCATGTGATCAGTATTAAGGGCATGGGCTACTACCACCTGACTTCTGTTCTTGGCTTGCTAATGACCTCTGATCTCCAGGCAAACTTTATTTATTAATATACAAATGAAGTCACATTTCAGCAGGTTTAAGAGTGTGCCTTGACGCTGGGGCCTGTTCTTTAAGACACTCATTGCTCTTTTCCAGGTTCTCAGTCTTGTGCTGGAGTGCTTAGCAAAGACCCAGACTCCCTCCCTAGCCTTAGATTTTCAAGGGCAAAGACCGGCATGCAGGGCTACACAGGGCCAGGAAGATGCTGTAAGGAGGCAGGGTGAGCAAGTTACCACAGGGTTGGCTCAGAGCTACCTCGTGCAGCTTAGTGACTGTTCTGTTTATGGAGTGACTATTTAGCATTATCCCCTAGACAGAACAAACACCTGGCCACCTCATGGGACCTCCAGCAGCCCAGAGGTGGGTGGAACTGTGTTGCTGTGACATTGTTGCTGAAGTTACCCAGAGGATCTGGTGCTTGGAGGACTGTGGCCATCTCTGTCACTTTGGTTACTGTTTTCCACTGAGAGTATAGAACAGATCCCGAGGTTTTAGAACTCTGCATAGCCCTGTGCCATGGGGTCCTGTGCACTCCAGGTGTCCCTGTCCCAGGGGATTGTTTAAGATAAGGGGACAGGGTGAGCTGGCTGTGTCCATCTTTAAATCATGGAGTGAAATTTCATTTTTCTGTTCTTTGAGAAGATAAGTTTGTATATTCTGAGAATAAATGCATGAATATTTTTTAAAAAAGAAAACAGCAAAACCATCCGAGGCCTGCCAGTTGGCTCAACAGGTAAAGGTACCTGCTGCTCAGCCTGCTGGCCTGAGTTCCTGGATCCACATGGGGAAAGTAGAGACTTGGTCTCCTGAAAGTTGTCTTGTGACTTACCACATGTGTATCTGAATGTGTGTGTGTGTGTGTGTGTGTGTGTGTGTGTGTGTGTGAATGTATATGGAGGTTATGCATGCCCATGGATCCCAGAAGAGGTCAGTAGATTCCCTGAAGCTGGAGTTACAGATGGTTGTGAATACCCCCACTCAGGGCCTGGGAACCAAACCTGGCTCCTCTGCAAGAGCAGGGCTCTCTTAACCACTGAGTCATCTCTCCAGCTTCTGATCAATGATATTTGAAATTATTTTAATGTCATTCACTAAATTTCAACGACACTTAGCTCATGAAAAACATAAAATCTATTATTTTTGGAGTACTTACTATATGTATTAGGTGTCATAGTCTGCGATTTATAAATACTGACTTAAATCTTCACAGAGAAGGTGTACTCTGTTTCCCTAACAGATGAAAAGCTGACACTTAAAGACCTTCAGTGACGATGAACGTCATGTAACCAGTAAATGAGAAGGTAGGACTCGAACCCACGTTTTCAGAGTCTTTTTAAAAGTGTTGAAAGAATTTAAATGGTAGGTCCAGCCAACCATGGCAACATACTCTTGTCGGCAGCACGTGGGAGGGTGATGCCGGAGGCTTGTCAGTCCAAGGCTAATCTAGGCTACATAACAGGACCCAGTCTCAAGAAATAAGTGAGTAAATAAATATATCTTAAAAATAAAACAAATGCCAGGCATGGGTACCCAAGCACATGAATATTCTGAAGACAGTTGCTTTACTTGGCTGTGCATTGTGGTGTAAATCTGGGGTGGTCCTTCATGGCCTGCACATTTAGATGATGTTTAGGCACTAGGTAGTCTTCCTTCCATCTCCTAGTGCCACTATCTTACACTTGGAGTGGCTTCATCTTCCTTGTTCCTTTGGGGGCTGGAGCAACCCAGCCTTACCCAGAAAAAACGCTTACTAAATACATGCTGAAGGCAAGACTCCAGTGTTTAGGGTAGGGCAGCAATGTCTTGTCACAGTGACAGGATTTTAAAGTGTGTGTGTGTGTGTGTGTGTCTCGCAAGACAACAACCTCAGGCATTGCCCCTCAGGAATGATACCCACCTTATTTTTTTGAGATAGGATTTCTCACTCGCCTGGAGCTTGCCACCTAGGCTAGGTAAGCACCCGCCGCCGGAGATCTGCCTGTCTCCACCCTTGCCTTACAAGTGTGAGCCAGCATCCTGCTATTTCCGTGGGTTCTGGTGATTGAACTCAGGTTCTTGTGCTTGCAAAGCAAGTCCTATACCGGCAGAGCCATCTGCCCAGCCCGGAAACAGTGAGACGGAATTTCACTGGCTCTTTTCCAGGAAGTGTGTGGTTTCGAAATTCATTCAAGAGCATGTTTTTCAGGCCTGTGGAGAGCGTATAGGTTCAAGGCAGAGCGATAGTTTTTTCTAGAAATAGTAAGCCACGATTTACTATTAAGGAGTAGGGGCTGTAAAGAGAGAGTGTTAGGGAGTTAAGATCACCAGAGATCAGATTGACGTTGAGGATGAGAAAGTTACTTAAAATAATCTAACAGAAAGTTCCTTCGGAACTGGAAGCCCTCCCCCACCTCCCCAGGGGTTTTAGGTGTTCTTTGCTTTGTTCCAGTTGTCTTGAGACCTCCCCCACCCAAGTTCATCTCCCGGGCTACTTCTCCTTGCACAGCCCCTCATCTTTGGTTTTCACTGTTTCTTTTGAAGTTCTTTTCTTGTTCATTTCAGGGTCAATGCTAAAAGAACAGGGAGAGGAGTTCAAAGTTAGAGGCATTTCCTCCTCAGCTGGGAGCGTGAGGGCCAAGACAGGCTTCTGTGAGAGAGCAAGCAACTGAGCGGAAGACAGCTATGAAATGTGTAACTGTTGGGGATAAGGCTTCTGAGGTGGGTTGCTGTGGATATCGCTCTGTGTAAATAAAGTTCTGATTGGCCAGTGGCTAGGCAGGAAGTATAGGCGGGGCAAGAGAGAAGAGGATTCTGGGAAGTAGAAGGCTGGGGAGAGACACCACCAGCTGCCGCCATGAGAAGCAACATGTAAAGACACTGGTAAGCCACAAGCCATGTGGCAAAGTATAGATAAGCAGAAATGGGTTAATTTAAGATAGAAAAAGTAGATAACAAACAGCCTGCCATGGCCATACAGTTTATAAGCAATATAAGTTTCTGTGTGCTTTCTTGGTTGGGTCTGAGCGACTGTGGGACTGGAGGGTAAGAGAGATTTGTCCTGACTGGGCCAGGCAGGAAAATCTAACTACAAATGGCGCCCAACGTGTCTGCAAGAGTTTCCACCTAAACCTGAGAAAAAAAATTCTAAAACAGAGCTAAAAAGAACTTCCTAGTTGTCTCTCTCAAGTTAGCGGCAGCCTGCCAGTTTGAGCTACTGTGGCGGGTTTCTGGCGTGTGTGTCTGACCTGCAGTGTGGCGGGAATGAGGAATCTATAAGCGACACTTTACTCTGCTGCATGGTGGATTTAGCCTTTGCTAGTTTAAAAAAAAAAAAAAAAAGGTTTCTGGGCTATGCACTGCTCTGATAGAACTGCTTCTGATAGTTGATGGTACACATGGTTCCAGACCCCGACCCAGAGCTGGCGGTAAACTGTACCGCCGCCATGTTGGGAAGCAGAGGTGGGCGGAGTCAGCAGCCACAGCAGCGCAGCGTTTCAGTCTTACAAAGATGGATATTACACAGAGAATCAGGTTTATGTTATCTTTTGGATTTTTAACTACAGAAAAAGATTTGATCATAAAAGCTGTTGAGTTAAACACATATGTAAAGTTTGAAGGTACCTTGACTTCAAAATTTGGATATAAGGATATGTTGCTTTGGAAAGGAGTCTCTGCTTTTGTTTCCACAGAAAGCCAGAGGCTATGGATTTGTTCCAGATTAAGATACATCAGGTTTGATCAGCCAAGACCACCTGAAAGGTATCCGATGACACCATGGCCCAGATGACAACATCCAGAATGGTTTCAAGGCAACTGGCTCAGCGGTGCACCCTCACAGACTACTCCATAATCCTAAAATTTTCTTTGTGTCCCCATAAGATACAGCTCCCCCCTCCAGCAGGAAGTAGTAAGAAAAACTACGCCCACATTCCCAAAATTATCAAGCTGGCTTTGGAGATGGAATTGGCTCACTCCTTCTCTAAACCCAGACATATTGCTAAAAGAAAAGGTTAAGAGATTCTTATGTCCCAAATCAGAAGAGCCCTCTGGTGTGGGACAGAGAAAAACCAATATTTTTCTTTAAAGCAGTTTGATTATAAATGAGATCTCTTTCTAAGGAAGAAAAGGGGATATGATACAGATATAATAGGATGAAAGGGTAGATTAAGGAACTTACTTCTAAAGAGCAACAACTTGTTTAAAATGTTTTACATTGGTATAGATTTTAGTCTATTGATACAAACTTAAAGTTAATTTTGTTATACTATGTATATATTTCTACTCGTGTTTAAGGTATTATGTTTGTATAGCTCATTTAAAATTGTAATGGATAATTAAAAATAGATTAATAATTAATCATCTGTGATAATCATACTCATAGCCATGTTAGTTAAGTCTTCCAGGTATACATAGAGATATTTCAGATAGATAGGTAATCTTCAAATACTTCAAAGACCTTCAGAATATGGCATTTAAAATATTTTTAAAATTTAGACTTTCTGGACAGTGAGACATGTCTGCTCCTGGCAGCACCAATTTACTTCAGAGAGGAGGATGGGCATTGAAGACACTTCATATCTTATCTTCACCTTGGCAAAAATAGCCATTTGGGCAAGAAACTGTTCTTGCCTGGACTGCTTGATCAACTGGACGTACAGGACCCAAAGAAAGGTGACCACTAAACTTTGCTTGACAAAATGGTCCTTCAGGTTCCTGCTTCACAGAGGAAACTGCCAGACATTCTACAGGACACTGAGAGAAGGGACCAAGAGACTCTAGCTCTGTGTGCTGAAGACAAATGCCCCAACATTACAAAGGAACATTAGGTGACTGTTCAGGCTGCCAGCTGTCTCTGTCTACCCTGCAAGACTCCCGAAAGTTGCTTGCATCCTTCTCCTGTTTCTCAGGTAATATTATATCCTTCTGAGGTCTTTGATGTGATTGAAGACTAGATAGTTATAATTTCCTCAGTTATGATAAAAGATAAGTTAGATATAAAACCTTAGACTCACAAATATAAGATAGATAGGATATCTTCTTTAATATTGTAACTGCAATTCTTGCTTGATAATTGTTTTGTTATATGTAATTGTACTATGTAAAAGTTAAAACCTTCCTTTAACAAAAAAAAGAAAAGGGAAAGTGCTGTGGATATCGCTCTGTGTAAATAAAGTTCTGATTGGCCAGTGGCTAGGCAGGAAGTATAGGCGGGGCAAGAGAGAAGAGGATTCTGGGAAGTAGAAGGCTGGGGAGAGACACCACCAGCTGCCGCCATGAGAAGCAACATGTAAAGACACTGGTAAGCCACAAGCCATGTGGCAAAGTATAGATAAGCAGAAATGGGTTAATTTAAGATAGAAAAAGTAGATAACAAACAGCCTGCCATGGCCATACAGTTTATAAGCAATATAAGTTTCTGTGTGCTTTCTTGGTTGGGTCTGAGCGACTGTGGGACTGGAGGGTAAGAGAGATTTGTCCTGACTGGGCCAGGCAGGAAAATCTAACTACAGTGGGTGGCTCCTACCCAGCTGTCACCTGGTTAAGGTGGAGGTGGGAGGGATCACCGCTAGCCCTTTCATGGAGACCTCTGATTTGGATGTTCTCACTCATGCCCACCCTGCTTTCCCATAAAACTGGCTTACAGTATTTCCTCTGTTCCCACACATACTTTCTAGGCACTTTCAATGGTGTACAGACAGGCTACAGTGCATGGGCCCCCATGTGCACTGTGATGCTGGGAGTTGAATCTAGGGCCTTGTAAGTGCTGGGTCCTCCTGCTGGGCTACGTCACAGCCCTGTACCTCAAATTCTCTGCATGTTATCACTGGGCTCACTGCCACCTCTGCCCTTACTGACTCACTTTAAAGAAGCAGGCTCTTTATCCATCCATAGACTGTGTGTGGTGTGTCTGGGAGCTGACAGGTCAGCCTCATCTGGGGAGTGATTTGGGCTTATCTGCTTTCGTGGAATGTTCTGTCATACTCACCCCACCCCACCCCAGTTCTATACTGTACAGAATATTTGTCAGGCAGCCTTAACTCTGTTATTGGGATCTATACAACTTCAGTTGCTAGCCTCATTTTCTTTTCTTTTTGTTTTTTTGTTTGTTTGTTTGTTTTCGAGACAGGGTTTCTCTGTAGTTAGAGTTTTCCTGCCTGGCCCAGTCAGGACAAATCTCTCTTACCCGCCAGTCTCACAGTCGCTCAGACCCAACCAAGAAAGCACACAGAGACTTATATTGCTTACAAACTGTATGGCTGTGGCAGGCTTCTTGTTATCTACCTCTATCTTAAATTAACCCATTTCCGTTAGTCTATAATTGCCACATGGCTTGTGGCTTACCAGTGTCTTTCCATGTTGCTTTTCATGGCGGCGGCTGGCGGTGTCTCTTCCCAGCCTTTCTCTTCCCAGCCTTCTCCTCTTCCTTGTCCCGCCTACACTATCCTTCCTGGCCACTGGCCAATCAGAATTTTATTTACACAGAGCGCTATCCACAGCATTTCTCTGTGTAGCTTTGCGCCTTTCCTGGATCTCGCTCGGTAGACCAGGCTGGCCTCGAACTCACAAAGATCCACCTGCTCTGCTTCCCGAGTGCTGGGATTAAAGGCGTGTGCCACCACCACCCGGCAAGCCTCATTTTCTGTGAAGGAGAAGTATGAATGACTCTCCTGCTCCTAAGTGCAACAGGAAGCAGAAGAATCCCGGCCCTGCCAGGCTTCTGCCTCCTTCAGCAGTGAGCTTCTTGGAAAATGGCTTCATCCACCATGCACAGTAAACCTTCATGGGGTGATAGTTAAAAGCCCACTATGCAGGCTTTTAACTTCTTCTGGAATTAAAGGAGTAAGTGTGCTGTTTGCTTCCTTAGTCTGTTCCTCTTTCTCCTTCTGGCCTCATATTTGGTTCTTGGGTATGGCTTCAGATTTTCAGCTATGTCTCCCAGCCCTGGTGGTAGCGATGTGCTCTTCATAGGTTTTTAGGTGTTGGGGGGTGAGGATTCTTCTCAGATTTAATTAGCAGCAATCTAGAAATCACAAAGCCACATTCATGTATTCAGTAAATGATCCTAAGACAGAATCTTTAAGTTGTTATTGCATTTATTATTTGGTGTGTGTGTGTGTGTGTGTGTGTATGGGTGTATGTGTGTGTTTGTGTGTATGTGTGTGTGTTTGTGTGTGTGTGTGTATGGGTGTATGTGTGTGTTTGTGTGTATGTGTGTGTGTTTGTGTGTGTGTGTGTATGGGTGTATGTGTGTGTTTGTGTGTATGTGTGTGTGTTTGTGTGTGTGTGTGTGTATGGGTGTATGTGTGTGTGTTTGTGTGTGTGTGTATGTTTGTGTGTGTGTATGTGTGTGTGTGTGTGTATTTGCATGTGTGGGAATGCACGGGCTAAGGCACATGTATCAAGGTCAGAGGACAACTTTGTAGAGTCAGTGCTCTCCTCCCCCTTTACATGAGTCCTGGGGATTGAACTCAGGTCTTCAGGATTCGTGGCAAGTGCTGTGACCTCCTGAACCGTCTTGCCTGCCAGTAGGTTCTATTTGGAATGTTGCTGGTAGACCAAGAGGCATCGTTGAGAGCAGTGAAGATTATCTTTTTAAGGGTCAGAAAGTCCTTGTACTCTGGAAAAGCTACAGCTTTGGTCTTTGATGCCTTTTCTTCCTCTTCCTTTGAGACAGCTTTGCTGTGTAGTTCAGGCTAGCCTCAAACTTGTGATCATTGTGAACGGCTTTTCTTGTCAAACTCATAACACTCTTGCCTCAGCCTCTTTGGTATAGAAGCCAACACACTACTTCTTTCTCCTATGAGGTTATCTGTCATATTCAATTAGGGCTCTGCCCTTCTGGCCTTACTCAACCATAATTAGCTACTTCCTTACAGGACCTCTCTCTAAATGCACCCATGTTGAGAGAGGTTCCACCCGTGGCTGGGGGAGGGAGACACAGTTCTGTTTGTGAGTGCACTGCTCTCAAAGACCTCGGCTCCCTATGTGGTGTTTTGAATGAGAAATGTCCCTCATGGCTCAGGCATTTGGACACTTGGTTCCCGGTTGGTGGCACTGTTTGGGGAGGTTTAGGAGGTGTGGCCTTGTGAAGGGGTGTCACTAGAGGCAGGCTTTTGGGTTCTGTCGCCTCTTTCTGCTTGCAGCTTCCTCTTCTGAGGTGTGCTCTCTCAGCTTCCTGTTTGGGCTCCCGTGCCTGCCTGCTGTCCTACCTCTCCTTCTGTAAGTTACCTTGGGTCATGGTGTCTCATCACAGTAACAGAGAAGTAACTAATATGCCCTCCTTACGGGATTAAGAATTATTCTTTAGGCTTTAAAAGATATGTCTTGATTTATGTTATTAGGAGAGTATATTGCTTGATGGTTAATTATGCTTCCTTTTTTACTAAGCTGTAAGTCTCTTAAAGCTGTAGATTAGAATCTAGTACAGAGCCTGGCACTGTGTTTATTAGGAATATAGTAAAGAGTTCGTAGAGTTTGAGAGCTAGGTGACTGCATACCAAATGTCTAATTTAATTTCCTGACATGTGTTCAGATGGGAGGGAAAAGGTGTTTCAGAGAAGCAAGGTGTTTACCAAAGCCACAGAGTCCCGAAGAAAGAGCAGTGTGGTCTTTCTGGAATGTAGTTCCCTACTGTGCGCCACCCAGCACTGCCTGTGAATAGAAGTGAAATTCGGTTAAGGCTCTGTGCTGATCCCAGTACGTTCCTCCACGAACAGACTCAAGGGGATATATGTCTGATCTATAGAAAAATTTATTTTATACTCAGGGCAATTACAACTTTTTGCCACTTATTAAGACTTCAGAGATACAAACCAGTAGCTCAGTAATTGCTTTCTTGAATCTGCCTTTAATAATTACATTTAGTAAGGCTGTATCGAAAATTAGAAAGGCAGAGACTAATGGAAAACTAGATTTTTCACTGAATTAGAAAGCAAGACAATCCATATATTGACAACACTTCAGGTTGAAACAGATCAGGAAAACTGTTTTGGACTGTTTGTGCAGAGAGGCAAACGTGGGTCTGATGGGCAGTGGCACCCACGTCCTGTGGAGGCAGAGAAACTCTCAGAGATTTCATGTAAATTGGCACATGGAATGGAGAGAGTCCAGCTCTGATTTTGGGAGGAGTCATTTGAATCTTAAAGCCTGGAATTTCTCCTTGGTACTAACAAAGAAGTAGAAAATAGGGAATTGTGTTAATGAAGTGGAAATATCTTTGAATTGAAAAAAAAAAAGAAAGGTGCACAACTCATTTGGGGGTCATACCTTACAGCCAGGGAGAAACCCAAGCAGGAGAACGGCTGGAGAGACGTTAGGTTTGTTTCTGTGGTGTTGGTTACACTGGTTTTTGTGGGCAGAAAAAATTAGCCATTTAATTTCCCCATATTTCAGGAAGCGTATTAGAGAGGTGTAACAATGTGTTAACTTTTTGAGGTTGTTTAGGTATTAGGAGAGTGATGTCATAATCTTAACTGAATAAAACAAAACACTGTCCCATCTTCTTCATCTGTAAGAGGGTCAAAAGTCAAGAGACAAGGTCAGGTGGCCTTTCACACACTGGATTTCCTCCCAGCTCAGACCCTGGCTCTTCAGGTCACTTGTGTGGGGTCCAGGGAGCTCTTCTCATGTGCAAGGTTATGGGAATTTAAGAAGAAAAAAAATGCCTTCAAAAGGAGCTGAATCTTTTTAATGGTGACCTGTTAGCCTGGTCCATCCACTCCTCAGAAAGCCAGCGTTTCCTTACATCCTTTGCCACTGGCATATTTTATGTATCCCTCAAAGTAAGAGACTTTAAAATGTCCGGAAACTCAAGAAGCCAAAGGGCATGTCGTTTTGAGCCAGCTTTATAGTGTTCCCTTTTAGGCCAAGTAGAGAGAAGTAAGAAAAAGAAGCCAGTGGAGCAAGAAGGGAACAGAAAGTATGTCTGTGGTTGAGTCTTGCTGAGAACCACAGTCAAGCTGAGATAAATGCACGTCATTAGTTTGATAGACTGAACTGATTTCACAGCAGAATTTACAAGGGTTGGGGAAGTTGGGCAGGGCAGGGAGAGCGGAGGAGAGAGATGGCCTTCCTGGAGGACTACATCTGCTCCTTGACAAGAGAGATACAGAGCAAGACAGCTAGCTGGAAGGAGCCACTGCTGAAGGCGGGGATGAACTGTGAAGTGAGTAAGCTTTGATGGTTTGAATAGGAATGGCCCCCATAGACCATGTGTGTGAATGCTTGGCCCATAGGGAGTGGCACTATTAGGAGATGGCCTTGTTGGAGGGAGTGTGTCACTGTGGTGGTGAGCTTTGAGGTCTCCTATGCTGAAGCTACACCCAGTGTGGTACATAGTCTCCTGCTGCCTGTGGATCAAGATGTAGAACGCTCAGCTCCTTCTCCAGCACCACGTCTGCCTGCATGCCGCCATGCTGCTCACCCTGATAATAATGGGCTAAACCCCTGAAACCTAGCCAGGCTCTATTAAATGTTTTCCTTTATGATAGTTTTCTTGGTCATGGTGTCTTTTCACAGCAATAGAAACCCTAACTAAGACACCTAGGAATTGGCATTTGATTGTCTATGCTCTATGCAAACTGCTACAGAATACATGCACAAGTCTCTGCTTTAGAGCAGATTTGGAACAAATATATCTGGCAGAGCAATGCTTACATGTTGTACTTATGTAAAATATTAAGATGTAAAGAAGTACTTGGTCACCCCCCTCATGTTATAGATGACAGACGGCATAGAGCTAAGAAGTGATTTTTCCCTAATTAGTGTTAAAGAGGGAGGTAGTGTTTGTGATTGATGATTCATAGCTTGTTTTTGTTTTTTTTTTAATAATCATTTCTAGTCAAAAAGATATGTGTGTATTATGTATTCTGTGTGTAGAAAAAAGAAGAAAAACCTTGAAAAGGAGAAGAAAGGAAAAAAACAGAGAATGGGGAAAACCACCTCATGATTCTTTAAAAACATTTGCGCCCCCCCCCCCCCAGTTCTTTCTTACAAAGGATGCATGAAGGAGCCTGTGTACAGGTGCCATCAGCACGCGCTCGCTCTTACTAAATTCAGAGTTGCTTTTCTAGTAGCTGCTGCTTCCGCTTTGCTGTGGTTGGGAGGATTTTGCAATGAAGTCCAGCCACCTTTGAACCTGCAGTGTCTTAATCTCCTCATTGCTGGGATTACAGGCACATACTAGCCTGCCCAGCTTTTCTTTCTTTTTTTTTTTCTTTTTAATTTTAGCATAATTAACAGTATCATTTCATGTTAATAAATCTTATAAAACATGAATATGCCGCTACTAATCCTTCCTTAAAACATTGACATTTTTATAATTTTTGCCAGTGAAAAGTCCTTTTTCTCCTGCTGCAGTGAAACGCCATGGCCGTAAAACAAGTTGAGGAGGAAAGGGTTTGTTCATCTTACGCTTCCACATCACTGTTCATCACTGAAGGAAGCAGGGCAGGAACTCAAACAGGGCAGGAACCTGGAGGGAGGAGCTGATGCAGAGGCCCTGGAGGGGTGCTGCTGACTGACTTGCTCCCCATGGCTTGCTCAGCCTGCTTTCTTATAGCACCCAGGACCAGCAGCCCAGGGATGGCACCACCCACCATGGGCTGGACCCTCTCCCATCCATCACTGATTAAGAAAATGCCTCACAGCTGGACCTTAGGGGGGCATCTTCTTCATGGAGGTCTCCTCTTCTCAGACAGCTCTAGTTGGTGTCAAGTGGACATAAGCCTAGCCAGCACAAGTTTCTTACAGATATGAAAAAATGAGAAGTCCTATTTCAATTTTAGTTTGGTTCTATGTGCAATAAACAATATATCATATTAGTACATTATATGACTATAGATTATAGAAACAATCACCCTTTTGTGCTTTGTGCTCAATTAGTGTGTGTGTGTGTGTGTGTGTGTGTGTGTGTGTGTGTACACTTGTGTGGTACATGTACACATGAGTACATGTACATGTGGAGACCAGAAGGTGGCCTCAGGTGTCATGCCCAGGGCCACCAAGTACCTTCTTAAGGACTGACTCTCACAACAGCCTATGGCTCGCCAATTATGCCAAGCTGACTGGTCAGTGGGCCTCGGGAACCTCCTGTCGTCACCTCCCCAGCACTGGGATTGTAAGCCTTGCCGTCCTTTTTATGTGGGTGCCAGGGATCGAACTTGTGTCCTCGTGCTTGAAAGGCAAGTGCTTTACCAACTGAACCATCCTTACAGCTACCCTGTTTTATTTTCATGAGTAATATACTCTTGTGGTGGTTTGCCTCCTGAAAAGTCACATAACAGAACAGATATAACTTTTATTTCCAACCTTCAACTGTATTTCAATTGGATGTACTGTCCCTGAGAGCCAGGCAGCTTACTTCTTGGGAAATGTTTTTTGTTTGTTTGTCCTTTTTTTTTTTTTGGTCCCTGTTGGGAGTATACTGTAATTTTAGTCTTAGAAAAGCCAGTCTTGGCAAAGCTATCCTGAGGAGCAGAACTCTCTCTAGACATGTAGAGAGCAAATCATGGCTAGAGGCATTAGTTCCATATTCTGTGAACCGTTCTTGTCTAGAAAAAGACTTTGTCCCAAAGTTTCCTTTAAACCTGTATGCACTGGTTCACGGAAAAACACTTGCCAGGACTTCCTCTACTGTCCTGTCTCTTTTGTGCAGAAAGAGAGAAAACATCTACTATGTGCAGGTGGGAGAGGAGATTGAACTGTGAGTGTCTAAGACACTAAGCTGAGGGGTACGGCTTGCAGAGTAGGGCCAGCCTGCTGCACTTACGCATTGCCTGACTTCCCCTTAGTTGTCTGCCTTAGATTCCCCTTGGCCTCCTGGGAATGCCTGAATTAGAGCTTTGCATGTTCTAGTCTCTGGAGACTCAATATGGCGTGTTACTAAGAGTAAGCAGCCCATGCGAAGAGCAAAAAGCCCTCAAAATGATTATATTTCTGCAAGTCAACACCTTTTCCTGAATCCATTGTTCTTTTTTAAAGCAGTCAGACAAATTAAGTGATTATGATATATCATGTAACTAGGAGAATCTCTTTGTTTGGGGTAAGAGAAATCAATACAAGAAGCGCGCGGAGTGGCCTTTTCCTCTCTTCCTGTAGCAGCTCCTTGCACATGGGTTTAGAAATGCTGATGCTACGTGAAGAATGACAGTGATTCATGTGGAGACCCAGCTCATTAGAAACCCGACTCCTTCCCAGACCCTTTGCCGCTGCTATCGGCCATACAGAACTGGAAGTAATAATCGGTTTGATACAGAACTCTAGCTGTGAATTTTTATAAATAAATTTAGTATAAGCTGTGGGACAGTGTGAGGTGTGTTTGGTGTTTAGTGGGTTCATTTAAACCCAGCACACACCAGTGGGTCATTTCTGTGCATTCTGGGATGGGTCCTCTTTCTGCACATGTATCTTCAGTGCTAGCCACTCTGACCATTCTGTTGGAAATTGCCACTTGTCCCAGTATTCCCAGTCTCTTTTTTCCTGGCTCCATATTCATCCCTCATTCCAGGGAGCCATTTCCTAAGATTCAACTGATATGTCACTTCCTTTTCTGTATCTGTTCCTGTCTCCTGTACTAACACATACAATTCTATGAAAATAGCATTCTGCCACTGCCCTTCTTTAAAACTGTATTATTTTGGAGGAGACTCAGGCTCACAGTGAAATTCTGTCTGTCTCAGTTACTGTTCTATTGCCGTGAAGAGACGCCATGACCCGAGACAATTTACAAACACATTTAATTGATTGCTTGCTTACAGTTTTAGAAGGTTAGTCCATGGCCATTGTGTCAGGGAGCTTGGAAGCAGGCAGGCATGGTGCTGGAGCAGTAGCTAAGAGCTTCCACTTGATCCATAAACACTCAGCCGATGGGGTGAGGAGGTGTAGGGAGCAGCAGAGAAAGGAAAATACTGGGCTTTTGAAACATCAAAGGTGACACACACCTCCTCCAACAAGGCCACACCTCCTAATGGTTCCTAAACAGTTCTACCAATGGGGGACCAAGGGTTCAAATATATGAGCCTATGGGGGCCATTCTTTTTTTTTTTTTTTTTTTTTTTTAAGGTTTATTTATTATGTATAGTGTTCTGCCTGCATGTGTCCATGCAGGCCAGAAGAGGGCACCAGATCTAATTGCAAGTGGTTGTGAGCCACCATGTGGTTGCTGGGAATCGAACTCGGTGCTCTTAACCACTGAGCCATCTCTCCAGCCCAAAGGGGGGTGGTATTCTTGTTTAAAATACCATACCATCCTTCTGCTTCAGCCTCCTGAGTGGGTGTTAGTGTTAGAGATGTACACCACTGGACCTGGCTTTGCCACTGTAAGGACTGACTGCAGACCCTTTGACTGGGGTCCAGCACATGCTAGATGCTCAAAAAATATTGGGGGTAAAGGATATAACCTCTGTTATTCTAGTGCAACACTTATTAAATGAAGTGACTTGATAAACGTTTTCTCCTAAGGCAGTTAAGATCTCTGAGTTTTGAAGGAAGCTAATCATTCTGTGATCTTCAAGAGCATTGTGTCTTCCTGTGAGAGGACATTTTAAAGCCACCAATACATGCTTTATAACACCTGTTCACAACACAGAAGCCGATTTCCCATCATCAGAAACCTGGGCAAGAGGGGCCTTGCAGAGCCCCCCCCCAAAAAAAAAAATTTGCAAATGAAAAACATCAGATACCAAACTTACTCAGACTCAAAGCTTATACGTGTCAGTGAACATCTGCCTGGTCAGAATAGCTATTCTGAAGCTGTGGAGCCTCAGAGTGGATTTTACGCTTTCATTGTGGAATGTATCTTTGCGCACGTATCCACCACTGAACATGAAAAATCAAGACAGTGAAAACTAAAAACTTATCTTGTGTCCATCACCTGCATTCTGTCCTTCCTCAGGGTTTTGATCTTTGGAATTGGGATGGTTTTAGTGAGGCTGTTGCTCTTCAGAAATAGACGGAGCACACATCCAACTTTAGGATATTCAGAAAATTCAGAACTGTGAATCCCCCTAGGCTCCACGTAGATGTCCTATCCCAAAGGATTCTAGAGTGCATGGAGAGCTAGGCGTGTGCCTGTCTGTGTTCGTGTGTTTTAAACACCTTATTTTATCGGTCTGTTCTGCCACCTGCCCTACGATGTCAGATGTGTTACTGCAAGGAGACAAGACAGGCTCAGGGGCACAGCAGGATGGCACATGCGGCTGCCAGCAGTGTCCGACTCTGGACCGCTCTTCTCTCCACGGCTTCATGTAGTTTCCTTCCGAGTAAGAATAAGTCTGAGAGTTGCCTTTTAATAAGAGGTCTTGTTTCAAAGTGGTTTACACAGATTTTAGATTCTCCTGAACAGTACATTTTTTTTTTCTTATTTGATGTATATGGGTATTTTGCACATGTCTGTGCAGTACTCATGGAGTATGTATGTAAATGCACACATATGTGCAGTGCTCATGAAGTACGGAAGAGGGTATCATACCCCCTAGAACTGGAGATCCAGATAGCTGTGAGCCGCCGAGTGGGTGCTGGGAACCTAACCCAGATCCTCTGCAAGAGAGCTGGTGCCTAATCTCTGAGCCATCTCTCCAGCCCATGGTACACTTCTGACGATCTTGTTACCACCTGGACTTTACACTGGCATAAGAAACATGTTATACCGTGTAATCTGACTCTGCCTGCCTCACGTTTTCTTTCCCACAGAAGTAACTCATTTTACTCATTACTGTAAGATTGCTGGGCTGGAACGAGGCGTTTTCCTGTTCTTTGCAGTTTGTCTTCCTGTGGTAACTAGCTTCCTGGTACTGTGACAACCCCCCCGGAAGTAACCAGCCCATGAGGTGGGAGGGCATTTGACTCTTAGTTTTGAAGGATCCAGTGCATAGCTGCATGAATCTATTGCCTTTGGGCAATGGAAGGCAGCAAATCATGGCAAAGAGCAAAGATGTTTACCTTCTGATGCCTAGGAAGCAAAGAGAGAAGAGGAGGGACTGAGCTGTGTCCCTTCAGAGACATAACCTCAGTGACCAGAGGATTTCACATAGGGCCCATCAGTTAAGATTCACACACACACACACACACACACACACACACACACACACACACACACACACACCTGTTAAGATTCTGTTTCATGAACCGGGCTATGGTGGCTCACCTTTTGTCCTATGCACTTGAGAGGCAGAGGCAGTCAGATCTCTGTGAGTTCTAGGCCAGCCTGGGCTACAGAGTGAGTTCCAGAAAAGGTGCCAAAGCAACACAGAGACACCTTTTCTTGAACAAAAAAAAAAAGATTCTAACACACACACACACACCCCAATAGGACCAAGCTGGGGCCTAAAGCATTAACATACAGGCTTTTGTAGAATAGTTAAGATCCAGCTGGGCAGTGGTGGCGCACACCTTTAATCCCAGCACTAGGGAAGCAGAGGCAGGTGGATCTCTATGAGTTCAAGGCCAGCCTGGGCTACAGAGTGAGTTCCAGGAAAGGCACAAAGCTACACAGAGAAACCCTGTCTTGAAAAACAAAACAAAAAACAAACAACAACAAGAACAAAAGAGTAGTTAAGATCTAAACTTTAGTACCTGCTCCCAATTCCCCACCCAGCCTGCCTTGGTGTCAGGTGCTGTTCAAGGCATTGGCAGCATCTTGACATTTTCTGATCTCAGGTCTGAGGGTCACCTGTTGAAGACCTAGAGTTTTTATTTGACTCCCAGGGCATCGTGGGCCAACGAACACTTTCTAAAATATTTATTTCAGGTACTAAATCCTAAGCTAAAATCCAGGGGTGTGACCTGAGTCACTGGAATGACCAAGTGTTTTAATTTTGAATGGGCTTTGACAAAAGTGAACACACACACCCTGTGTGCACACTCTCCGGGGTCAGCTTCTGTGGTGGTGGAGGCAGAGATGAGGAGATGTGGCAGCTGAGTTACTGTTACATGGAGTCCACCTTTTTCTCTCTCCAGGGACCTCCCTAAGAAAGATTTTTACCAGCCGTTACCTAAGTTAATGACCTAAATAGGCATCATTGTTGAGAAGTCTTACTAAAAAGCAAGACTGTGTGATGTCACTTATGTGGATAATCACACTTAATCCCCAAACCCAACCTAGGTGACCAACACCATCCTAAGTCCCAGGTTGTACATGAGGACACCGCGGGCTGTCAAGGTGAAATAACTTGCTTCACATTATTGTGTGTTGGAGGCCGGAAGAAAGTAGAGAAAGACATATGCGGTTCGATCCCAGGCAGTGTGACCCAAGAGCTACAGCTTAACCCCTGTCCTGAACTACAGATCTCCACTGTGGGATAATGTCAGTCCTACCCCTTGCGCACATTTGGGGCAAGACTGGTTTCCGTCCTAGGCTGGCATTAAAACTAACTCTTTACACTGGTGCTGTGGGAAATTTGAGTTATTTTAAACTACCTGGAGAGTGTATTTGGGGGATACCATCTACTCATTAATATTTTAATAGTAGTATTTTATTGAGTTTATTGATTTGTTGTTTTTTGGGGAAAGAATGTAGGCAATCTCATTTTATCCAGATAGTGATGAGTAATTCAAGATCTGAAAATGAGGTCAGCTACCATAAGTGGGTGCTGGGAATTGAACAAGGGTCCTTTGAAAGATGAGCACATACTCTTTTTTTTTTTTTTTGTTCCTCCAGAGCTGAGGACCAATCCCAGGGCCTTGCACTTGCTAGGCAAGCGCTCTACCCCTGAGCTAAATCCCTAACCTCAAGCATGTGCTCTTAACCACTGAGCTATTTCTTCAGCCCTTGACTTGTTTGTTGTTGTTGTTTTAACCTGGAGTAAGAGGTGTGTATTCAGTCCCAGTCTTCTAGATGTGGATATCCAGTTTCACCAGCAACCGTTTGTCAAAGTGGCTTGTCTTTCTCCCTGTGTATGTTTTGGTGTTTTTGGTAAATTAGATGCCTGTAGCTGTGTGGGTTGATTCCTAGGACCTCTGTTCTATTCCATCAGTCTGCATATCTGTATCTGTGATGACAGTCCTGTGTTTTTCTTGTCCCATGGCTCTGTGGTATCGCTTGAGGTTGGGAACTGTTGCTTTGACTATTGTAGGATTGTGTAGTTCTGTAAGGAGCACCATGGGTTTTGATGGGTTGTACTGGATCTGTGTATTGATTTTGGTGATACAGTCATTTCCCCAGTGTTAGCTCTGCTGACGACTGAGCCTAGGAGGCCTTTTCTTCACGTAGTTCTATTGGACTTCCTTTCTAGCCACCCCACAGTCTTAGTTTTCATGGGGCTTACACCAGAAATTAAATACTAAAATAGTAACCAGAGCAATTCATAACGTGTGTTAGCCTCGACTTCTGTTGTGACAGGGTAAGACGATGCCTCGGCGTAGCTCAGTCATTATCTGTGGAAATGAATACGTGAATAAATACAATAAAAATGAATGAATAAATAAGCAAGGTGTAGGTATATTCAAAAGCAATAATCGAAGCCTGACATGGTGTCACACGAATATCTCAGAACTTAGAAGGCTAAAGCAAGAGGATTATGATTTTGAGGCCAGGTTGGGCTGCATAGTTAGAACCTGTCTCAAATTTTTTTCTTGAATGAGTAATTGTCATTTATTACTTTTACTTTGGTTTAAGTTGAAAAGGCAGTAATTTTATTACCTATTTCCTGATAATAAGAATAACAGGTGCTTTGGTACAAATGTACATCTTAGAGAGAGTTATAATCACTAGTAACCCTATCCCCCCAAACAGCCTTGTGACATTTTTTGTTGTTATCTTTTTATTTATATTATGATCAACATAATGGTATGGGTAAATATTTTTCTGACTCTCTGAGTTGGCACTACAGATGGTATTACAGATGGCATTACCAACTCTTTTGAGGTGGTACTACAGAGACTTTCTCAAAACACCACTATAGGTTCCTCTTGAAAAATTTTCCCTGAACAAGAATTCTAAAACATTACATCTTACTGATTTGGCACATATAATCTGTCTTACCAGTCCGTGAGAGTAGATTTGGTAATGCTGAGAATTAGAGATTGTGATTACACTTCACACGGTATAACCACCATTTAGATGCTCTTGTTTTGGGGAAACATGGAAAACAGCAATGCCCAGGGCTCCTGCAACTCTGCAAGGGAGGTGGAATTGAACTTGTATGCTGTCAGGACAGGTAACAAGTCTGTCTTGGCCTAGGGAGTGGAAGCCTGAAGGATGAGCCAGCTCTGCACCTGCAGTGTCCAGTAGGGCGGGGAGGATTGAGGAAGGAGGTCGCTGTGGTTACAAGGTTCAGTGGGTAAGCTGCAGGTTCTGGAAGGTTTTGGAAGCAACGGAAAGATTCGTTCTCCCCCCCGCCCTCACAAGCCATGGGTCTTAGGGATACAATCTATAGCTAAGTAGTTTGTGAGAAGAAAGATGGAATCTTGTTTCTCTGTGTGACGAGCTATTTCAGCCACATAAGCATTGTCTGAGACAGGTTGTCTTTAGAAGCCCATGGAAACTGTTTTCTGCTTCCTTTCAGGAGTTTTTTGTCTGCCTCTTCATAATTAGCAATGATTTCCCCTGTTCTTGCAAAGCGTCTTGCAATGACCAAGGCATGTATTCTGTAGCATGCTCTGTCAAGAGTGCTGTTTTGTCATTCTTATGTCATTAGTGAAGAGACTGCATCATTGCTATTTAGAGGTTTGCTCAGATGGTTTGGAGATACAATTTATTTTCATTCTTTCCAAGTAGATCCTCAAGGAGAATGGAAAGGCTCAGAGAGTGACTCTTTTCTGGAATGGCTCATTGTTTAACCAATGTGATTTATTAGCACAGCTCAAGCAAGCAAAGCCTGAGCAGCATTCATATTGTATTGAGTAGCCAAGTCCAAGTCACATGATATTGAAGCTAATGAAAAACTATGTAGGCAATAATGCGTATGACCTGACGGGTTTGGATGCGTTTTTTCCCTCACTGAATTGATTGATTGGTTTTGTGTCATACTGGTGATGTGATCTAAAAGAAGAAGAAAAACGAAGACTTCCATAATCAAATAATCAGTCAAAAGGCAGCCACTAAAATCACCACGAGGGTTTAAGATTGAAAACTTGAAGTTGTGAAAATTTATATAAATCTGGCAGTCCCACAAATATCAATAAACTCAAGAAAAATCTTTCCTTCTGCCTCTATAGAAGCATTTCAGATGTTTGACCTAACTAGCACCATTATTATGATGTCTGAAAGCAAAATATGTGCAGAGGAATAATAAGATGTGCCCAGGGCCCCAGAGAACGGGGAATCGAAGGTCACAACTCTCCGTAACTCATATCCCTCTTCATGTCTTGCTATCTCAATGTTCCAGTCTCCGCTGACTCCCAGGCACCATGCAAAGTGAACTTAGCTCATGCTATCTGTGCGTTTCCTTCCTTTCCACACTCGCTTTCGCCATGAAGATGGACATAATTCATAAAGCATTTTTAATTTAAAATTTTGACTTACTAGTGCGTCTGTGTGCGCATTCCTGCACTCACGCATGTCTTTGGCCATGTGTGTTGTGTGGAGGACTGCTCTGTGGAGTTCATCTACTCCTTCTGCTTTTATATGGATTCTGGGGATCAAACAGGTCACTGGTGTGTGCATCAGGCTCCTTTTCCTGTTGGGCCATTTTGCTCAAAGTAAAAAAAAAGTCTTTAAATCAAGAGATTTAAAGAAAATTGTAATTTCATCAAATTTCAAAGAAAATTAGCATATATGTGTAGTATATATAATATACATATGTAATATACATACATATAATACACACACACACACATTATATATATATATATAATGTACTTAGTGCTTGGAAAACTCTTTGTTTTCCTGCATCTGGCAGCTTTTTTTTTTCTATTAAGGAATTTTTTATTCATTTTACATACCATTCACAGACACCTCCCCTTCTCTCCTCCCACTCCACCCTCAGCCTTCCACCCCCACCCCCCATTCCCTCCTCTGAAAAGGTAAGGCCTCCCATGGGGAGTCAGCAGAGCCTGGTACATTGAGTTGAGGCAGGTCCAAGCCCCTCTCCCTGCATCAGTGCTATGGAAGATGTCCCACCATAGGTAATGAGCTCCAGAAAGCCAGCTCATGCACCAGGGACGGTTCCTGATCCTACTGCCAGGGGCCCCTCAAACAGATCAAGCTACACAACCGTCTCGCTTATGCAGACGGCCTAGTCTAGTCCCATGCAGGCTCCACAGCAGTTGGTCTAAAGTTCATGAGTTCCCACCAGCTGGATTTGGTTGTCTCTGTAGGACCTTGATATAGTTTCACTCTGTAGCCCAGGCTAATTTGAAACTCATAATGCAGACCGGGCTGTCCTCACTTCTGGCTCAGCCTCCTGTATGCTTGGACAATTATAAGTACAGGCTATCTCATCTGGCATAAATTTGAAGTCTACCCCAGTCTTCCTTGACAGAGAATGGCAAATTCTCAGGCATTATCACTAGGATCCTATGTTTGAATTAGTATTAGTCATCCCCATTTTCTTTGTTGAGGGCTAAAGTCTTCTGCCTTTTTATTTGAATATGAATGCTTTTTGGGCTTCAAAATTCCTTTTTTAGGGCTTTTCTCCCGTTTTATTTTAGATTAAGCATCCTGACTTGCCTCCTTCCCCCTTTTCTTTATTTTTTTTTTGGGGGGGGGGTTGAGACAGGGTTTCTCTGTGTAGTTTTGGTTCCTGTCCTGCATCTTGCTCTGTAGACCAGGCTGGCCTCGAACTCACAGAGATCCGCCCACCTCTGCCTCCGAAGTGCTGGGATTAAAGGTGTGTGCCACCACCACCGCCTGGCCTTCTTTGGTGTTTTTAAAATCACATCTTCAGAAGATTCCTGAAAGTATACATGATAACTTACGTACCCCTGAGTGCCTGAAAATAGTATGTCACCTCACACTTGGCAGAGAATGGGATTGGCTAAAGATCACCCAGTATCAGCACTGACGGCACCTGACAGTAACATCTTCTGTGGACTCTGGCACTTCGTGTGCTGAAGAAGTTTAGCCAACCTGATCTTCATTCCTGCATTTTCCCCAAATGTGTACTGCTTTGGCATGCTCCTCTTCTGCCAAGATAAACATCACGTCAAAAAGCAGCTTGAAGAGGAGAGGGTTTATGTGGCTTACAGGTAATGATGATGATAGTTCATCATCAAGGGAAGGAAGCCAGGGCAGGAACTGGAGGCAGAGACCATGGAGAAAAGCTACTTCCTGGCTTGCTTCTAGGCTCACATTCACCCAGGCCCACCTGCCAAGTGGTGTCATCCCTCTTGTATTATTCAGCAATTAAGAAAATGCCCTCACAGACATGCTCCAAGGCCACCTGATGAAGGCAGTCATTCAACTGAGCATTCCTCTTCCAAGGTGTGCCAAGTTGTCAGCTAAAGCTGTGGCGTATGTTACCAATACTTTGTTGTTTTTGTAATGTAAAAAAATCAGGTGGATAAATGTGGCTATCCTTGGCTTATCTTTTACGGGGGGGGGGGGGGGGGGGGTCTGGCAAACTGCCTTAGTTTATTTTCTCTTAAGTAGACAAAAGACCATGACCACTGCAACATCAAAAGGTGTTCTACTGGGGTTACAGTTTCAGAGGATGAGTCCATGTTGGAGGAACGGAGGCATGGGAGCAGGAACAGCGGAGACCTCACATCTTGACCCATAACGGTGAGGCAGAGGGAGCACACTGGAAACTGCAGGTGTCTTTTGGACTTCAGAGCCCACTCCCAGTGGCTCACCTCCTTCACCAAGGCCACACCTCCTAATCCTTCCCAAACAGCCCCCACCTGGGGCTGGAGTATTCAAGCACATGCGCCTAGGGGGCTATTCTCATTCAGACCACTGCCCAAATCCTTTCCACCCTCTCAGCTCAAGAAAGTTGGACTTCTTTTTGTCTCTCACCATAACCTTTCTAGTCAATGTTTATGTTTTGTCTTATTTGCCATCAGGAATTTTCTCCTGAAAGAATTATATTGATATGCCTACCAGTGTATATGAAAGATCACACACTGTGTGCCTGCTAGGAACTGCAATCTTAATAGGGTAGAAAGGCACAAGACATACAATTTTAGGAGAGGCTCTAGGTAGAAAGAATTGTTATATTTGATGACTGAATTTTAAGCTAAAAAGTGGATTTTTACCATATACATAAATACAATCAGGCATTAAATACACAAAAATATAAACATTGGATTGTGGCAATCCTTTAGGGATTTTTTTTAAGAGCATGGTTAATTTTATCTTTATTTTAATTAAAATTTAAAAATTTTAAAAAATTTAAGAAAAAATTATTTTTACCATCCAAAACAGTACAATTAATTAATAATGTCTATTATCTTATCCACTTAGTATTTTATAATAGGTTTTCTGCCAACACCACCACCCCAATAAGTTTCTCTGCTGACATAGTAAGCTAGATCCAGCCAAATTGAAAAGTGTAATATATATTGAGCAAAGAAACTCCAGGGCAGGTTCTCCACTCCCAGAGAAGTTGCACACTCAGGCCAGGCCAGAAAAGTTTTATAGATTGTAGGTGAGGGGTGATGATGTGTCCACCACAAGTTGGGTTTGTGCCCAAGTATGGTCGAAAGCTGAGTACTTAGGCAGGAACTTTCAAGGCTATTGGCATCAGGGGAAGAAACTGCAATAGTCTCCAAGAATGCAGAACTGGACTTTTTGGTGTCTTTTCTTTGTTCAGAGACTCTCTGAGAGGGGGTTGAGGTGGGAGAGGGGTAATGGGTCTTCCAGGACCATACAAGCTGCAAGCTGGAGGCTCCAACCTTTTAGAATAGAGAAAATATGATTTAAAATTAAATATAGGGGAAAAATTCACTTTTTAACTTTAAATTCAGTCATCAAATACAATAATTCTTTCTACCTAGAGCCTCTCCTAAAATTGTATGTCTTGTGCCTTTCTACCCTATTAAGATTGCAGTTCCTAGCAGGCACACAGTGTGTGATCTTTCAGAGATTGAACATTTCACGGTGAAATGGCATTCTCCTTTCTTATTTTGTGGCTACTCAAGAATGAAATCATGGGCTGAGTTGCAGCTCAGTGGTGGGGTGGTTGTACTGCATTATATTGACTACAAGGCTGGAGTTAATATTTGGTAAATTTTGTTCTGAATAAACAGGTATTAAATATATGTGTGTGCATAACTATGTAAATAAAAGTCATATTCTTAGCAGATACTTGTTAATCACACATATCTCAGAGCTCCCATGTAAGACAATCCTGACCTTAAGTAGTTCCTTAAGACTACTAAAGGAACATTTCACTTAGAAGTTCTTATCTATATGTTGTGTGATTTCCTAGGGAAATATGAATAAGGATCTACACCTCCATCCAGACAGGACACTACAGCAGATCAAAGAATCAATTCCATCTAAATCTAGCTTGTTGAACCAAGGAATTTGTGAGCTTAGTTGTAAGAACACGAGCCTCTTAAGTTTCATAAGCTTCCTGACTCCTAATTCTTGTTCTGTCCGTCGGAGGGACAGCTTAGACCATAGACAGAACCCAAATCTTCTTGGCAGAGGCTTGAATTGTTTATTAGATGTTTTTAGTCTGGTATAAGCATTTTTTCTTTGCTTGGAGGTGACATGTTTTGGGTATGTCTGTGGGGAATTTCTCTTGATTGTGTTCATTGAGGTGGGAAGACATGCCGACTGTGGGTAGCAACACTCCCTAGGCAGCAGATAATAGAATGTGTAATAATGGGGAAAGTGAACTGAGCACTAGTGTGCATCCATCCTCTGTTTTGTTGTTGTTTGGAGGTTCTTTTCGTTTTTGTTTTTTTAGACAGCGTCTCTCTATGTTGTCTTGGAGCTGTCTATGTAGATCAGACTGGCCTTGAACTCACAAGTGTTAGGATTAACGGTGGAAACCACCATGCCCAGCTTTCCCCTCTGTTCTTGATTGTGGTATAGTGTGACCAATTCTCTCAAGCTCTTGTTGCATGCGGTGACTTCCTGACCTGAAGGATTGGAGAATAGAATTCTGAGACAAATAAAGCCTTTCTCCTTTAAATTGCTTTTCCCAGGAGATTTTATTACAATAACAGGAAAAGAAGGACAGACATATTTTGCAAAACTTGGGTGTAGGGCTTGAGAGATGGCTCAGTGATCTAGAGCACTTGTTATTCTTGCTGAGGGCCTGGGTTTGTTTCCTAGTACCTACATCAGACTATTCAGAACCGCCTGTAGCTCCACTTCCAGTGGATCTGATGCCCTCTTCTGGCATACCCAGGCACTGTATGTATATTGTACACAACTATAGACACACACACACACACACACACACACACACACACACACACACACACAGACATCTTTAAAATTTTAAGTGTAGAATAACATTTTAAAATATTTTTAAAATTTCATTCATTTATATTTTTTTATGTATGATTGCTCTGCATGGATACCTGCATGCCAGAAGAGGGCATCTGATCCTACTACTATAGATGGTTGTGAGCCACCATGTGGTTGCTGGGAATTGAACTCAGAACCTCTGGAAGAGCATCTAGTGCTCTTAACTGCTGAGCCGTCTCTCCAGCCCATTTTGAAATATTCTGTCATTGACTTCCAGTATAATTTCAAAGATAGTCTCACACACACAAAATAAATAAGTAAATAAATAGGGCTCTGCCAAGTTATAAAGGCTACACTTAGGAAACGAAACCTTCCCTTGAAGGAAATACATTTATTTTTCAATTTGGACTCCATTGAGTCACTAATGTTTCTAGAACTGTAGCTAAAATTTGATCAAATCAGGAAAATAATTTGTATTCTTAGAAGAAACTTTAGTATTTTTATTGGATTTCATGCACTTTTCCTTGTCCTCTGTAGCAGAATTTCTAGAGATCTCTGAGGGAAAGATGAAGTAGAGTTGAGCTAGTATGTTGGGCTTTTGTGCAACTTTATGTGAGATGGTTAAAATAGAAACCATATACTTTATATGGTTTACATAAGAATATAAAGACCATATGCTTTACCAAAATATAACAGACTAATTCTTGTTTAACTCATTAGATAGGCAAAGTGACTGCTCGCCAGCATTGATCAGGACGGACAAGATGTCCCTTGTCCTGGTTCCCTTAGGAAACTTGAGGGGAAGTCTGGTTAAGTTTTGGTAGTTTCTTGTATGGGCATTTATGCTTGTACAGGCATGTCTGGGTACAAGGACATTCTCTATGAATAAATATAAAACAAGACAACAAATAATCCGATGTCCACCTTAAAACCCCAGTTCAATAATGTTGGTGCAGCTACATCATGTACAGGAATATGGCATAATTACATAAAAACAGGAGTACTTTGTAGTCACCAGAAAATGACTGATGTCAAAATATACCAGTAAATAAAAATATTGAGATGTATTATATACATTTTTGTAATTTTTTACATGCCTAGAGCAATTTCTGTGTGCATGTCCAGTTAGTATGTGTATAGATTTTAGAGGGTGGTTAAGGTGCCTCCTGGGATTGGTAAAGATTTAGACGAGTCTCCTATGTGAGTCTAATACTTTTTTTTTTTCTTTTGGTTTTTTGAGACAGGGTTTCTCTATGTAACAGCCCTGGCTGTTCTGGAACTCACTCTGTAGCCCAGGCTGGCCTTGAACTCACAGAGATCCGCCTTTGCCTCCCTAGTGCTGGGAATGGATTTGTGAGTTTATATGTTCCATTAAATTGGGGTCGGGAACAGCCATGATTTCTTTGATATATTTGCCTAACTCTCTGACCTTCCTTTTCCAAACCTCTGGGGACTTCAGTTTAAAGGTACGTTTTCTATCTAGTTATCACACACATAGTTCCCTGATACTGGTTTTTTTGTTTTTGGTATTTTTCCTGTCATGCCTGTTTCATGTTGGATAGTTTCTATTGCTAGATTCTCAACACTAAGCTCACTAACCTCCTCCTTCTTCTTCCTTGTCTTCCTTTTTTTCTTTTCTTTTTTTTTTTTTGTTTGTTTTTTTGGGGGGTTTTGTTTTTTGATTTTCAAACAAAACAGGTTCTATACAGGGTTTCTCTGTGCAGAACTCACTCTGTGGACATGGCTGGCTTCAGACTCAGAGATCTGTCTGCCTCTGCCTCCCGAGTCCTGGGATTAAAGGCGTGTGCCACCACTGCCTGGCTAACCTTTTCTTCTTCAATGACTAGTCTGTTATTCATTATATCCAGTGTATTTTTCATTGTTAATGATTTCATCAAACAGCCCCATACCTGCATGTAACAGGCTTTCTTTTTTGGGCCACCAACCGGCTCCCAAATCATGATACAGAGACTTATTCGTTTTGAATGCTCAGCCTAGCTTAGGCACATTTCTGGCTAGCTCTTTACCTACCTTTTGCCTCAGGGCTTATTACTTTTCTTCTTCTTCTTCTTCTTCTTCTTCTTCTTCTTCTTCTTCTTCTTCTTCTTCTTCTTCTTCTTCTTCTTCTTCTTCTTCTCCTCCTCCTCCTCCTCCTCCTCCTCCTCCTCCTCCTCCTCCTCCTTCTTCTCCTTCTTCTTCTTCTTCTTCGAGTCAAAATGGCTTTTATTTACATATTTTGTAGAAAAGGGGGTTAGTAAACAGGGTAGAGCTGCATGAAAAACTCCGGGTTGGTCCATACTATTTACAGGTGGGAGCAGCATTGTCCTCACATCAGGCACAGCACGTGCCCTTGTCCAATGGCCCTTTGCAGACACAGACCTGGGCACACTTGGAGCAGCCCACGGGGCAGCAAGAGCAGCAGCTCTCCTTGCAGGAGGTGCACTTGCAGTTTTTGCAGCCGCAGGAGCTGGAGCAGGTGCAGGGGCTGCCGGTGGAGCAGGAGCAGTTGGGGTCCATCCCGAGATCTGGTGAAGCTGGAGCTACAGAGCAAGTCATGAGAAGGCAGCAGGCTTCCGGAAGTCGTGATCCCTTTCTTACCTCTTTATATCTTATTCTCACTGCTTGTCTGGCATCTTGCCCTGGGCTTCTCTCTTATTCTCCTCCCATTCTCTCCTTCTTCTCTTCTCTTCTTCTTGAGCTTGGACTTCTCCTCCTATTTGTTCTCTCTGACCGGCAGCCCCGCCTATCCTTTCTCTGCCTATGTGCCTAGCTATTGGCCGTTGGGCTCTTTATTAGACCAGTCAAGTGCCTTAGGCAGGCAAGGTGAAACAGATGCAACACATCTTTACGTAATTAAACACACATCCTTGCATCATTAAATAAATGCAGCACAAACACGTAGAACACACCTTTACACAGTTGAGTAATATTCTGCAGCATAAGCAAATGTAGCACATCTTTGCCTAGTTAAAATAACATTCTACAACACCCGTAGTTTGGGTTTTCTGTCTTGGCTTCCCCATCTGCATTCAACAGTTATCCTTTCATCCTGGATCTTGACAGTAAGAAATCCCTTTATAACAGTAATGCCAGTGAGTGCTTTTGTCCACTAGTCGTGTATCTTTTCTGAATCAGTGTCTATCATTGTTTTCTCTTCTCCTTATAAGTTGTGTTTCCTGCTGCTTTTCAGTTAGGTATGAAACAAAATTTTATCTTGTTGTGGGCTGCCATATCTTTACAGTTCTTAAAATTATTAACTCTCAGATACAATTTTCCCCACCTCTGTCCTCGGGGAGCCCTTTCCTGCACCCTAACACCCTTGTCAAGCTCTGTCTGACTTGCTGTTCTGTGGACACTGATTATGTCTGGCTGGTCACCATGTCGCTTGTGCACAGATGTGTTGTCCACTTCACTCATTGCTCAGGATCTCAGCTCCTTAGATGCCAGGCCTGTGTCTTTTCAGTACTGAATCCTAGAGCCCAGAACAACCCCCAGGACCACTGTAGACCCTTTGTGAATATGTCACCTAAGTTAACAGCTGAATGCCAGGCACTGTACTGGTGCCATTCAGACACTCTTCCGTGAGTCCTGAGATGTCACTGCTACCCTGGAGTAGTTTCTACACCAGAACTTTCCCAGGACAGCAAAGTGAGCAAAGGGTGTTCTCTGTAGCAGAGATAATAAGAAGGAAATGTATTGAATTGACTCCATCCTGGTAAACTGCTTCCTTTCTAAGATGTTTGCCCAGAACCCAGAAGGGAAAAAAAAAATCATAGCAGCCCAGGGTAAGTTAAGTATTTTCAATGGGAATGTAATTGAGTTAACACTTGTTATAAACTTCCCTTGTACTGGCGTCTTCTCCACTCTGCCTCTGTGGTAAACTTGGTGTTTGTGAAGAGTAACTGTGGAACTTGGAGACAGAGCCATCCTGGGCAGGAGATGGGATGATGTTCCCTGAGGCAGCTAGAGTCTCACCCATGGCCTTCAAGTGGGACTGTCTGAGGGTCACCCAGTAGATTGAACCTTACTTCAGCCAATTAAAAGGACTGTTGTGTTGCACCCCGAGTAACCAGACCTGGAGCAGTTTTATCAGCTCAGCAGGTGGAAACTACTTATTGTTGCCGCATTGTTTTGATCAAATCAGGGACTTGACACTCAGAAGCCCTGCCCCCCCACCCCCCCCCCCGCCCCCAGGTTGAAGCTGCTGCCTCTTGTATCTGTTTCTGGAAATATCTTCCTAGTTCTCTTTCAGACAGGATCTTGCAAGAAGGATTGTTTTCTTTGGTAAATTAGTAAACGGAATGTTTTTCTAAGAAGCATTGGAGATATATATATATATATGAGTTTGAAGCATATGTATATTTTAGGAGAAAATGTTTTCCTTAAATCACTAAAGAAAAGTATTGAGGAAGAAATGAAATGTTTATATAAAATTGGCAAAAACTGATAAAATTTTTCCAGTAAAATTTTTTTAAAATACAGATTTCTTTAACTGAGCAGCCTTGCAGTGGAAGAATATATACTTCAGAGACACACAAAAGTACAGGTAGTGTTTATGTTTGATAGTAAATACACTAGTTAAGTTACATACAAAGCAGAAATACAGGGCCATCGGGCTCTGTTTTCACGTTTATAGAACCTTTTATGTCCTACATTAAATATGAATACATAGTATATTTTGGATGAAAGTTGTTTTTTTCTTTTTCTCTGAGATGTAGATGTCCTGGGTTCTTTTCCAAAGAGTTGATTAAAATCAGGACTCAAGCTTGCCAATATTCTCTCGTCTCTCACTTAGCGAAACAAGGGTGAGACAGAGACCGGAATAGGGATAGCTCTTTATTTCCTGCCAGGCACTCCTCCCTCCCAGAGCCGAGCCTCGTATTTTCATGAGCATCTCGCCATACTTCTCTCCCCTGTTCCCAGTCTTGACCCACTGACCCAAGAATCAAGAAGATGTCATGTTAGTGCCTACTAATTAGTGTGCCAGGAGCACCTCTGCACCCGGCCTCTCAACCTTCTGGAAATGGGAGTACAGGCTGTCACTCACATCAGGCAGGGAAAATGAGCCCTCCCTGCATCTGCCCTGCTTTGCAAACAGCAGGCTAAGCCCAGCTGAGACTAGAGATGAATATGCAGGTTAGGAAGAAATTAACCTAAAATTCACTGCTGTTGGCATGATTGTCTCAGATGACAGGCTGCCTTCCTCCGAGTACCCAGTCAGGGTGCTGTGTGGCTGAGCCCTCAGGGGTCTAGCTTTTGCAGCACGCCATCAGCTCTGTGCCATCATAGTCATTTGATGAAGTTATTTCAAGGGAAGGGTATTCTCTGCATAAAAAGTGCATTAGCATTTCAGTGCATGGAAGTTTCCCATCTGTAGAGGCGTTCTTGGGGAAGGCTGCAGTTAGCGAGTGAGCATGAGCGTTTGGTTCCAGGGCTCATTAATCAGTGCTGTTGGGTCAGGGTCTCCTGAGCCTTCTGGGTTTGGGGAGAATCGGCTTCTGTAATTAAAGGGATGAAATATATCACGATCACAAACTTACCACATCGACAACTGAGGGTTTTGAACTAGCGGGATTAATCTCTTTAATTTTTTCCTTAGGTGTTTAAAATAGAGGTGCTAATGAATGGAAGAAAACACTTTGTTGAGAAAAGGTACAGCGAATTCCATGCCTTGCACAAAAAGGTAATCTTTGGTTTTATGTTTTTCTCCTTTTCTCTGCATGGCCCATGGTATAATGTAAAGACTCCATCCTGTGTTCTTCAGAACATTGCCGTCTGCTGTGTACGTAGATTCTTTATAACAGCATTAATTTCTTTTTAAAATAGATTGTTCAATCAGTGTATTTTTTTTTAAATAAGTGGGTTTCCTGTTACAATTGCTTGCATATACAAATCGAAAGCAGTAAGCTGTTGCAGTACATTGCATCAAATATTAAAGGTTTATAATGAGTAAGATCAACACCCTCTTCTGTTCAAGAAATGCATTTGATGCTCTTTACAAAAAGAAAAGAAACACAAGAAATCACTATACAGGAAGAAATTTATTAAACTCAACTTAAATGTTGTGTACCTAGACAAGCTTGTGTATGTATACATGTGTGTTCATATGGGGTACCTGGAAAAGAGGCTCCCCATCCACAGCTGTCCTGTGAGTTGTGAAGACCAACTATACCAGAATGATGGATACTGTAGCTCTGGGGTCCATTTCAAATTAAAGGAACAGAAATGCAAAAAAAGTAACTGACTTTCAGGAAGAAATGGTCACTAATGAATTGAAAATGAATACTTAAAAAATATCTCCAAACCAAGCTTAATTCTTGTGGGTTATAAATTATTTGGGTGCTGTATTTTTCATAGTAGCTTGAAATACCTAGTGAGATTTCCTGAAAGAAAATCACAAATGATGAGTCAGTTCAGATTTATTATTTTTCTTTTACATATCTGTGTCTAAGGTGTATCATATATATATATATATAATATATATATATATATACACACACTTATGAATGTATATACACACATATAAAACACACATGTGTAGGATGCATGGCATGGCATGGCATGATTAGATAGTTGGCCAAGAAGCTAGAAATGGGTTAAGTTAGAGAGTCTTTTAGTTTTTTTTTTAATGTCTACATAATTTTTCTGGGACACATCATTGCATAAAAATGTCATAATGTGTTGATTCTGGATTAAAAGGCTCTTAGAATTTTGTAAAAAGTTTTTTCCACTTTAATCAGAGAATAGAGAATTAAGTCTAAACCGAAAGATTAGTGAACCTGTTTCCCGTTGCCTGAGTGTTTGTTTGTTTAATTTTAGACAGTCCCACTGTGTAATTCTGGCTGGCTTAGAACTCATAGCTACCCCTCTGCCCCTCCTCCTGAGTACTGGTCTTGGTGTGCACCACCAGCCCACTCCCTCACTTCTTTTCAAAGATGCTCTAAGCTTTTCTGTTAGTATGGCAAACCATTTAATTAAATGAATTTAATTCTCCAATTAGAATTTCATCAAGTTTAGGTTTCCTCCCAGAGAAAGCATGCAAGTGCCTACAGATTTCCATCAGATGTTGCCAGGAGACTTGTTTTAAAAAGCACCAGCCCTGGGGACCTCAGAGAGAGAAACAAACATCAAATTTGGGTCCCCTCTTCCTCATGGGATTCTTTTTTGTTTGGTTTTAGGAGCAAATTCTGCTAGGTACCTGGTGAGCTAAGTCCCTACAGGAGGTTGAGACCAGATCTCTCTCCACGCGCACCCAGCTTCTCTCCGCCAGTCTAGCTGGGCAGCTTGTCATGTGCAAGCCCCTTCCTAACCTACTAGGTCAGTATGAAATACTCCATGACCAGCACAGCCCAGCTGAGCTCTCCATATATCAGGGGACCGACTCCATAACAGACACAGCAGGGTGACTGCCAATTAGGCTGGCCCTGTCCACGGGGCAGCCCACAGACTCTGCTTGTGTGCAGGCTGGCTTGCTCACACCCTGCTCTAGGACAGTCCCCCCCCCCCCCCCACCTCAGCAATCAAGCATTGTCAAAAAAAAAAAAAAAAATCCTGTGCTTTGTAGGACTTGTTCTTTCAATTTCTGCTGTTCCATTATTAACTTTATCCAGTTTTTCATAATAAAGCTTGTTAGCGTAAATAGAGCAGTGATTCTCAAATCTCTGTTACAGAGTTCAAGACATCCTTATAGGGCCATGGAGATCACAGTTTGTGGGGAGGGGCAGGCTGCTGGAGTCTGCTGTCTGACTGTGCACCATAGAGAGGGGAGACGGCCACTGCTGGGTTGGAATTGGTGGAAAGGAAAGGCCAGGAGGCAAATGCACACACTGGTGGGATATAAAAGTTCATGTCAGCCTGTCATCGTAACTGTAAAACTGCTCAGAAGCACCGTCGCAGGTAAGAGTCAGCAGAGGGTCTCCCACAAACTTGACTGCGCCGCTCCCCACTGGGCAGCCTCATCCTTTAACTGTGCCTTTGCTACCCTCCATTTCCACGTGTGAATTTTGTGACAGGAGATGACAGTTCACTAAATGCCTGCCTTTAACTGTACTTATATCATCTTCCGCCATTGAATTTCCTGGAAACGTCTGCTTATCACCACAGTTTCTGACATCTGATCCATGCCCGTCTTGGTTTTTCTTACATTTTCTAGTCTGCTCTCTCGATGAGAAGCTTTGGCAGGTGCACCTAAGTTGACTCCACACTAGCATGTGGGCTGTTCCAAAGCACTTTATACCTTCACTGAGGTCGATTCATAGCTCTTCTTCTTGTCCTGCAGACGCACAAATGCCTCCTTGTTGATTGTTTTTGCTAATGTTGAGGAAGAAACTATTTGAGCTTGTCTAGTTAGTGTTGGGAATGTATTTTTAAACCTTTCTCAGAATTTTCCTGTCTTCATGAAAGTCATGTATTTTTCCGTAAAAGTCACATATTTTTCTTTGCTCTTCTTGTTTGGGTGATGGTGAAGGGGTTGCTAGAGCCCAACCCCGGGCTTTTGCATGCCAGAGACTGTTCTACCATCAAGATAGATCCTTAATTTCGATTTTTTTCCTGTATACTCATTATTCTCTTCTCAAATTCACCATAGCCCAGGCTGGCTTTGAACTTACTGTGATCCTCCTGCCTCAGTCTCCCAAGTGCTAGAATCACAGGCATGAGCCACCACTCTGTCCATAAAGCTAAGTCTTCCAGCAAGTTTGAGTGAGGACAAGAGGAGGATCCCACCGTCCCCTGCACATCCTGACTCAGCTTCTAGTACTCCAACGTGATTACTGTTTCTTTTCTTGGATTTTTAAAAACAAATCCTACACAGCAAGTTATATTACCAAAAGGAGCACTTCTCCGTCAAAGGATATGGCTGTATATTTTTTTAATCCCCTGGCATGTATTTCAAAGCAAATAGGACTGTTTAAGGCTTGCATCATTTCATCTGCTTTGGATATCATCACTCTGAAAGTTGTTGACTTAGGGAACTGAACAGAAATCTTCTCTTGCACAAAGTGATGCTCTTTGAGTTCATATATGTGCACATCTTTTTTTTTTTCTTTTTAGTTGTTCTATTTTTGTGCTTTCTCATTTACTAGGGCCCTGGAGTTTGCTTACTAGCCTATGTAATGGAGCATCTTAGGCTCCCTGGAGGTTGAAATTCCTACTGTGAATTATAGTTTTAAAGATGTCACTCAGATACAGTCCTCCTACACACACACACACACACACACACACACACACACACACACACCACAGACACGTATCACACAAACCACACACACCACATACACACACAGCACACACAAAACCGTGAGGCTTAGAACTAAGCAGCTCAAGGTTCTGAATGTTGAAGGTCCTTCTGAATTTTCTAGAACGTCGTTAGGCCCCGTCAGTTCATTCCTCCACATTCCTGCAGTCTGCACCCCTCCGTCTTTCCCGCTGTCCCTCGGAGTGGTGCTGTTTGATATTGTGTCAGCAGGCTGCTCTCCATCTTCTTACCCTTTCTCTGCCGTGTGTCAGTTTGCTTTTCCCTGCGTTTCTAGACCTTTCTCTGGTGCTCTCTGATGTGGGCTTGAATTGTCTACCGTGTCACAGACAGAGTGACTCCCGGGACAGTGTTCTCAAACCATTGTAACAAATAACAACAAAAACGGCAACTTAAAACAAGGCCCATTTATTATCTTGGGCTAAGTGGGTGGACAGGGCTGCATTCCCTCAGGAGAGCCCATTTTCTGCCTTTTGGAGCTCCCAGCAGCTGGCAGTCCCTTCCTGCGCCTGCCTCCCTGGTCATCTCCTGTCCTCATACCCCGCTCTCTGACCTTTGTAGTTCCTCTCCCCTTTGAGGTAACATTGGGCCCATCCCCATGTTAATCCAGGAGAGCTGATCCATAGCAACATCCTTCATTGAAATCCCACCTGTCAAGTCCCTTTCTGGACAGGAATACCACTCCTGGGTTCTGGGGATTAGGGGTTCTCATGTGTCTTTGAAGACATCATCACTCTGTTCATTTCCAGCCATCTACTGGCCAACCCTATTTCTGTTGCTTCTCCTCAGGGACATGTGTTAGCCACACCCAAGCACGTCCTGTATAGGCCCGCACAGCCCTGTCTTTGTCAGTCTCTATGCCCATTATCTGTCTGTGTGTTAAAAACAAAGCAGGACCTTCAAGTTCCTCAGTGCCAGCTGCCTGTTTCCTAATCTTCTTTTTTCTCCCTTGAAACTCCTGTTCCATTTAACATAGACCTTTCTACTTAAACAATTAAAATTATATCTTAACACAATTAAAGCTTGGTTATCCCATATCTCCAGCTGGATTCCAGGTTGTCTGAAAACTCATGATCCGCCCACACGCTTCAATTCCATGCGTGTATTGCTATGCCTCCCCCTCCCCCATGCCTTATCCTTTGTATTTTCCACAGGGTTAATTATCTGGTATATGGGATTTTGGAGAAGGTCATATGTGTTCTGGTATGAATGTTTATGGTATTGGAGATCTGACCCCAGGTCCCTCTAATCGGGTTCCTTTGTAGCTTCTACTGTGCTTGAATAAGGAAGGGGATGACTAATTCCCCACTCATACAAAGCAAGACTCTATCCTGTTCTTTGTAACAAGGTGTCCCCTGTGGCTCTTGTGATGGGTCAACCTTTAAGTATGTGAAGAGCCCAGCCCCATGCCCCAGTCACCTCTACTCCTGCCAAGTAATTCATCACTTTCCACACTTTCCATGGCCACGCTTGCAGAGAGCTGTGCTGTCCTAGCCCCGACCTCATGCATGACAAGAAACGCTTCCCCACACTGCAAACTTCTGAGCATATTTTATTCTTCATGCCTTCCCAGCTGTTTTCGGTCAGTTCCAGCCCACCCTTTTATTCACAACGTTTTCAGTGAAATATGGAGCTGGTTCATTTTCAAATTAACTATCCTCATCTTTTGTTATTGCCTCCTTTGGGTTTCAGTCAAATATTGCATTCTCTTCTATTCAATTTAATGAAGTACACATTTCAGATGAGCCACAACACTGCTGTATGGGATCAAACTGGGAGAACAGTACCCATGCGCCATCCCTGAAGGAACCCTGAGAAAACTGAGGTGATAGTATACGGGAAGGGTTATCTCTTTCTCCCCAAACATCTCTGCTTGTCTAGATGCTTTTGTTTCCATTCTTTTTATTCCTCTCCTTCATAAAAGCATTTCTGATCCTCTCTGTGGAAAATAGTGGGTTTTTCTCTCCACTTCACATACTGGTGCGTCTTTCTTTTTGTTTGTAACAGAGTTCTAACAATACAGAAAGAGTTCTACCGATGTGAAAAGTGCAACAATGGAACAGAGTTCACCGGATGTAAAAAGTGTAACAGTTCTACTGATGTTAACAGTGTAACAGAGTTCTAACAATGTAAAAAGTGTAACAGTTCTACTGATGTTAACAGTGTAACAGAGTTCTAACAATGTAAAAAGTGTAACAGTGTAGCAGAGGTCTAACAATGTAGAAGGTATAACAGTGTAACAGAGTTCTACTGATGTAAAAGGTGTAAGGGTGTAACAGAGTTCTAACGATGTAAAAAGGGAAAGGGAATGGCCACTTATGGTGGTAGGTCTTTTCTATCTGTAATAAACTCTCAATGAGTTCTAACAATGTAAAAAGGGAAAGGGAATGGCCACACACTGAAAAGAGGGGTGTGTGTGTGTGTGTGTGTGTGTGTGTGTGTGTGTGTGTGTGTGTGTGTGAGACTTATCTACTCACATCAGAAAAGTCCTTTGCCCGGATGCTGGGTAGCAGGACAGTTAATCATCAGATGAAGAAGACAAGGAGTATTTATCTTGCAAGCAGCTGAGCCCTACTGGAAACATATTGTCTTGGGTTTGTCTCTCATCTAAATGCTTGCTCACCTCCAAGTGTGTCATGTTGATCAGCTCCCTCACTACCCTCATGTAAACAAAAAGGAAAAATGTTTTCGGTGCGGTGTCATCGAGATGCAAAGAGAAAAACCGGAGAAGAGACAGCCGGCAGAGCTTTTGTGGGGGGTCAAAGTCAGGTTGAAGGCTTGCACAGCCATCTTGCCTCCTCTCGCCCCCTTTTTGAAACACTCCTGTGGAATAGCTTCTCCCATCACCCCCACTCACTACCTGCCCCTCAGAGCTGACCCTCCCAGTATTCCACTGCAGTATAATAAACCACCTCAGACGCAAACCTTCAAGTCACAGTTGTTTCAGAGTCTCTCTGGGTCAGGAGTCTGTCTTACTGTCTGTGATCAAGGACAGCCATGCTGTGATCTTGTCCTAGGCTTAAGTCCACATCTAGGCTCACTCGGGCAGACTTCTGCCTGAATCTGCAGAAGTGATGTCTTATATTGCTTGACCGTTGATCAGGGGGCAGCTCTTAGCTGCTAGAGGCCACTTCAAACCCTGGCCACTTCCTCAAAGCCATCAGTCTGCTAAGACCGAGGTGTACAGACAGGCGACTGTGGAAGTGACTTTACCACTGTAATCACAGGTATTGCCCACACCCACGTGGAAGGGGTTAGGAAGATTGTAAACACCATTGGGCCAATGTGTGAGTTCTGCCCACCATAGCCCTTCTGCTATGTTAGAACTTCATTCTCAACGTAATACTATTTAGTTCTATGTCTATAAGTGCTGTTTACAGTCTTCAGACTCCGAGGTTTACAGAATTCTGTAGACTAGCTCACACATTAGCTCCACATGGACACCTAGAGGCATCTCTAGCTTAAACTCTCCAACCTCAACAGTTGATTCCTCTATGTTAGGGTGTCTAAGGTTGTACGTCATAGAACCTTGACTGGCCTTCTTAAGTAAATAAGAGATTTATTGTTGTTATCCTTAGGAAACCTAAAGGCAGGCAGCCCAAGGGATGGAGCCAGCCTCAGCAGCCATTGTCCTAAAGTTGTGGCTTTCACTTCCTGATTATAACATAGCTGCAGTCACCTCAGGCCTTGCTTCACACTTCTATCAGGAATAAATCCTGCTGGCTTTCTGTGAAAACAGACACTCTACCCAGTAGACTTGTGCTACACTTTAATTAACAACTGTGTCGTGTGACCACAGTGATGCTAAAGGAACTTAGGAAATCAAGGTTTTTAGGTTTAACATGTTGAACTCTAAATGACATTTTCTCTTATTCACAGGATTAAATTTAGCTGATAGTGGTTATAAATGCAAAACAGTGGTGACAATAACAGGTGGGATTTTGTTGTTCTTCCATGGAAGTGACCAGACTCCTGTTACTTTACCATTCCCAACACCACATAGCTTCTGCCTCATGGTCAAAGGTGTCCGGGCTGGTTCCATCCATAGGCCATCTTTGTAGAGTGGAAGCACTTCCCTCTCTTTACAACCTCTGAGAAAGAGCCCTTCTTCGGATTGGATTGACACCTTCTCTGCTTACCTCCCTATGACCAGGATGCAGTCACGTTGGTTGTTACACACAGCTGGGGGTGGAGGTAGGAAGTGTGTTTTTCATTCACCAAAAACCAGGAGTTGAATCCTGGAGCACTCAGGAACCGTAGATTTGGGGAATAACTAGTAGATTGGGCAGTATGGTGACTATTCTTGGTTGTCTATTTGACTACATCTGGAATTAACTAAAACCCAAGTGGCTGAGTGCACCCATGAGGGCTTTTTCTTAATTAAACCATTTGAAGTGGGAAGACCCACCTTTAATGTGGGCTGCACCTTTTTGGTGGCCGCCTATACAAAGACATGGAAGAAGGAAGCCCTTGCTCTTTGCCGGCTTGCCCTCGCTCTTGTTGGCAAACCCAGTCCTTCACCGGCATTAGCACCTACTTCTTCAGGATTCCGGCAGGTACCGAAGACAAGCCGAGACATCCAGCCTCATGAGCTGAACAACTAATAGATTCTTGCATTTTCCACTGATGAGCAGCCATTGTTGGACTGGCTGGATCACAGCCACATTAATTCCATCAGTTCTTTTCCTCTAGAGAACTCTAGTCCAGCCATGGAGCTCAACCCTGACATTATGACACCGTTCGGTAAATGACAGGCAGTTAATCAAAATAACTGCCAGAGGAGGCCCAAACCTGAGTGTCTGCCCCAGAGCCATGACGCTCAGATCTACTTTGCAGATCACAGCCCCCCACACCTGCCCACATCCACCGCCTGCACACGCGGTCAAGACCATCATCCCTTGCCTCGCTTTCTTCAGGCACTTTGAACTGGTCTGTTAGTTCCACCTCTACCCCCCTTGCTGTCTTTCTTGTTCATTGAACCCAGCATGTCCTCTCCAAAGTAAAGGTTAGGTCATGGCACTTTTGCTGAAATCATCCATTTACCTCTCCTTTAAAATAATATCCAAATCCCTGCCATGGCTCACCCACAAGGCACTGGAGTATATGGTGTCGCCTCCTCTGAGAGTCCGTCTGTCCTTGTTGGCTTTGAGCACCGAAGGCCTGACTCTCCCTTTCTATTGCTATCTCTACCCTAGTCATGTTTCTTGGGCTGCTCACCTGGCTTCCTTCAAACAGGATTCAGGTCATACCTCAGACATTACTGCCTCACACAGGCCTTCTCCCTGCCACCCCACCCCATCCCCAATTTCCAATACTACCACTTTCACATACTCCATTCACTTGTTTATTGTTGGTGTGCTGGCTAGTTTGAATGTCAACTTGACAGAATCTAGGGTCATCTGTGAGGAAGGAATCTTAGTTGAGAAAATACCTCCATGTATTGGCCTATAGGCAAGTCTGTAGGTCATTATTTTTTTCTTTTTGGATTGGTGATTGATGTGGAAGGGCCCTTGTTACTATGGGTAGTGCTGCCCTTGGATGCCATCTCTGGATGATGTAAGAAAGCAGGCTGAGCAATCTGTGGGAAGCAAGCCAGTAAGCTGCACTCTTTCACGGCTCCTCCATCAATTCCTGCCCCCAGGTTCCTGCCCTGACTTCCCTGCATGATGAACTACAAGCTGTAACCTGAAATAAAGATTTCTTTCCCCAAGTTGCTTTTGGTCATGGTTTTTGTTATTATCACAGCAACAGCACCTTAAGACCAGTTGGGGCAGGTCTGTTCCTAGTGCCAAGGCACATGGAGGAGGAGCCCAGGGGCTGTTCATAGTCATCTTCTGGGGCCCTTTGCTGTCTCCAGAACTCTTTTCTCCATACTTGATCTTACCCAAAAGGTTGAAAAGTGATGACCTTCTTTTCTCTAACTGGCGGAAGAATAATATGCTTGAACAAATCCTAGGCCCTATCCCGTGCCCCCATGTTATCTTCCCTTTGGAGGTGGTCTTCCTCTGGGAGTCTCCAGTGACCTCAGGCTCCAGCCAGACATACAGGTCTCCAGGCAGCTGTGTCCAGGAGGCTGTGTACTCCCTTCCTACTTGTTCTGGTGGTAAGAAAGCATAGATTAGGGCTTGCACTCACTTGTACCTACAGAGAGAGAGGAGGCAAACAGGCTCAGCCATTGAAGGGCTACTGTTTGAAATGCCCCTTTCTCATAATGTACATAGGTTCAGCCTAAAGTCATCACTGATGAATGTTTTCTTAAATGTAAAAGGAAAGTATATTATGTTTTTAGCTACATAGATTTAATCTGTGTGTTTTGCAAAGGGGCCATGTTAGTAAGTCTTCAAGATTTGAGTTAAGACTGTGGGGCTTATCCATTTATAGAGGTTATTTATGACCACAGTACTATAAATTTAGTAGCTTGAAGTTGCATAGATATTCTCTCACGCTGTTTAATATTTCAGAGTCCAAAATCAATTTAACCAGGCTAAAACTGAGTTGGTCAACAGAGCTGAAACCCTTTTAGAGGCCCTGGGCAGGTCCATTGCAGCTTCTATAAGCCCTGAGCAGATGTATCAGGCTTCTAGAGGCTCCTGAGGCCATCGTCGAGAGATTTAGGATTTTAAGATTTTTTTATGACAAAATTTATTACTTTTGTATTTTTAGGTCCTGATGATTAAACCCAAGGGACTATACATACTAAGCAAGTGCTATACCCTGAATTACATTTCTGCCTTGACATAGACTCTTTCTTTGTAGCCCAGGATACCCTCCAAATTGTGATCTTCCTGCCTTAGCCTTCTAAGTGCTGAGATTATAGGTATGCATCACCACGCTTCGTACTTTTTTAACCTCTGATCTCTTGTAAGGTCCTCATGGTTGCATTGAACCTGCCCAGATAACCCAGGACAGTCTCCCTGTTATTACATCAATAATTTCACCAAACTGGAAAAAAAAAATCCTTTTGCTATAGCTGTACAGGGAAACACTCCAGGTTTAAGGCATGGCACTTCTTGGAGGTAGATGTTCTTTTACATACCAAGGCAGCTCTAACTTAACTTTGAAAAGCTCTTCTGAAAAATAAGTTTTTATTTTATTTTATTTTATGTGTTTGGGTAGTTTGCTTTTATGTATGTCTGTGTACCATTTGTGTGCCTGGTACGTGAAGAGGTCAGAGGAAGGTGTCCAAAAAGAACCCTGGAACAGGGGTAACAGATAGTTGTGAGACACTATGTGGGTGCTGGGAATCAAACATTGGTCTCCTGGAGGGACAGCCAGGGGTCTTAACAACTGAGCCATCTCTCCAGTCCCAGAATATTTTTTTTAGGGTCACCCCCTAAAAGGACTGCTTAGATGTTCTAACTCAAAACGGCCCTTCCGTTTGCACAAGTAGAACTTGCATCTGTTTTTCTGAAGTTTTGGAAGGACTAGCCTTTTTCTATATTTTAAATTTCACTTTATTTCAGAAATTTCAAGAACCTCTCTGAGTGTTGTGCTCCAGTTCATGTGACACTTTTGGGGACAGTGGTCAGAAGTGACCACACTTTGTTCTCTTTTCTTATGTGAAAAGTTTATGTGGAAGGACTTTTTTTTTTTTTAGTTAGAAAACTAGATTTAAAAACTTGTGTTAATATCGCTATGAAATAAATCAACTTTTGAAACTATCTTACTTTTCTTTCCTTTTAGCTCAAGTATTAGACTTTTAATTATTCAAGAAAAAACTCATTTAAATCTGAAATACTCATCATAACAACTATCAAATATAAAAACCCATTTGTTCTGAAGTCTGAACAATCAGGACACCTCAGTAAAAAAATGTTTGGAAAAACTTTTCGGCATATTTTAACCATAGTTTATTTTGCTTAGTTGGCTTTTCTTTCTTCCAGATGATTTTATTATAATTAACAGACATCTTTCCCCTTCTGTCTTGGAAGCTTAAGAAATGTATCAAGACTCCAGAAATCCCTTCTAAGCACGTCAGGAACTGGGTCCCCAAAGTCCTGGAACAGCGGCGGCAAGGTCTGGAAACATATTTACAGGTAAGAGATGTTCGGATCTTCAGGGTCACGGAGCCTCAGTCATTACCTCATTCTGTGGGCTCAGAATGTGAGGGTGTGACCCAAATACTGACCAACAGCTGGAGATCCTGAGAAACGGGCTGTTTTTGGTGACAGATGCGGCTATGGGTTGGTTCATGTAGCTTTGATTGGATTCCATTTAAAGTTGCTTATGCACTGGGTAAGTGCAGATTTAGTGTCATTGGAAGAATGCAATTGAAATTGAAATGATCTGTCCATTTTTATATTCAACTGGTGTACAGATTACTTTGTGTTTTAGATGAAATGATTCCGTTTCCTCAACCCTTTGGCTTTTAAATGTTCAGGGTCTAATGGGAGTCCTGGGAGAAAATAAATCTTCAGTGGGACAGGCTAAGATATGTGTAAAACCCCACCGAGGCTGTATAGAAGTTTCCCCTCGGTGCCAACTTCTTTGAGAACTAGAATATATTATGTCCAGAGCAGTGGTTCTCAACCTGTGGGTTGCGACCCCTTGGGGTTGAATGAACTTTTCACAGGGGTCACTTAAGACCTTCGGGAAACATAAATATATTTACATTATGATTTGTAACAGTAGCAAAGTTACAGTTAAGAGGTAGTAACAAATAATTGTATGGTTGGGGGTCCCCACAACATGAGGAGCTGTATGAAAGGGTCGCAGTGTTAGGAAGGTTGAGAAGCTCTGGTCTAGAAGGAATGCATCAGGAAGCTCTCTACTTTCTCCTGGAGGGACAAGCAGAGCTGGATGAGCTAAGAAGAAAGTCTCCTTGGGTGACTATTCCTTAGAGTCCTCACTAGGTGCATAGATGGGCAGGGCAGGTGCAGAGACGAGCAGACCCAAAGGGTCGGACACGCACTCCATTTAGTCCCACGTGAGAAAGTGATATGTGGAGGCGAGCATAGCTTTATTGAGGAAAGGAATCCTGCCTCAAAAAAGAAGGATGCAAATATGTTGCACAGACCTATAATCCCAGCACTTTGGAGGTTTGGGCAAGAGAATCAGAAATCCAAGGCCAGCCTGGACTGCACAGGGAGACCCTATCTGAAAAAAAACAAAACTAAACAGAAGAGCCAGACTTCATGTGAGAGTTAAGAAGATTGATCCTTCTAAGATCATTGCATTAGAGGGATTGGCTTCATAGCCACGTTCTTCCATCGTTGTCCTTGTGGCCCCTTCAAGCTTTCTTAACTCCAGGGTGAGTCTTGCATAGGAGAGAATCTGGGAGCTCTGAAGCTTGTGTGCCTGTCCCCATTACAGAGCTCTGGCGGATGACTGGGTCTGAGTCCCTGGTGGCTGATGCCCAGTGATAAAGTGGAGGACACCTTCCTGGTGGAAAGGAAGATGCCAGGTGTCGGTTCCCAACCTTCTCTTGTGTCCTAGTCTTTACCCTGTCTAAGGAGGACAGACAGGGCAGAAGAGGCAGGAGCCGAAGATGCTGCTGCTGCTGCTATTGGACTTCAGGGCTGGGTGGAGGATTCTTCACTGTCTCTCTGGAAGTGAGAGATTAAAGGAAACTGGAATCGCAAATCTCAGAGAATCGCAAATCCTGGGAATGCGGGTGGCCTTCCCTGAGATTCTATGCATAGAGCTATCTGGATTCCATAACTCCAGGCAACACTTGAGAGCAAACAGCAGACTAAAAACCAAGAGAAAGCGACCTAAGCAATTGTATGCAAAGGGGAGAAGGCATGCTCTCTGTAATTAGATGGGATAGGTAAACAACACGCTTTCATTTGTAGGCCAGATTTCCCCCAGATATTGTATATCTTCAGGCTTTAGTTCTGAAGAAGGCTTGATCCCCCTCCACCCCACCGCACTGCAATTGACACATGACTTCCATTACCCCTCAGTGTAAACATTTTAAGTTGTTTGTGCTTCATATGTAAATATGTGGATAAAATCATCTGGCACAGAGGGAGCTTACAATGATGCTTAAATTGAGCTTAGAATTTTCTATTCTCAGAGATGGGGCTTGAAAGATGTGGTTGCTCAGAGTGCTTGCTTCCTGCTATGTGTTTCAAACTCAGGCTGGTGTCACTCAGTGGCTTGACCCAGAGGACTTCAGTGAGAGCCTTTTTTTCTCCCTTTGGCAGAGGGAGCTCGGTGGAGATTGCTGTGGGGGCCAGAAGTGAAGGGCACATCCTTGGCTGTGGACAATTCTTGCATTTTATGTCTTGATGCGATAGACAGCGTTCTCATTTCTTCCACCGCCTACTGGACTCCAGGGAGAGTCTGATTCACCTCCAGAACCAGGCTGAAGCCCAGGGAATACCTGCCACCAGCACATCTCCTCAGATACCATCCTGCAAGTCAGCTCAGCTTGAGCTGCACAGCGGGACACTGACCTGGCCCATCGCCTGACCAAACACTACTGCCTCCAAGAGGTGCTCCCAAGGCCACAGGAGCCTAGATTCCCCACTCCAGCTCATTTGCTGCCTGTCAGAAAAAGTCCATAGTCACCCCTGGCAGCCTGCCTCTTGACAAGGTCAGGGCAAATGATCCTTCTTTTCTGGAGGGCAACTGGTCACCTGTGATTGCAGCCCCACATATTACCTATGGTGGCTCATTGCTGTTCTTTTGGTTCGAGATGGGGAGGCTGAGATCGGAGAGCCTCTGAAACCTCTGCCGCCTTCCCAAGTTAAAGGGCTTGGAGTGGAATTTTATTTTCCTGTTGCTTAATATGGGCTCTTCTCATTGTACACTGGTAATTTTCTAAAATAGGAAAAAATGTTTACCCTTGATAGTTTTATATTGATATGTAATAATAGGTACAAGAAAAAACTTTATAGTGATCAGTATTACAGTATAGCAGACTGATTCTTCCCTGATTGGTTGCCTGAATAGTTGATTGGTATTTTTTTTTTTTTAGTTGATGTTGTTGGTTTTAATTGTGTATATGTGTGTTGCATGCACACACCCATTTGTCTCTATGTGTACCACATGAATGCAGGAGCCCACAGAGACCAGAAGAGAGTACTGGTCCCCTGAGCTGGAGTTGCAGGTGGCTATGAATGGTCATGTGGGTGTTGAATGCCAATCCCAGGTCCTCTGCAAGATCAGTCAATGCTCTTAACCACTGAGGCATCTCAATAACACCGTGATTTTTAATTTTTTTTAAACTTGAATATTTAAATTTCTAGCAAATAATGCTTCTATTTTCTGTGTTAAGTCACCTGGATTGTTGTTTATTGTTTGAAACAGTCTTCTGCCTCAGCCTGAGAACAGCTTCTGGGACATTCTAGGAGCTATGTTTAAGTCAGAGACTAACTTTAAAGAAGAAACATAAAGTCACCCATTTTTAAAATTAATTTTGTTCTGAGATGTTAGTCAAAAGAAGCAGAACCTCTCCTAACATCTGAAATTTTCACATTCTCTTCTGTTCTTTTTCTGGTCACTAATAGTTTGAAAATGAGAGTCAAAGAAAGCCCACACTTACCATTGGTTTGGCTATTCTTTTGCTCAGAAGCGAACAGCATACTAACCTCTAAACCATAATTTAGAAATAGCATCAGTATCAATTTAAGTAACACAGCTTATTTAAAAATACAGAGACATAGGATAATCGCTGCTGCTCTGGCACATCTGTAATGGTAGCTTTCTTTAAAATGTTTTAAAGAAAAAAAAAAAGCCACCTTGTGTTGGGCCCGACAGCCTGTGTCTGCTGTCCCACCTGTTGAGGAGGCTGAGACACCTAGGAGTTCAAGATGAGCCTGGGAACATAGCAAGAACCAGGAGAGATGGGGAGAGACGAGGGCACAGTGGGATAGGGAGAGGAAGGATGCTACTCTATTTTCAGATAAGAGTGTCACATCTTCGCGGGGGCAGGGGATGAAGTAAGTGTATCCAATAAAAGTAGCATGAGAGGCATGCACGGCAGCAGTAATTGCAGCACTCTGGCTAGAGAACATGTGTTGTGGAATATTATTTTAAGGCGTGTTACTTTTGCTTATGTTGCATTTATTTAACTCTGCGAAGCTGTGTTATTGTACCTGTGTAAAACACCTGATGGGCTGATAAAGAACCGAGCGGCCAATAGCAAGGCAGGAGAAAGGATAGGTGGCAGGCAGAGAGAATAAATAGGAGGGGAAATCTGGGAGGAGAGGATTGGAAGGGGAAGGAGCCAGAGAAGGAAGAACAAGAGAAGGAGGAGGACTCCAGGGGCCAGCCATCCGGCTACACAGCAAGCCACAGAGTAAAAGTAAGATTTGCAGAAGTAAGAGAACAGGAAAAGCCCAGAGACAAAAGGTAGATGGGATCATTTTAAGTTAAGAAAAGCTGGCTAGACACTAAGCCAAGCTAAGGCCAGGCATTCACAATTAAGAATAAACCTCCGAGTGATTTATTTGGGAGCTGGGTGGCGGGCCCCCAAAAGAGTCAAAACTTCCAATAACAAACATGGGTTTGAATGGGCTTTTGTTTTGTTTTGGCTGCTGACCTTTCAGGTTTATGTGAAGCCATAGGTTTCATTCCTTAGGTCCTGATGTTCTAGCATTTTCCCCGCTTCCCTGAGCCCTTCCTAATCCTATGCTTGTTTTGTAGACATGGCCTGTTTGCCATTGAATTAAGTGGGAAGAATAAGGAAAGATACTTATCTTCTTGGAAGTAGAAATCTGTTTGTTGATTTTTAAAAATTTATTATTCATTTATTTTAGTATATGGGTGCTTTTGCCTATACATAACTTTTGTGCCTGCTGCCTTCACAAAGTCCAGAAAAGGGCATCAGATTCCCCGGAACTGGAGCTATAGATAGTTGGGAGCCACCCCGTGGGTGCTGGAAATGAGCCTGGGTCCCCTGGAAGAGCAGCCAGTGCTCTTAACTGCTGAGCCTTCTCTCCAGACACATTTGTTTTTGTGGTTGTGTGTGGATGAGGGCACATGCTTGCCACAGCACACATGGAGAAGTGAAGGGATGACTTCAGGCATCAGTCCTTGCCTCCAATCCTGTTTGAGGTAGGGCCTCTCTTGATTGCTGCACTGAAGACTCCAGGCCCGCCAGAACTTCCCTGGGATTCTGCTGCCTTGGCCTCCATACTGTAGAAGTGCAGGGATTACAGAAGCCCACCGCTGTTTAATCATGTTTGCCTCTCAAATTGAAATTCCAAGAGAGCCCTTGTGCCATCGCTTGAAATGGGCGTGCATTCAGGAAAGGCATAGGGGAGGTGTGGCAGTTGTTTCTCAGGAGCCTCTGAGGGCCGTCCGCCAGTCGGCAGCCAAGAGGCCGATGGGGGAGGGGGGTGCATTTCAACCCCGGTGATAAGTACACAGTTTGAGATACTGGCACTCACATGGAGCAAGGCAAGCTTCCAGCACCTTCCAGCCCAGGTCGGCCCACCCACAGAGGCTGCATCGTGATCTAAACTCTCCAGCTTGAAGGTTGTGGTGTTCCTGAATAGTTTCTGTGCTGGGCTTTACTCTTTCCATCCTGAGTGCTTGCAAAGGCATGTTCCTCCAGAGTAAGCCTGCACCACCCCATGCATCTTCTGCCCCTTAGCTTTCCTTTGCTTAAGCTCCTCCATTATCCTAAGGAAAGCATCCTGTGGTGAGTGAATCTCCTTCCCCATTAAGGAGCAAACACTACTTCTAAAATGCTGGGATCAGGGTTTTTAATACAGAAATTGTCATCAGATACTACACTGTTGCTGTTATCAACTGTTGGATCGTGAAATTGCTGGAACAGGCCAGCCTGCTTCAAGAGGTGTGTGGAGGGCAGTCGGGTATTCCCTGGGCTGTCCTGCCATTTTTACTTGCAGGCTTCTCCAACTTGTACTGGTGCCTTCCTGCTCACAAACATTCCCTGGCCACTTCCTCCACACTGGACTGTTCCTGTGAATTCACTTCTCATAAACCACTTACAAACTGGACGTTTGGCTCTTGAATGACCAGAAATACCTACTTTATGGCTGTGAGCCATTTTTAGGGATATACTTTCACCATCCTCATGGTTTTAAAGGTAGTGCTAGCAATGATTTGGTTTTTTCAGACAGGGTTTCTCTGTGTAGCTTTGCGCCTTTCCTGAAACTCACTCTGTAGCCCAGGCTGGCCTCGAACTCACAGAGATCCGTCTGGCTATGCCTCCTGAGTGCTGGGATTAAAGGCATGCAGCAGCAGCACCACCACCACGGGCTATGATTGTTCTTTTGAGGGGTCTTTCTCTGAGTCTTGTGCGGCATCCTAAGTTTTATTTGTTGAAAACATCCTGAGAACGGTAGATTGATCCCGAGAGAGCTGAGAATAACCAATTAGATCTAGCTGAACTGTGATTGGCTCCCTGATGAACCACTTCCTAGGCAGTGGCTCCTACACTCCTCTTGACAAAATGGCAAACAGCTCTGTACCTAAGTTGCTAGGATTTTGAGTATTTAGAGTTTCAAACCTTCACCGATCCCCATCTTACAATATCCCGTTTCGTTCCTGGACCAAGCAGTGATTTATAATATCAGACCCAGTTCTTCCCAAGGATTCCTTTTAAACTGAAAATGAAGTAGAGAGTGAGATCTTATCAACGGCAAGAAGGCAGTAGCCACCCAAGCGTAGTGACCTAAGTTTGAATCCAGAACACACATAAAAGTAGAAAGAGAAAACCGACTCCACGGGATTGCCCTCACTTCCACATCCAGGCTGAGACACACATGCCCTCAGCTCAGCCCACATCATACACTACAAAAAAAAGGTTTTTAAACCTTATGTGTTACAGGAAAGAGGAAGCTGTAGCCTGAACCTCCTAAACCCCCTTAGAAGCCTGTATAGTAGCAGTGCCTATGAAGACCCTGCTTATAACACCAGATGAACCACTCTTTGTTCTGGTTAACATGGTGAACACTGTGTTAAATAATATTAATGGCTGGGATTGTCAGTACTTAACAGTGCCTTCCTTGTACAAGTGATTTTATTGATCGATACAGACTCAATGTAACCGGGCAGATTATTTTTACTGATTTTATCGAAACCTTGACCAAGTTTGTTAGTGCACCACGTATCTTTAAATAGATCCAGATGATGATGTAGATTAGGAAAAGCAAACCGCCATCCATCTCTTTTTGATCTGTTAATAACTTAAATCCATCATTGCTAGCAAGTGTTTTCAGATCGTGTTGTGTATTCATGTTTCTGTTGTGTCTGGGAAGACTCCTGTAACCTTGTTTCCGTGGTTGGCTTTTCAGACAGCCTTGCCCTAACCACTGATCTTGACTATAGCAGATAAGCATGTCAGCATAATTGGAATGTTGGACAAACTATGAACAGGAATAGATCCTTTAGAAGTCTTTGTTTTTTAATTTTCATCGTGGTAGGTGATCTCTAGGGAGACCTGTGGATTCCTACATTTATGGTGGTTCTATCAGGCATTTTTGTGTTCAGCTCAACAATTTACAAAGTCTAGACCTATCTTCTTCCAGACATACTGGTTCTTCTCGTATTTGAAAGGCTTACATAGGAACCACAGAGAATTTCATACATTGATTTTTTTCAGTGATTTCCATTAATCTCAATATGATATACATGCCATTTAAGATAATTTTTAGTTTGTAGCAGTAGTTAAAATTTCTAAAACTACCATATGTATTATTTCTTAAAGAGACAAAATAGATACAACCTTTCAAGACCTTTATCCATGCATACATATGGATTGCTAAATATTGAACCTAGGTCTTCATACATGCCAGGCATTGAACTACACCTTCAGCTCTGAAGAAGTATTTAAATTTTGGGGATGATGCATTCTTGCCCACCTTGCATAGACAAGCCTGGTGCAGCCCACCCTACAGAACTGTGGACAGAGAACCTTCAGAGATAGAGACCCGTGGAGGGGAGTCGGTGATGGCAATCTGAAAAGCTTTGAGTATCTCAAAGAATGTTAATAATCTCATGGAGGGATTTATGGGGCTTAGAGGATGGAGGAAAAAATAAAGTCCAAACAATTGCAGCCCTAGAGTATTTAGAGGTGCTAAATTTAAAGCTTGGGGGCAGTTTAGAGCCTGTGAATTATTTGATGTTGGCTCTCAGTCGGCCAAATGTGTACTGGGTTTTTAAAAAATTCCTTAGTAGTAACGTGTTAAGGTTCCACCTCCTATCCAGCACACTGTCCTGGTAAGATGAGAATTTGAGGTTGAGTTCTCTGGACTATTTATGGCTGGGTGCTGTTGCTACATAGAGGGCTGGTGGGAGGTCACTTTCCACAGTGACATGTGGAAAGCCCATTCAGAGACCCCTCTCAACACAGGTAGTTAGTTAGTGATGTCACTTCCTGATGAGAAGATAGGTGTGTGTGGCCTTGTCTTTATCTACAGACGTCTGTTAGGAAGCAGATGGTTATTCTAATAGAAGCACATTGCCCTGGGTGAACGCTGTATTTCTGTGGCTGTTGATCTTTACAGTGCTATTGAGCTGGGATCTGTCATTGCTGCAGTTTGCTGTTCGGTGAACATTTTAGGAAGCTGGACGTCATCCTTGAGCTTCCTTGAATTTAGTATTTTGTCAGATTGGTGAGATGGAATCATGTGGGTTTTTAAAAGGTTTTTTATTTTTATAATTGTATGTATATGTATGTATCTGTTTATATGTTTGTGCCTGTGTGAGTGCCTGAGGCCAGAAGAAGAGGATGTTGGATACTTTCCTGGCTAGTATTTTTGTTTGATTTAGTTTCAGGGGTTTTTTGTTGTTGTTGTTTTTATTTTTTGGGTTTTGTTGTTGTTGTTGTTGTTGTTGTTGTTGTTTTTGTCAGTTTGACACAAGCTACGATCATCTGGGAAGAGGGAACCTCAATTGAGAAAATGCCTCCACCAGATGGGCCTGTGAGCAAGCCTGTGGGGCATTTTCTTGATCGATGATTGATGTGGAAAGACCTTGCCCATTGTGGGTGGTGCCATCCCTGGGCCTCTGGTCCTAGGGTGTATAAGAGAGCTAACTGAGTAAGTCATGTAGAGAAAGCTGATAGACAACGTTCTTCTGTGGCTTCTGTTTCAGTTCCTGCCTCCAGGTTCTTTCCCTGACTTCCTTTAACGCTGGATTCCAACTGTACGCTGAAATAAACCTTTCCCTCTCTAGGTTGCTTTTGGGAGTGACGTTTTTCATAGCAGTGGAAGCCCTTCTAAGCCAGGGACTCGAGTTCCAGGCAATCATGAGCTGTCCAGACTGGGTGCTGTGAATGGAACAAAGATAGTACTGTTGTTGACCACTGAGCATCTCCTCAGCCCCAGAATCATGTCTTCTAAAGAATGAGGTCTTGTGATGAGGTCACTTTTAGCTTGATGATCACAGCTCAGCCAAAGAACCCGATTTACCTACTTGCTTCACAGACATAAATTCTTACACACACATACATTTTAATAGTATATATTTATTATTTTTCTGACTATATAGATTATATATGTTCATATTTAAAAACTATGAAAACAAAACAAAAAACATAACTTTCTGTAGTTAATCTTCCTAGTCCAGTGGTTCTGAACCAGGAGCAGTTTTTGCCTTACAGGAACGTGTAACAATGTGTAGCGATGCTTTCTATTTTCAGAGCTGGGAATAGGGTGGTACCTGTGTCTCTCAGGGAGAAGGGTGCTGCTGTATACCCTTCAGTGCACAGCAGAGCCTCACCAATAAGCACATATTTGGTCCAAAATGTCACTAGTGGCAAGATTAAGAAACCATGACTTGGACCTTCAAAACTGGGCTATGATTTCTTCATCTCACGCTAGCCTACAACTCACTATGCAGACCAGGCTGCCTTTATACAGCTGTGGTCTGCCTGCCCCTGCCCACCAAGATCTGAGATTTTAGAATTGTATTACCATATCCAGCTTGTTATTCATATTTTCAAAAACTTATTATGTCCTCTCTTAGGATTTATAAGCTCCTCTCTCAATTAAAAATGTCAAAAAAAAAAAGCATTTACCCTGTACCAAATTTCTTTTTTTTAAAGTTTTAACTTTTTTTTAATATATTAAAAAAAGCATAAAATAATATAAATTTCCAAGTCGTCATCATCCCACTTCAACCCCTTTCAACTCAGAAGAGATCCTGTCTTTTCTCACACTTTCCTCCCATAATATTTTGAAGAAACTCCCCAATATATGTTCAGCCACACATCTTTCAGCTTGGATCCATAGCAGGCAAAGATTCTTTCTAAAAAACAATTTTAATAACCACTGCCTACTCTTCTGTTCTGTAGCTGTCTTGGCCTTTAGGAACCAGTTGTTTGGGGGCTGTTTGTAATTTACCCTTACAATTTCTTGTTTGTTTGTTTGTTTGTTTCTTTTTTTTCTTTCTTCTTGTCTGTTTTCTTGTCCTCTTCAAAAGAAACACAGCCCTTGTCTACAGGTGAAATAGAACATGCACAAACTAAACAAGCAAGAATGAACACAAGCTCCTTAATTCCATTAAACGTTGGGTAACTGGTAAAGATTAATGTACATATCTCCTGCTAATTCTTTCCAATTACTTAGTTCATATAAATTCCCAAGCCTGGTTAATTATGCTGAAGCCAGGTCGTAATTCTGAGCTGTGTTCTGACAACAGGGAATTTTCCTGGTATAACCTTGCCCTCCCTCACAGGCTCTCGGCAGATTAGGCACTCAGCCCCGAGTCCATTCATTTTCTGCTCAGGCCTAATTGCTGCCGACTGGCTGCCACAGGTACCCGGATAGCCTGTGTTCAAAGAGGCAGGGACTTCTGAGAACAAATAAGGAAAGATTAATTGTTTGTTCTGTTCCCTCCCGAGAGAAATGTGGGTGCTTAATCAAGAAAAATAATTTCTTCTGTTGATTTGGCTTATTTGGAGAAGAGATAATTGTGTAAAGGTAGGTGCTGAACGATGCCTAGTAGAAGAGGTATTGCCCCTTGCCTACACAAGAGACATGAGTGGGGGAAATGAATGTGGGATACTGACCGAATGGATGAGGATGGCTCACATTCCTCATGGTAAGTAATCTGGCTGTTCGGCTCTTATTTGTACCCATGGTCCTCCCTAGTATTGCCATTTACTTTGTCTGGATCTTCGGAAATCTAATCAAGGAGACAGTGGCATTAAAAAAAAAAAATCAACAACACTTTTCCAAATTGTTCTTAATTGCTAGAGTACAAAGTGAGCTAAATGTTGTGATGTTTCCAATTAAAGGAGCTGTTTCTACCAAGCACTATTAAATCCATCTTTCCCAATCTGATAAATAAGCTATCAAAGAGCAGGGCAGATTAATTGAGCGCAGTTAGCCTCAGATTTCTCATAACAGCCAATGTGCACCTGCATTGTTAATGAATTTGGCACGTTTTGGCCTGGTACCTGCATCACCTGTTCCTCCGGCTGCTAGAGAAAGGAACTCATGAAACATTATCCTGTTGCTTATATTTTTTGTGACAAAACCATTTTCTTCCACAATTCTATTTATTTGAGAAAGCTGTTTGATAACACACTGAATCGAAGTTGGAATCTGAATTTAGGGTGGTATGCCTTGTCACTGTGACTGGAAGGCATAGACACATAAACACCGGATTGGGTAGAGTGGGCAGGAGTTTAGAAACCCGTGCAGGGTCAGTAGGAAATGAATGCAGACTGTGAGTCATTCAGCTCGGCTGTTGCCACTCAGCTCTCCTTCCATGATGTGAAAGTTGCCATAGATGATAGTAAACCATGCAGAGGGTCCGTGTTGCAATAATACTGTATTTATAAAGGCAGCAGTGGGCCAGATTTGGCCCTGAGTTACAGTCAACTCTTGGACTGGAGGCTGGCCACAGATGGCATGGAGGCAGCACCATGTGTGTCCAGAGGTGGAGGACCGCAATGAAGAATGTAGCCATTCCAGAGGTACACAGATATTCAGAGCTCCAGGCCTCCACACTCTGTGTAAGCTACATTGTTACTTAACTCCCCTGACCATTTTCCTGACGACTCTGTGACTCTGTGCACCAGCATACGCACATCCACACATCTGGCAGCTCCTTCAACATCTTACTACATACTTAACTGTATCTCCTAAGATCTGAGTGGTGTTCACCATGCATGTCTTAGCCATGTTTTCTCCAAATCCCTGAATATCCCTGTGACTCCAGGAAGTCACAGGGATTAAGGCCTCAACTTCATTATTTAGCCATAAAAATTAAATTAGAAAATGTTTTTTTCAGGAACCATCTGAGCAATGCAGTTAAAACCGTGATCCGCTTAAAACACCGTTTTGGACCTGGACAAGGCAGAACATTTAACTGGAGAGAATATTGTGACTAGAGAGTTCTGATGAAATCTTCTGTCTGTCCATTTACTCATTCATTAATTCACAAATCAACTCCTCTTAAGGACTCTTCTAGGCCTGGCCTCTGCCATGTACCTCACACTTACTTTCTCCTCTTCCTCACCAGCAGGCTGGCTGCATAATGTCACCAGTTGGCCTAACTGCTAGCCATTTTGTTTAAAATATTTATTTGTATTTCTTATGTGTGTGACTGTGTTTACCCATGTGTATATGTCTGCACCACATGCACGCCAGGTGCCCAGAGAAGTCAGAAGACAGCATCAGATTCCTTAGGATTGGAGTTATAGACAGTTATGAGCTACCATGTGGCTGCTGGGATCCAGGCTGCTCTCCAGGGATCCAGCGCTCTCAAGTGTGTCTGCTAAAGTACAAGTGAGGCGTTAGACTTTCTTCACAGGACTGCAGAGGAGAGACCCGGCCTCAAATCCTCTGAATATGGAGACCCTGGCAGTTAAAAGAGCTGCTGTGAGGAGCCTCACGGGGAGGAACAGGCCCTGGGGACCACACTGTAGGCATTCTAGGCTAAGTACTGCAGCCTGTTTTGGGGTGCAGGCTACAAAGTAAAGTTTAATGATACTAGTTTTCACACTGACATAAAATTGGTGTCCCCATATTCTCCACCTGAAGGTATGTGACACCCAACCGTCTTCCCAGGAAAAATGGGTTGAATTAAAAGCACATGCTGTTACATCTTGGGAAGCTGCCCCTGTAGGGTATTGAGCTGCTCAGCTTCCCCTGGAGTCTGAAGCCCTCCTTCATCTGACCCAGCAGAGGAAGGTGAGAGGACAGCATGTGACTTCTGAAGTAGTGTGAGTCTCAGTACATCTTGAACTGGATGCTTTAGAAAGTTGCTTTTGTTATGGAGTCCTGTTGCCATAACAACATGTGTACCCTCTGTCTCCCTGAAACCTAGAAGTAGGATTTGGGGCCTGCTCCAAAATCATTCATAGGAAGAATTTCAACTGGTCTTTTACCAAAACTTTATTAAAAGCAGCATTCCCCAGTTGGTCTATAATTGTGTGACATCAAGAAAGAAGATAGTTTCCTGGCCAGATCTCAGCAGAAAGTCTTTGCATTGTTGGTGAATGGAACTGGAAGGAAAAAAAAAAAAAAAAAAAAAAGCAAGACAATTTAGTAAGAGCAGCTGTGGAACCTGCTTATCTTGGTAGAGTAATGTTTTCATAATGGCAGCTGTTAAAACCAAATCTGTATGAATTATGTTGAATTTTTGGTCACTCTTGAATGTAATGAGCAGTCACTGTTCCAACATAATAGAGCGTGGCAGGCACAGGATTCAGAGGCTAAAACATCAAGGTTTTTTTCATTTTAAAACAAGAATGGAAGAGACCTTTGGATTCCTAGTAAACACCATAAAGTGGAGTCTGTGTTGAATTGCATCTTTGTTAAGACAAGGGGGTACAATGTGGCGAGGAATTTACAGTCCTCCTTTCTCACCTCTAGAGAATCAGGACTACAGCTAAAAATGTTTTGTGCATGCATTTCATATGATACATCATTGACATAGTAACACCTTTATGTCAGCTCTAAGTGAATAAATATCTACTGGTTTTTATATTTACATTTGGGGAGCACTGGTTCAGGGGTGCTCAGTCCTTAATGAAATGCTCCGTTTCAGCCATTCCAATAGGTCTTAAGTAAATAAAATAGTGTAATGGTGGTGTGATTTGAACAAAACCAGATAGTCAGGGATAGATGGCTCAATCATCGAGAGTACTCTACTGTTGCAGAGGACCTAGGTTCAATTCCCAACACCCAAATGGCACCTTACAGCGTTTGTAACTCTAGTTCAAAGGGATCCTATGCCCTCTTCTGGCCTCCATGGGTACTGCAAGCACATGGCGCCCAGGTATATACATGCAGGCAAAAACACTCATTCACATAAAATAAAAATAAATAGAATCTCTTAAAAATAATAAAATGATACTCTTTACTGTACTACTTGAAATTTATTCAAGTGCTCTATCATTATTATTTTAGATAATTATTTTACCAGGTAGCTCTGCCTGGTTGGAACTGGCTATGTAGACCTTGAACTCAGAGATCCTCCTGCCTCTGCCTCTGAAGTACTGAGATTAAAAACATGGGCCACCATACCCAGCCTCGGTGAATATAGGTGATTGCCTCTGTTCCCAGAGAGCCTTTCTGAAAACAAGTACACAGATAAATCAGCTTTCTTATTTATCCTTTCTACTCCCAGAGGGGAAGGTGAGCAGTGTGATACGGGGTTGGAGCACTCACTGGTCAGCTCTCTCTGAGTTATTAGAATCACTCATTAGAAGCTAACACTGGGCACTTCAGGCCTCACTGGGATGTCTCTATACTCCACCTTGGTGATAAATTCAGCTGCCGCGCCCTGGGCTTGTTATCTCAGATATTCCTGTTCTCTGTCCATCACCTCCTGGTTGAAAAGCTCCACCAGCTTCTTTTGTGCTATTCTGGAAAAATAATGGACCCTTCTTAAGTCCCTCTATGAGACCATTATTTTTACTTAAAACAGTCGTGCCTGTTTCCTGGGAGCTGTCTGTGGTCAGTCCAGAGTGCATACTGTTTTGTTGTCCCTGCATCCATCTCTGATGATTGGTGCTGTTCTTTTACACACACACACACACACACACACACACACACACACGATCTTCCTCATAGTTTCTTCCCTGACTCTGGCCACTCTGGTTCATACCCACAGTCTGAATTCCTAGCCTATTTCAGCTTCATATCTGGGAATGTCATCTACCTGCCAGGACACTTGAATGGCTCCTTGTCAAGTGCCAATTTGAGATATCCTTAGGCCACATGTTATAAATTCCTGCATCATTCTTGTGTGATCCCATGCCAGCCCACACATTCCTTGGCCTGTGTGTTTATCGGGCCCTGCATGTCCACATCCCTTTTCCTATTTCTGCTTATGAAAGCATCTCCTCAAGACTCATCTCTAGTCTCTTCCATGGGATCCTTCTTGAGTCTTCTCATCCAGAAGTGATAGTCTTAAATTCTAATACACTTAAATTGACCATTAACCCATCACATTTTACCTTCTGTTAGCTTTCTTGGAGTATTGGACTACACGTCCTGCGTGCCATCCGTGTAGGTTCCTTCCAGGGTCCTGTAACCTTAAGTCACTCCCTTATGACTGCAGACCTAACACTGACAGGTAGTTGGGTTTTATGTATTTGCTTTTAGATTTGTTTATTTTGTGTGTATGAGTGTTGTGTCTGCACGGATGTATGTGCACCACTTATGTGCCTATGCCTGCAGAGGTCAGAGAGGACACCGAATCCCCTGCAATTAGAGTTACAGATGGTTGTGAGCCATCATGTGAGTGCTGGGAACCCTGCCTTCATCTCAACAAGAGCATCAAGTGATCTGAACTGCCAAACCAACTCTCCAGCCCCCCGACACAGGATTTTCTAAATTCTCTGTAGCCAAAAGAAATCAAAATTACCACAGATTCAAATCAATCATGAATCAAATCGTCTGAAAATCTATTCACAATACATATGACAGAGTTTTGATTCCCAAGATGAAAAGAGCTTTTATAATCGCTTGAAGAAAATTGGAAAAATTCACTTTTTCAAACAATAATTATAAATGGAGCCAGTGAGATGATGCTTGCCACCAACCTGGCAACCTGAGTTTGATCCCCACACCCCATATACTGAGGGAAGGAGAAAACTGACTTCACAGAATTATCTTCTGACCTCCATACACGTGTTATGGTGCTTGTGCCCCCACACACATATTCTGCATATACACGCAATTTTTAAAATTTTTAAAAGTTCAATAAATCAGGAAAAAAAGATAATTTTACAGTTAATCAGAATATGGCCAGCCAAGACAACACATTTCCTTTATATCTGCAGAGGTTGAAAGAAAACATCTGTGCCTGTTATTAGTAAGGCTATGAAGAAACAAGTATTCCCATAAGCCTCCAAGGGGGGATGCAATTCACAAGAATCTTTTGGGAAGGCAATTTGGCAACTCCCTCTATGAATCTATCATACAATTATTCTTATGTGATTTGGTTTCATGGTATGTAAGGCATTTTCATTATAATATATTGTAAAAAAAATTTAGTAAGAAAGAGATGGGTTAAAAATCTCTTTCCAATGAAAACATTAATAAAATATTCCATAGCAGTTCACAAGATTACTGTAAATCTATGTGTTCCGAGAGTAAAAGCTGACCAGCCCCTATGGACTGGTTCAGAAAGAAATATGAAAGTTCCCCAGGGACAAGCTTACAGCAATAATGCTCTGTCTTATGATTGGCACCATTTATAGTTCACAGCTCTGTGAAGACCAGAATTCAGGAAGATCATGAAAAAAATCAGAGTCATAGAAAACAGATTTTTTAAAAATCTTTTAATAGTTAAGAGTTTTTTAAAGTATAAGTTCTGTATTACTTTGTTTTCAAAACCACGGCTTCTTACTGTTATTTTTGTCTTCTGGGTGAGACAAGTTGCATGAGGTTAATAATCCTGTATTGTCGAGGTTAGTAATCCTGTATTGTCGAGGTTAGTAATCCTGTATTGTCTAGGTTAATAATCCTGTATTGTCGAGGTTAGTAATCCTGTATTGTCGAGGTTAGTAATCCTGTCTTGTTGAGGTTAGTAATCCTGTATTGTCGAAGCTGAGTAGGAAGCTCGCTGTCCAGGCTCAGGATGGACGGCACTCCTCCAGGCTGATGCTGTTTGTTTTTCCTTGGCACACGAGGATGCTGAGCATCCCCCGGTCAAGTCCTGCCAGCCCTTTACACCGGTAATTGCCTGGTTCCGTGTGTCTTTATCGAGAACTCCTTTGCCAATAGGTTTGGGGAGGGACAAGTGTCAGGGAAGAGAAGGCACAGAGAAGCTCCTGTGATTGAGCAAAGACGACACTGCTCAGGTCACCCCACAAGAACTTGTCAGTTTGCTGCCCAAATAAATGCCTAGGGGGCACAAGACACAGAGCACGATGACCCCAGGAAGACAAATCAATTGCAATTCATATTTCGTACGTCTGTAAGTGCTCTGGAAAGCATGGCTGCACTGCATTTGCAGGCCTCTTCCCCTCCCTCCTCGTGCCTCTGCTTCCTTCTACCGACTGGGTCTCACCGGCTCTGCTTTACAGTGAGGCAGATTCTGGATGTTTTTCCTTGCCCACATCACCAATCTTCTTACCGGTACCCTGCGTTAGATTTGATCAGTGCACCAAACTGTAGACAGGCCGTAGTTATTTCGCTTTGAGATTCTTGAAGGTTTGGGGCCTGTGTTTGGCTCTGAAGTGAGGTGGACGTGTTGGGGGACCCACCCTTCACCGGGACTGTTACTCAGTAGGGGTTTCCATCATCAAGTGTGGATTTTTATCCGTGGCTGTGGTTTTAAAAGCTTGTTTCATAGGGGTAAGGGACCCTTAACACTGCTAATTTTGGGAACCATCTGGTCTAGCCTCCTTAGACGTTCTCGCCCCAGCCGCAGCTCAGCCCCCACCTACACACCCTCCAGTGCAGCCGCTCTTAGATCCGTAGCCCTGCTGCGGACTGAGATGTCATAGGGATAGAGAAAATGCTGCTTACTTTATGGATTACTGTTAGGTCAACAAAACTTTGGCAGCATTGATTAACTTGACAGTGAGTACAGCAGTACATTTATCACTTACGGCTGTGCTGTAGAAAATCTAATAAGAGGCAAACAATTCCCTTTAGAGCTGTAACAGGTTCACTGTGGCCAACAGTGCATGCACTGGAAATTTCTGCCTTTAAATTATACCCTTGCCGCTGGGTGGGTCATTGACTGAAGGCTACTTTAACACCCCTGCAGCTACGCCGCTGCTGTTAATTCCATCCCAAGCATCTGATTTAGATAAATATTTAAATCGTTATTTATGCGCGATGTTTTTAGACTGTGAAGAGATGAATGAGACGCAGCTCGAAAGCGATAGTTTTCAAATGACGTCCAGACAGAAAAGCCTATTGTTTGGGACGGTATCGAGGTGGGGACTGCTACAAGGAAAGTGCATTCTGTGCTCCCAGCTTTCAAATTCAGCTTGATTCTTCATGGAGAACACTCCGTAAAGAAAAGGACTTGTTCACTGTATTTGGCGTGGAAGGACACACGCATGGATATTGCTAGGGATCTGGTGGGGTTTGCGGAGTTTTCTTTATCTTAAGGCTATCCTGTTCGGAGTTTTAATACTCTGGTTCTGTCCACCACGCAGCGTTGCTCGTTTTCCCATTTACCACATACATCTGCAGCAGTGTACTGCATGCAGTATGTGTGCACGTGGGAAACACAGGGCCACGTGCGTTTACTAACAGGTTACAAAAAGTTTAGAAAAATGGGGTGGATTCAGAAGATTAGAGTCAAGTATAGAAAGGCCAAGTTCTTCACGTGTATCGGAATAGGTATCTGGAAAACTGAGGAGTATTTTGTTAGCAGGGAACAACGCATGCCGCAGGAGCAGCCAGCCTCACTCCACATGGCGAGGGAGCTCTCTGTCAGACTTCTTTCCCGGAAGATCCCTAATTTCTTTCTTTCATTTCATTCTCTCGTGCTACGTTGAAATTCACAATTCAGCGTGAGAGCTCCAGTCCGGGTGAGGGCGCGTTCCAGCTTTGTGGCTTTGCTTGCACACGGGAGCTTTTCCACAGTAGTGTCTCAGCGATGACACCGTTTTCTCGGTGGGGAGAAAGGTAGTCTGCCAGAATCAATTGTCAAGAGGGTTCCTATAATAAGGCAGCTTGTGGTATGACTAACGGAAACAGCGTGAGCAGGAAATTCCCAGAGCGGTTTGTTTTTGGAAGAAAAACTGAGTTCACCTGAAACATGAATACATTGAAAACCAAGACTTAATAAGGCGGCGCTCAGAGCCAGGATGGCTATTCCAAAGCCCGTGGCAGTGGTCCCGCCCAGTATTTGTCTTTGGGATTCTAAACGGCACATAAACCAAAGTTGCTTTTTCTTGAGATGGGGAACTGGCCTGAATCAGTAACATTCAAGCCTGTTGACGTTAGTGTTTTGATTTAATTCAGTGCAAATGTGTTCTGTTTAATCTGCAGAATAAATGCAATGCCTTTCCCTTCTGAGCCAGGCTTTTCTGAAAGAGCTCCATCTACCTCGCTGGGTTTTGCAGGTTACAGGGGGAGTGCCCCCACCACTTGCCCCAGTGAGCAGAGGCCGGGTATTGATTAACTATCACACTGGCATCAGAACTACTCTTAGGATTCAATTTTTTTGTTGTTTTGCATATCTTATTGATCAAAGTGGTAAATGAGCATCAAGCGTGCAAGAAGACAATGAATTGTTGACTTGCATAAAATAACCTTTCAATAAGGGAAGATGCATGGCTCACACTTCGGTTCTGTTCTGCGGCCCGAAGCAGATGGCATTCAGCTGCTATTGATTTACTTCCATAGTTAAGGAGCAGCCTGCAGCCCGGCATGCCCACTGCATTGTAAAAAGGGGTGTAGACTTGGGGACCAGGACGGAAGCCAAGAAGGACTGACTGGTCTGTCCCCAAATCCTAAGGAAAAAAAAAAAAACTTACTTGGGAACCATGCATCGCCACTTAACTGCAAATGTGAATTAACATAGTCACATGTCGTGGGCCACTTCACATGCTGCTGCTTAGAAGGGGAGAGCGTTTCTGGTCATCGCATATGCAGAGGTACCCGGTAAATAATGAATAGAGTAATGATCACAGAATAGTCATTTCAAGCCTATGGTACCGGAAGGAAGCAAAATGAAACCTTTCCTCCCGCGTTCAGGACAAAAGTGGGTATATTGAGCCCATAGGGTACAGTGCCCATGTTGAGCCGTCTGGCCTGAAACCAGAGTAAGTACACAGTTGCCCTGACAGCCCCCCTTGTGCTAACCTGTCCACCATCTCTGCGTAGGCAACGCTCCACCCACAGCCTTTGTCAGGGCCAGACTGGTTTTGAAATGTCTTTCCATAATTGGTAGTTACAGATGTTGAGTTTGTAAACATTTTCCTTTAAGCTGTGTCCAACATTGACTTTATATCATAAAAACTAAGCTAGCCTCCCGGTTGTAGATTTTTTCCCCCTTATTTCTTCCAGACTCATTAAATACTGAAAACCTCTCATCAAAAACAACACCAACAAGTAGGAAATAGACTTCACAGCAACATGCATTCATTTTTCCACTCATGTACACAGTGTCATGTTTATTTGACTTAAACTACTTTGCAATTTGTAATTTTAAATAGAAATGAAATACTCAACAAAAAAAAATTGGACAGTGAAGTTGCATGCCCATCATTACAGGTCTCTGCACATCTTTACGGGGCTCTTATAAACTCCCAAGAAGTAATTGTCCTAGGACTGTTTCTATAGCAGCTGTTCCTTGTAGTGGGAACATTGCATTACATCATCTTCCTTGTTTGTGGGGTTAGAGAGTCAAGTACACTCTGCTTGGTTCCAGGAGAATGTTAGTTTGGTCTGATGTTCGATTCAGTCTCCAGACCTTTCACACAAGAGACGGAATTAGAGATTGGGCAGGGTGGCAGAGGATGGCGGTGTACTTGAAATGCCAGTGTTGTTGACTTGGAGGATGTCTGTGGCCAGCTGCTGTGATGTATTGGGAGTACTTTCCAGTATCTAGTGTGATTCAGAGGATTTGCATGAAAGACAAGCTCTCATTTCCAAGAGAGGAAGGCAAGAGCAGTCAGTGTCTGCTTTGTAAGAGGGAAGGGAAGTCAAAGAATGAAAAGTCCTTCACCCCAGCTGTTGCTGCATATGGGAGAAATGAAGCCTCTGGTATGGCAATACGCATGCCTTGTGCCAAGCACACAAGCTGTGTCCATGAGGTCAAAGGGCGCAGATGACACCGAGGGGCAGACAAACTGATTTACACCAGTGTGTTGACCATGAAAATGGAAAGAAGATTGGCAACCAGAAGTTAGCTTACTGAAATTAACTGTGGAGTCCTCATGTTGGATATATCAAATTCAGGCAAAACGTCGTTTGCGCCAGTTGAGCATGTTTTTTAACAGATATGTAATATTTCTGTATTGGCTTACAGTTGAGTAACTGTGAGAAATGCCCCTCTCCATTCATTCTCTTGGCCTTGCCCAGCACCGAACATCATCAGCTATATTCAGCAGTCTTCACGTTGATCAAAAGATACTTAAGAGTCTTCTAGCAATTTACCTAATTGTCTGGCAGACTCTTGAATGTCACTTACCAGAGAAAGGAAAAATGAAGAGATTTATTTATCTCACCCTTCAAAATTTATGTGTCAGGTTTTTTTGTTTGTTTGGTTTGGTTTGGTTTGGTTTGGTTTTTTGAGACAGGGTTTCACTGTGTAGCTTTGCGCCTTTCCTGGAACTCAGCTTTGTAGCCCAGGCTGGCCTCAAACTCACAAAGATCCACCCACCTCTGCCTCCTGAGTGCTGGGATTAAAGGTGTGCACCACCACCACCCAGCATGTGTCAGCTTTATTTAGGCCACATTTACATACCACAATGTACACACATAGTGTACGATTCAAACACTTTTAGAATAAATTCATAGTTGTGTGCACTCTTACAGTCCAGCTGGAGTGGTTGCTGTTAGGTACTTGAAATCTTCAAACTGAGATGTTAGCAGCTGGCTGTGCTAGAAAACCTCCTCCATGTTGATCTCATGCCTGGCTGTAAGAAATGCAGGGCACGGGGCTGGAGAGGTGGCTCAGAGGTTAAGAGCGCTGGCTGCTCTTCCAGAGGTCCTGAGTTCAATTCCCAGCACCCACATGGTGGCTCACAACCATCTGTAATGAGATCTGGTGCCCTCCTCTGGCCTGCAGGCATACATGCTGTATACATAAAAAATAAATAAATTAATTAATTAGTTAATTAATTAATTAACCTTAAAAAAAAAAAGAAATGCAGGGCACGAGAGCCTTCGTTAGTAGTTGTGCTGCTGGAGTGCCTGCTTGTGGTGGGGGCTGAAGTGCACATGTGTCTGCTCGGCGGCCCCTTAGCCACTTTGGTTTCCAACAGTTCTTCTGACAGACATGTGATCATATTCCACTTGGCATGCGAATTGTAGGCGTTTGTGACAAACTCAATTATTTTAAGTATTACAAAATTTTTCAGTTCTCTATAACTCAATTATTTATTTAATGAATGTGTGTTGCACGTGAGCACATGTGTCCATACGTGTGCACACATGTGCAGAGCAAGGGACAACTTATGGGAGTTGATTCTCTCCACCAGGGCAGTTCTAGCCATTGAACCCAGGTGGTCATCCCTGGCAGCAAGCACCTTTAGCCACCAAGCCATCTTGCCAGCCCTCAACTCAGTTTTGTGTTATTTGTTTGTTGTTGTTAAAGCCACTTCATTTGTGGTTACGATAATGGTGACATGAGGCATCGTCGGTAGTGACCGATCCACTTCTCCAAATACAATCCTGGCTTTTCCTTCCAAGAGAAACCTTCGGGACAAACTGAAGACATCAGGTGAGATGCTGTGTGTTCAACAAGTGGCATGTTCCTCTCAATATTTAAATGGGTTAATTATCAAGTTAGTCCTAGACACAAGGGTGAGGCCTGTAGCCATGCCACAGTGAGTTTTTCTGACGTTATTTACAGGCACATCCATTTGCTTATATTTAAATTATTCTTTGGCTTCTTTTATCCTCTTAAATGAAATATTACTTGTTTTGTATACTCACGTTGACTTTTGATCACCATGAGGCATCCGTTTTTGGTTCTTTACCTTCAGGCAGTTAGAACTTATACTTTTTTTTTTTTTTTTTCTTTTTTGGTTTTTTGAGACAGGGTTTCTCTGTGTAGCTTTGCGCCTTTCCTGGAACTCACTTGGTAGCCCAGGCTGGCCTCGAATTCACAGAGATCCGCCTGGCTCTGCCTCCCAAGTGCTGGGATTAAAGGCGTGTGCCGCCGCCGCCACCACCACCCGGCAAACTTTTTTTTTTTTAAAGTTTAAAATATTTAGCCATACCATGTGGCATCTACCTAAAATGTAAACTGGTTGCCTTGGGCTCTGTGCAATTCAGAATCAAACTCTCTGTGAGAGTCAGAGCAAGGCAGACTTGCAGCCAAGGCTGGTCATTAGCTTCCTGTGTAAGATGACTAGTGACTCAGACTCCCACATCCTAGAGTGTAAGCTCAGAGTAATCAGCAATTGCTTTTTAATCGAGAATTGAATTGTTTCTCTCCACAGTTGGAATGAATCGGGTGTATCGGGAAAGGTATGCTTTGGGGTCTACTCATTGTTGACATTAACTGTGGTAGTCATCCATCATGTTAACAATGTAACACCACTGGAAAATCATGGCAGCCTGTTGGTTCAGCGTTGGTGCTGATGTTCTTTCCAGAGCAGTCTCTCTTTGTAATAATCAGTGAAGACATAGCTCTCCTCTTTAGATGGGTGTTATTGGTAAGGAGTTCGGACAGACACAGGTCCATGGCCTTTCTCTCTGTGACCTGCTTCCCTCCGGCTGTATGGTCAGCACAGCAGTTTACTGAGAGCTCTAACTTGAGTAGCAGGTTTTCCCCCAACCAAGTGTCATTAGCCAGTTCATTTGAAGCACCCGGATATCTCCATGTGCATCCTCACGGAAGCTACGGCTCTGTGCGTTTTTTATTTTGCTCTATTAAATTGATCCTTATTTTATTTTCACACAGGTGACAGTGGGCAGAGCGGGATTTCTAAGCTTAAAGAAGCTCCCCAAAAAGGCGAGCATTAACCCCAAATGCACAGAATTCCCTGACCACCTTGCCGCCCTCCGCTCAGACTTGAGGAGGGCACCTGCTGTTTAGTGGAATTAGTTTTGAAGGGAATGTCAGCTCAGTCCTCAGGAGTTTACCCTGATCCAAAACCCTCATAAGGAAGTATCAGTGAGAGAAAACAAGACAAGTTACTACAGTCAGGAAGCTCCCCTCACTGTATTTTTCAGGGGTAAGTGTTAAAGGGTCCACTTTGCTGTCCAGCTCACTTCTAGTTACAGAAATACTCTCGGGGGGTCGGGGCGTGGCGGGGGGGAAGCCTCTCGCAAGTGCTGACTCCAGACGTGGCGCATGTTTGACTGCATAAGAAAAATTAGTAGGGCTGGAGAGATGGCTCAGTGGTTAAGAGCACCGACTGCTCTTCCAGAGGTCCTGAGTTCAATTCCCAACAACCACATGGTGGCTCACAACCACTTGCAATGAGATCTGGTGCCCTCTTCTGGCCTGCAGGCACACATGTAAGCAGAACACTGTATATATAATAAATAAATAAATCTTAAAAAAAAAAAAAAAAGAAAACTTAGTAAATGTCTGGAAATTCAACATCAGGTTTTAGTGATGGTTTTGATAATACTTAAAAAGACAAATGAGGCCAGGTGGTCTTGGAGCTGCATTTTTCTCCATGGGCATTCACGAGTACGTCAAACAAAGCCATTTCCAAGTCCTAAAATTCATATTACAGTGAACTGTCATAAAAAGCAAAATGGGGACTTGATTGGCAGCAGGAGACTTGATTGGCAACAGGGTAAGGCCAACACCAGGGATATCACTGTTCTATTTGGTTTACTTTTCCCACAGCTTAAATGAACAATGGCTCATTTGGTCAGTGACTTATAGCCACTCCATTTAAGGTTGTACCTCTCATTGTTGATTTCCCCCTCTCTCAACCTTCGTGGCTGAGCCTTGCTTTCCTAGTTGAACAGAACTGGCTTGTGTTCCAGAGTCTCACAGAGGAGCTGTGGACGAGGCGATAAAGTGGGAGCATCTTACTCTTGGAGGACCAGCGGGGTGAGAGAGGGACCCTTAAGAGCAGTCAGGGAAAAAGTACAAGACTTACTTGGATCCGCAATCCCTCCCCGAAAGATGAGCCAGCAGGACAGAGCTCTGACTTTCCTGATGCCATCTCCTCAATCTGTTAAGTACTCTTAAGTTGATCTACTCCAAGGTGGCAGTGAGGCCTAAGTGACCCAGCACCTGTGAGGCCAGACATTGAGACACAAAACATCCCAAAGATATTAGACGCCATTGTTCTTTTCTTAGCCTATCCCTTGCTTGATTTCCCACCTGTCTGTAAACCCTTGACCTGGCATTCCTGTGAACTGAGCTTCCAACAACTTGTGGTCAGACCCTGGCTATAGCGACATTGGCTATTTTCCCAAACAGAACATTCCCCTATAGTCTTTCTCTTTGTAAGTTCGGCCCAGCCTCTCTTTCTCAGTATTTACCTGTGTTTCCTCTGATTCTGCCTGCGGAGTAACCCCCATGCATTCAAAGTTTGAGGTTGCTTTGCTTCATTTGAGACAGGTTCTAGCTGCGCAGTCCAAGCTGACTTCAAATGGGCTCTCCCCTGTGCTCACCTCCCGGGACTGCAGATGCATACCACGATGCATAGCCAAAACCCTCTCTTAGATTCAGAGGTACAATAGAGAATGAGTCACACTGGCTCAGTCCTGCCCGCTTGGAGCTGGAGTGGAGTGGAGGAAAACCAAGTAAATGTAAAAGGAAATAGAAGATGTGAACAAGGAGTCAGGGGAAAGGTTATCACAGAGTAAGAGGAAATGTCTGGGTGCCAGTGGTGCTGGCAGACACCTGTGAGCTGGCATTTAGACTGAGGAATGTTGTCCGTGGGAAGCATGAATGGGGGTGTGCATGTGAAGTCTGTGGGCTCACTGGGGGCCAGAGGACCACTGACACGGCAGTGTCTCGGCCAGTGGGAAGGGATGCCAAGTAGTACTGCCAGCGGGCTGGTGCAGAAGGAAAGAGACCGCAGGCCTTCAGACTTTGGCAAGTGGGAGGGTAGATGGAAGTAAGGAACATGATGGGGGAGTGGAGAGGCAGATTTATTTATTTATTATTAATATTTATTATTTTGCAAAATAAGTTCTGCTTTAGACATTTTGAAAGGGAGATGTTTGTAAGACATTCAGGTAGGAAAGAAAAAAAATTAAGGAAGAAATTCAAGTGGGCATGTTAACTACATGTTTGTTCCTATGCATCTGAAGCCTGAGTGAAAAGTCCAGCCCGTAGTTAGCAGTTTGTATCCCATCAACGTTAAGGATTTAAAAACCATGAAAGAATGTATGGTGAAAGAGAAAGTGTCAGCAAAGCCTGGAACACCCTTCTGAATTCTGAGGACAGGTAGAAAAAGAAGCAACAGGGGCTGGAGAGATGGCTCAGCAGTTAAGAGCACTGGCTGCTCTTCCTGAGGACCTGGGTTCAATTCCCAGCAGCTCACAACTGTCTGTGACTCCAGTTCTAGGGGGTCTGGCATCCTCACACAGACGTACATGCAGGCAAGACACCAATGCACATAAAATAAAAATAAATAAATTAGAAAAAAGAAAAAGAAGCAACAAGTAATAGAGTGTGAGGAGACAAAACCCAGGAGTGTGTGAAGAAGGGAGGCTAAATGCAGCATTTTAGGAAGTGGGGAAGTGGCCATTCAGCGGCTACTCAGAAGTTGGGTTAGTGAAAACAGGATTTAACAACACAAAGAGTTCTGCAACCAACAAGGAAAACAGCAGTCGTGGAAGCCACAGTCAGTTTGTGACAGTGGAGACCGAAGGGGCCGAAGAGGAGACAGGGGGAGCTGCAGCTGAGAACCTTGCCAGAAAGAACAGAGACAAAGATTAGGGTCTCGGATGGCAGTGGCTTGGTTCGTTTGTTGTTTCTCGGCGAGATATTAGAGCACACATATGCTGGCACAGATGATCCTACAGAGATGAAAAGTAGGTGGTGGGTGGATGGTTGGATGGATGGAAACACTGATGGGTATAGATGGGTTGTAGATGGATGGAATTAATAAGTAAGCATGGGAATTAATAAGTAAGCAGTAACTAAATAGATAGATGAGAAAAGCAAGGGATGTGCAAAGAACCAGAGGAATGTCACACACCAGGATGTGCTAGAAGAAGAAACACTTCCTCCATAAAGCTCAGGAAGGAGGAGGAAGAGGGAGGAATGAAGAAGGAGCATCTTTCTGTTCACGCTAATGAATGAAGAGGAGCTTCAAGAGGGAAGGAGGAGGTATCCACTTGTCTGAAGGCTGGTTTTCTCAACATCTTCTAGAAGTTTAGCAAATTCTTCAAAACACCAAGTGTTAGGCTCCACCAGAGGCTGTCTAGGTCAGAAACTCTTGGTGGACTGTACCAGACAGCCTTCATGAGCCTTCTGGGAGATTCTGGCCAAAGCTTGGGAACCGCTGTAGTAGAGAAAAGAATAAGGTTGGTGGGCCATCTTCTGAAGAAAAGAGCTTACATTTTAAGTCAACATGATGAATGAGGCTCACTCTGTCCTCCATTTGGAGTTGTAGTTGAATAGACAAAAAAACACATTAGTATGTATGGAAGTAATCGAACATGTGTTCGTTGTGTGTGATTTCCTCACTGTGTTTAGCAGCTTGGACCAGGACGTGGATAAGAGAATGTTGGAAGTCATCCTGAGCAGAGATGTCCTGAGGAGATGGAGGCATGGGGCTGATGGTATTGGAGGGCTTGCAGGGGCTGATTTGGGGGTGGGAATCTTAAGCTACACAAGAAGAACAGAAATGCTAGAAGGTACCTGGGAAGTGAGAAAGCAGCTGGTCAGTAGGCTGAAGGCTCACTATAGCAAAATCTCAGAGTCAGTACACAGAAGGGCCTTGGATGGCAGAAAAAGGGCCTCCAGGGGTAATGCTTTGAAGGCCAGGCTTACATGAGCACTGTCTAAAACAGTCTGTCGAACAAATACATTCTTTGCCTGTGTGCACACGTTAAGGGGCCAGGAAGTTACAGCATAGTTGGATTATGTATAAAACACACGTCTTTTTAAATTAATGATAACATAATTAAAAACAGAAGATGAGCCCTTTTTTTTTGAGTTTCAGTAATGGATTATTTTATTCATATAATAAAAATATGTCATGGACTGTGTCAGGTTTTTATTTATTCTTTTTTTGTTTGTTTGTTTTGTTTTTTGTTTTTCGAGACAGGGTTTCTCTGTGTAGCTTTGTACCTTTCCTGGAACTCACTTGGTAGCCCAGGCTGGCCTCAAACTCACAGAAATCCACCTGGCTCTGCCTCCTGAGTGCTAGGATTAAAGGCGTGTGCCACCACTGCCCGGCTTTATTTATTCTTAATTTATAAAAACCTGTATTCCCTAGATTATTACCATGTACCGTTGTAAGTTTATGTAGCTCAAGCTAAACTTTACCATGACTCTGTTCTCTGAAGGAGATGCTGCCACTGAGCCTATTTATAAATGAGAGGACTAGACACTCAGTGCCCAACAAACCAGGCCGCCCTAGTATGCACTCTACTACTGTGAAAAAGGCCAGGACCGAAAGGGTGTTGGGTTTGTACTTCCCCGTCCATCACTGAGAAAAGCCAAGTCAGGGGCTCTAGCAAGGTAGGGACCTAGGGACAGGAACTGACTCAGACCATGGAGGCAAGCTACTTAGTTTTCATTCTCATATACCCCATGACTGCCTGCATAGGAGTGGCACTTCCCACTGTGGGGTGGGTCCTTCCACATCAATCAAGAAAGTACCCCACAGGCTTGTATCAATTGATACAGTTCTCTCAATTGATATCTCTCTTCCTAGATGACCCGAGCTTGTGTTAGGTTGACAAAAAAAAAAAAAAAAAAAACAACCAGCATGTAGTCCAAAATCAACTTCCGAAGATTTAAGCAAATAAACGTGCAGAGGAATGTGCACCTCACAGAGTTCTTGTAAACCAAACCATTCCCCTGCCCTGTCACTTCTCAGTAACTGTGAAATGATCGATGTCATGGATTGTTAGTGGTCCAGTGTTCAGCAGCCCCTGAAGCTTGAGGAGACACCTGGAGAGAACCATGTGGGCAGGCATGGGAACAAGCCTGAGCCCCCAGGCACCTCCCTGATCACTTCTGCCTCAAGGTGAAGGTGGCTTTGGGGTGGTTTGTGTGGATAGTGAGGTGGTAATGATAGGCTGTCTGGGTTGTCCTGGTTACCTGTGGTGCATCTCCTGAATCTCTGGCCCAACACCAGTGATGTCCACCCAGAATGTTACCTTGAGACACCAGATGTTTGGTTTGCAACTACTTCTTGTAGCAACCTTCCTGTCAGACTATCTTTGGATCGCCAGCTCCCAAATAATGACATGGAGATTTATTATTAATCATGAAAGCTTGGTCTTAGCTTAGGCCTGTTCTCAACTAGCTCTTGTAACTTACATTAACCCATTTATATTCATCTACATTCTGCCATGTGGCATTACCTCATCGCTGTACTGCCCATCCTGCTTCCTCCGAGTGACTCTTGAGGCCTTTCTTCTGACCAGAGTTCTCTCTCTGCCTGGAAGTCCCACCTATACCTCCTGCCTAGCTATTGGCTGTTCAGCTTTTTATTATACCAATCACAGCAATACATCTTCACACAATGTGCAAATATCCCACAACAACTTCACTCTTTAGTTTTATTTTTTTCTTCTTCTCTTTATTTAGTAAGTCATTTCTCTCTTACACTCACCCATAGTCTTTAAGATACACATTTTATGCTTGAAGATATATATATATATGTATATATATATATATATAGATATCTAGGATATTAATGTCCTTCTTACCCACCCACCCCCCTTTTTTTTTTCAAGACAGGGTTTCTCTGTGTAGTTTTCATGCCTGTCCTGGATCTCACTCTGTAGACCAGGTTGCCCTTGAACTCACAGAGATCTGCCTCCCCAGTGCTGGATTACAGGCGTGTGCCACCACCGCCTGGCTCTTCTTGTCCCCTTTTATTGCTGTTGGTAGAAAGCTGTTAAAAGTTCATAAATGTTATGATTAGAGAGACCTGTTAAATAAGATGTGTATTATCTTCATGCAGACAGCAGAGGTGCATTCCCTGTGGTCATTCTACAGGGTTTGGACAATCCTAGGGAGAGAAATGTAAAGAAACTGCATTTCCTGGGGGACCACCCATGCTGTCTTAAAGGCCCATCTGGGAGGATGTGCTCCCAGCTCATCAGCTTCTATTCTTCTTTGCCCAGCTTCATGCCATTAACTATGAGCTCGACTTCTTTCTGTCTTCTGGTACGTGTTCTTAACACCTGTTGAGTTAGGCACACTTGTTTTTCACATGTAGGTCATTGTCTTGCTTTTTATAAAGTACAAGGTTTGTGTGAACTGTCTCTTTTTTTGTTTTTCCTATGCTATTTTTAAAGAATTAAGTTAAAATGCAATATCAAAGTTGGTGTTCCCCCTCCAAATATTCTTACTCAAAGTAGTAAGTTAAATACACTATCAGGATTCTCTGTCTGTCCATCCGTCTGTCTGTCTGTCTGTCCGTCCATTCAGTAGTCGAGGAGCCAACAGCAAACTTAATAACCTGCAGTGGCACAGACAGCAGCCAAAATGAATGGGTTCCACAGCAATTGAAGGCTCCCTGTCAACTGTTGGGCAGTGCAGCAGTAAATGATTGTAAGGTTTGCTTCACTGGCTCAAGATCATCATAGATTAGCATTACTTTATTCTTCCCTCCTTTTCTCAGGACCATGAAATCATAGCTAATCTTAACGATCCTGTCCATGTTCCAGCAGGAGGTGGAAGGGAAGAGGCTGGAGATGAGTGAAAAACATGACTGCTGGCTGTTCATTCTGAGGGCTCTTGCTGATCGCTCCCACTTTCTTTGTGGCCATTGCCATCCATTTACCGAGAGGGCTACAGTGTCATCTGGCTTATGACTGTGTTCTGTCCCCCTCGGTGTCTGTGTGTTGGATGCGAACCATTTCCCTGACTGCATTTTCCATTGTTGCAAAGAGACTTCCCACACCATTGTTTATGGTCTCCTTCACAGACTAGCTTTTGGTTCTAGACCTCGGCGCCGTTCCCCCCTTGGCCGCTTCCCACTTCTTGTACTGTTTCTCTGAAGACTTGCTCCAGTTCCTGAATTAAGTCACATGTCACGCTCAGGTCTTTTTCCATTGTGTTCCCACTAGTGAGCTTTGCTCATCAATGGTTCTTAATTTCATGTAAAACTAATTACACGTCTTGCCATTGCATTGTTTAACTGAGTGACATACAGCCGTGGTTGTAATTGTGTGGATAGAAACTGGCATTAGAATCCTTCATTTTTGTTTTTGTTTTTGTTTTTGTTTTTGTTTTTTGTTATTTTTTAAATCGACATTAGCCTATGAAATCCTCTTAACTACAGTGCAGTAGGGCTGTGTACACCCAGGAAGGCCCAGTCCTGGATCGTGCTGCTCCCGCTGTGCTGGAGCGGGGTCAGGTTGCAAAAGAAGAGAATGCTAAGT